>NC_136484.1:96740899-96763399 GCF_053919585.1 Euprymna scolopes
GCATTTTGCTGGTTGTTGGTTTAGGCTGTTTGGTTGAATAACATTTTCGGGTTATTTAATGACGGGTATAGTCATTTTGGCACAAGAGTTTTAGTGCTTCAACTTTTGGATATTTTTAAATATTTATTAAGTCTGTAAGTATTTTTTAAATTAAGAATGGTATATATTTTGTTACATGGAAACCGCGCCAGACAAGGCGTGATGCCACTTGATGTAAGGTGCTAGCAAGAACAGAAGATGATTATCGCAAAGATAGATGCTCTTCTGAAAAGACCAAGACAGATAACACAAATACATATGCACATATACATACATACATGTATGTATATGGACTATGTACATAGTAGGAGGAAAACAATCAGCACGAAAAGAGTTCCAGAAGCCTGCAGTTCTTGTAAAGAAACTACTGGAATAGGAAACTGAATTGTACTGAGGTATCAAAACAACGAATTGATGGACATCCTAGACACTAGAGTTGTAACAAAGGAAGCAGGCTATATAGATCAGACAATTCTGAAATACACATGCTATAATAGTATTTATAGAAAAGACTGAGACTAGCCAAACCATGTCTGTGTGTGTTTCTGTGTGAAAGTGTGAGGGGGCGAGAGGGTGGAGGTACACATAAAAAGAAACACAGAATCGAGTTATTTTGATGGGGAAAATAAATTAACTCTGTTATATATGCTGCATACAGACTATTTTGCATTGTGTAAAAAAATCATTTTTTTCAGTGTTGCCCAATGAAGAGAAAAACTTAAATATTTGAAGAAAAGTGAGGGGTGTACTCACTTTTCTAATACACTGTATATAACACTATATATACTTTTATACATACATACATATATATATATATATATATATATATATATATATATATATATATATATATATATATATATATATATATATATGCATATATACTTTTAAATATACACTTTTATACATACATATAACACTATATATACTTATATACATACATATATATACTTTTATGCATATATATATAACACTATATATACTTATATATACTTTTATACATACATATATATAACACTATATATACATATAAACTTTTATACATACATATATATAACACTATATATATATATATATACTTTTATACATACATATATATAACACTATATATATATATTTTTATACATGCATATATATAACACTATATATATATATATATTTTTTATACATACATATATATAACACTATATATGCATATATATTTTTTTATACATACATATATATAACACTATATATATATATACTTTTATACATACATATATATATAACACTATATATATATACATTTATACATACATATATATAACACTATATATATAAACGTTTATACATACATCTATATAATACTATATATATGTATATACTTTTATGCATACATATATATAACACTATGTATATATATATATATATATATACTTTAAAACATACATATATATATAACACTATATATATACTTTTATAGATACATATATATAACACTATATATATACTTTTATAGATATATATAACACTATATATATACTTTTATAGATACATATGTATAACACTATATATACTTTTATAGATGCATATATATAACACTATATATATACTTTTATAGATGCATATATATAACACTATATATATATACTTTTATAGATGCATATATATAACACTATATATATATACTTTGATACATGCACATATATAACACTATATATATACTTTTATAGATGCATATATATAACACTATATATATACTTTTATAGATGCATATATATAACACTATATATATACTTTTATAGATGCATATATATAACACTATATATATACTTTTATAGATGCATATATATAACACTATATATATATACTTTTATAGATACATATATATAACACTATATATATATACTTTTATAGATGCATATATATATATAACACTATGTATATACTTTATAGATGCATATATATAACACTATATATATATACTTTTATAGATGCATATATATAACACTATATATATACTTAGATACATACATATATATAACACTTTATATATATATACTTTGATAGATACATATATATAAAACTATATATATATACATACATATATATATATATATATATATATATATACATACATAATAAGTTATAAAATATATATGCTAATTAAGCTACACAGAATATTCCGCTTTTCATTCACGCTAGGATTCATCAGGCTTATGCGGGATTATATATATATATATATATATATATATATATATATATATATATATATATATATACATTCTCTGGTCGGCTTCCGTTCCTGGGCCAATGTGGACCAATAGAATAACGAGTCAAACGTTTTGGAATAAAGAAAGCAGTATAGATCAGACTAGTCTGAAGAACACAGGCCATAATAGATAAGATTTTTTGTGTGTTTGTGTGTGAGAGAGGGGAGGGAGTACAGAGAAGAATAAACCGTGGACCAATCAAATTATAGATATGTTCCTGAACCTTATCAAGAACACTCAAATGACACAGAGGTTCACTATCCCAAATATGACAAAAGTATTTCATACAAGGCGTGACAGTAGATTTCCATAGAACGAGAATAGCTTCAGCCATGAAGCAATGTTCAGAGTAATAGAGAGAACCCACTTCATGAGAATCAGAAAGAGCAAATGGATCTAATATATTAGGTTGGTGCAAAAATAATGTCGTTTGTTTTTACGTTCAACTTCAAGTAAAAAAAAAAAAGCATTATTTTTGCACCAACCTAATATAAATCCCAAGAAAGATTTTATGAGAAAGAAAGTTTAAGAAGTTTCATAGTCGATTTCGTCTCAAGAGCAGAGCCATCCATGATAATCTCAGGACGAAAAAGGGACACACCTACGATTGAAAGACAAGTTTAGTCTTAACAGGATATAAACAAAACAAGCTAGTGTATATATTTTTTATATAAATCTCTACTATTATATAGAAGAAAATTTGTATGTGTTTGAATTCGTTTCCTGTGGACTCTGAAATGGCTCGACCGATTTTTATAAAATTTTAAACAAATGTACTTTATGTATCTGGCAATGTTCTTGGATATGTTTGTGTCTGAATATAAGATAAGTATTGACAAACGAACGATAATTGAAAATTTTGATGAAGGTAGGAACAGACGATTTTGATCAAAGTTAACATCTTATACGGCCTAACATTACAGTTGCATGTGAGAAGTTTTATTACCACACAAGTAGAAAGGTCCGGCATCTAAAAATCAACAGTAGGTTATTTGATATGACAAGAGTGCGTTCGAATGAATGTTTCTTTTCAAAGTACAACTGAACCATGATACTTGACTTCTTCATTTTAAACATAAATTCAAACCATCATCACCGCATACTATGAGAAAATGACTGTAGGGAAGAGAAGAGACCATCCTCCCAAAGTAGATTGCATAGTCGATTTTGTACTTTGTCAAGACAGAAATGCATGCTCTGAGTGACCCCTCTCCATCTTAGGGTGTATCTTATAGCGGTAAAGGATTGTATAAGGAGACGGGTATTTTCTGGAGCGGTAGAACGATCTAACACTTTTTAAGGTTTCAGGGAGGTAGTAAGTAAACTTTGGGTTTATTTCTGGCAGTCTTAAAACTCTTGTTTCCCTTATTTTGTCCTTTAATCCTCACATTAGATGAGCGATGTTTCCGAAAAAGGGGGAACAAGTACTATTTTCTGGGTAGGGATCTATGTTTAAAACATTTATCAGTGGCTAGTTTTTAACCATGAAGTAATATTTTTCTTTATCTCCTTAAAGACATCAATTGGCTTCAGGTTTTGTCTAGAGCGATTTCCAGAAAAAATAACAACAACATTAAAAAAAAAAGTATTGAAATCTGACCTTTTCTCTGTCTAAAGCTGTTTTGATGACTAGAATCCCATGTTCTGGATTAATATCGAATTGGTTAGCAATATCCCCACTGCTGATGGAGTACGTCACGAGAGCATTTGACGCACTGTCGGAATCAACGGCAACAATCTGTACACTACTGTTTCCAACTGGCTCTGACTCTAGAATCTGTACGGAGTAGACGTCTTGTGCAAACCGTGGAGGATTGTCGTTTATGTCGGTTACGTTAATCGTTACGACGGCTGTGTTGCTTAAGGGGGGAGTACCGCCATCGATAGCTTGAATGGTCAGAAAGTACTCCTTCGTCGTTTCATAGTCCAACGGTTTGTTTACAAATATTACACCTGCGAAAGAAAAAGAAAATACACATTAAGGTAATTCTATAAAGAGATGCATATATATATATATATATATATATATATATATATATATATATATATATATGGGGTATGTCTAAACATTACTGAAACTCTATGGAAGTATTCATTCGATTAAAGGTGCCCGCATATTGATTATGATTTAGAGGAACCGTATATTGCAAGGAAACATTAGTTAAAAACGACGTACATATGAAGATTGAAATATGTTTTACTTGTTTTATTGTATATAGCTTTTACATTATCGAATAATGCATCACTTTTGTTTCCAATATATATATATATATATATATATATATATATATATATATATATATATATAAGGTATCCTAATAAAATGTATGCACTCTTTAAATGACCATAAAACCAACATTTATTATCAGAAAGAAAAGTTTCATACATCAAAATACTCTGAACAAATATAGAAACCAGCTAATTATCGAAAGTGTTCAAATTATTGGCCATTGTGGTCCACGAACAGCTGACAACCCTCGCGGATTGAATCGAAAACATTCCTAATCAGTTCAATTGGGGTGTTGACACATCTTCTTTCAATGGTTGCTATCAACTCATTCATTGTAGCTCGTTTTGTGGTGTGAACCACGTGTTTCATATGCCTCCACCCACCAAAAAGAGAAAAAAACTTCCTTTTTAAAATGAAATAGGTTTTTAACTCATTTTCAAAGTGTTTTTTAACATGTTTTATTAACTACTTGTTCTTTATATATATATATATATATATATATATATATATATATATATATATATATATATATATATAGAGAGAGAGAGAGAGAGAGAGAGAGAGAGAGTTCATCGCTTATACTTGTTTGGTCGATTCGAAAATGGCCTGTTAGACCGATTCAAACTCTAAATTATTTCCCCCATGTTGGACACTTGTGGGGTGATTTTGTCTTTTCTAATGTCACGTTTCCTCTTGCATTCTTCATTGCGTGCAGATTCAGCAACTGCAGCCCCTTTGTGAGTTGCGGCACGCCAGAAACATCTGCCTTAAGTTAGTTTTTCTGTGAGTTAGAATACAAACCTAACTGTTTGAGGAAGACTTTCAGATTGTCCTTGAACTGTTTCCGCTGTCCACCTGTGGGTCTTTTTCCTTTGGGCAGCTTACCGCAAAGAAGCTGTTTTGGGAACCTTGAATCAGGCATACGACATATATTACCTCGCACTGCTCTAACATGGTGTCTACTGACAGAAGGTTTAACCGGGTTAAAACATCTGTGTCTGATATTTTGTTTTGTCAATTGATTTGCAACAAGTCATATGGAAATTGTTTCAGCTTCTTGGCATGTCTAGCATATATGGTCCAAGTTTCACAAGCATTCACGAGGGTTGTTAGAATCATTATATATATATATATATATATATATATATATATATATATATATATGCATAGATCATCGTATAACGATTAGATCACTATCTCATTGACGTAAATGAACATTTAAATTAAAATGTTTAAATTCAAAGTTATTTCACGCGGTTAATGGTTGCCAAATTGATACGGTCTTCGCCAATCGAGCCAGAGATGTCTCGTGTTGCGGGGTTCGAATCGTTCGACTGGTGTTAATCATGACACCCTGCACTGAAGATTCCCGAAAGGATGAAACACTAGTGTCTGTAGGTATTTAATTATTATAGTAAAAAAATAATTATATATATATATATATATATATATATATATATAATTATTCTATAAATATAACTATTGTCTTTTAGTACACAAATCATTTTCAGCTAAATATAATTTCAATCAATGAAACCAAAGTGTATTGTTATAGTCGATGGTACAACATAATTTGATTTTGGAACAATCCATTTAAAAATTTGTAAAGTCGGAATTGTTTTACCTTAGATTAGCCACCAATTACCACATTACTGATTGGACAATCACGTTCTTTTAAAATGTGTTAGGGAGGTGATAACGTACGTATGAAGACGAAATTCCTTAGCGTATTACTATATACTAGCAGGACCTGTGGAAATTCCACAAGTAGCATCTATCATATGTAATAGATAGCTGCTAGGCATTCTGTGGATGTTTTGATGAAAGAAAACTCCGCATTATTATTGTACCTATTTACTATGCCTCCCCACGGGACAGAGTTAGACACCAGGGTCGTTTTTTAACGTGGAGAAAAGGTACAAAAATAAAAATTGTCTCAGTCGTTAAGGATTTCTCCTCCCCCGAAAGAGAACAAGAAATAGAAGTGCAGAATCTGAAGAACAGATTGTATTTATTTGCTTCCCCACTGAGCAAATTAGGCACAAGGCCGTTTTTTAATGTGGAGAGAGAGGGAGGGGGAGGGAAAAGGGGGCCAGCTCCCGATGGGTGGGAAATGGGAGCTGGATAGTGACAATTGGTATGAAGGGTTGCCCCTACATTGACCAAGGTCTGATATGTGGGGTTACCCCCACATATGATCTTTGCTTGCAGTATCTGCCGGAACAGATACTACACTTTGAGATATTAAATCTTTTATTCATGTTAAAAAATACAGTCAAAATTAACGATGAACAAAAAACTTAGGCACATGGCCAACTCAAAAGGGGGGATTTTGGGGGTCGTTGGTCATCCTTGTCACTCCAGAACTATCTTAGCCCGAAGGCCAAGGGTGAATAATTATTATTCCTTTGGTTAAAACTGTAAAAGTACTTATCTAAGTAATCTCGTTAACGTAGTGTCAGAAATCTGGTTATAACGGTTTATCTACAATATCTTTATAAGAGAGACAGCTCATTCATTGTTTGTAACATATTCCCATTGTATGGACGCATGGCACAAAAGGAAACCCCACAATATCTTTATACCATCTTTAGACAGAACATATAGTGTTCTTGGATCCTATCCAGAAGACCAAGAAGGTATATTTTAGTTTTATGTATGGCCCAAAAGCGACATCATTGTTTAAAATTTTTTTTTTTTTACATTGCGTCTTCGGTGATCGGGAGATCCCACTTATTAAAAAGGGGGGTAGAAGGTGGTAGCACACTACAAACATTAAATTAGCGTATCTACATACTAATTTAAAGTCTTTCTATCCTCCTTTTAAATAAATAGGATCTCCCGATCTAATAATTTATATTGTGGAAACAGTGACACACGTACGTATGTAGATTAAAGGTACAACAGTATTAATATATATATATATATATATATATATATATATATATATATATATATATATATATATATATATAAATAAATAAAAAGTACTTGCCTGATCGTTTATGTATTCTGAATTTCTGCTTATCATTTCCAGACACAATACTGTAATCTATCTCAGCATTTACACCAGCATCCTTACTGGTGGCGAGCACCCGCACGACACTCGTACCAACACCATTGTCCTCACGCACTTCGGCCATATAAATTGTGTGCTCAAACTCTGGAGGATTGTCGTTCACATCCAAAAGTTTTATGTTTAGGGTTGCGGAAGATGAAAGTCGTGGGAAGCCCTGGAATTAAGGATTAAAGAAAGAACAAGGAGTCATAAGAAACGGATTTTAACGATATAATAAAGTAATAAAGTAAAATGGTCGACCATAGTCGATGGCGACCCAAAAGCTATCTTTACATTAACTACTACCCTGAAGTAAAGGGTAACGATTTCCAAGTTTGACAAGATGTATCTGGAGAAGGTCAGAGGTAAAATCAATTGTGAAAATAACATTCAAGATGATAACAGTTGTCCGAGTAATCCATTACTATATAATCTATTATTAATGAAGATTTCGTATCTGTGTGTGTGAAGCCGAAACTATACTATCAATTCTATCAATTGTATTACTGCACTGCATTTTATTGATCAATTCAGTTTACTCTAATATTTCAGACAGATATATACTATCTTTCAATCCCTAATTCAGATGGAAAAAATAGTGGAGTATCTGTTCTTTTGTCATGAGACTATCCTCCCAGACATTACCTCCTCCTTTTGGAGGAAATAATGTAGCATATAAAATAAAATACGCATCAAGTGCGCTTGAAAGCCAAATCACAACGTAATATAAGGAAAATACAAAATATTTTACTTGTTTGAAATTTATCACAAATATATTTCAGAGGTATACTCCATCTTCAGTGTGTTATTTTGTTTCTTTTTTTTCCTTTTCTTCTTCCTTGCCATGTTGTAAATTTGGAGAAAGAAGTCTGTTTGTAAAGAGCCGCGCGTTCTATCAGCGGTTGTATTTTGAAATGTTTGAACTGTGCGTAGGCAACGCGAGAATAACGTCAAGAATGAGAGTTCATGTAGACCCCCCCCAAGAAACAGACTTCTTTCTCCAACTTTACAACATGGCAAGGAAGAAGAAAAGCAAAAAAAGAAACAAAACAACACACTGAAGATGGAGTATACCTCTGAAATATATTTGCGATTAATTTCAAACAAGTAAAATATTTGTTTATTTTCCTAATATTACGTTGTGATTTGGCTTTCAAGCGCACCTGATGCGTATTTTATTTTATTCAAATTAAAACAACGTTAATGTAGTATATATTATTGACGTTAATGTAGTATATATTCTTTTGTAATAAGATCCTCCTCCCAGGCATTATCTTCTTTATTTTTTGGGTTGGAGGTGGAGTGTGGGCATAGTACTATTCTCCCAGGCATTACCTCCTTATTTTAGGGGAAGGAGGACAATCTAGTGTTTATTCTATAATTATGAAATCATTTTCAAAAGTATTATCTTCTCCAATTGTTTTGATGGTGAAGAGGTACGTTTGTGATATACTAGAAAATACTTAACGACCTCTGGTCGTACATTTTGTTTTGCTAGTAATATAAGTTATAACTATGGCTATGATGACAGTATATTCTTTTCATTATTTTGACTCTCGAGTGTGTATCTGTTGATATCTTATATGCTTTTATACAGAGTGATGTGGTTCTCAGTTGATTAACTGTGTCTGACTGTGTCGGATATATATATTCCAGAGTCAAAAGAATGAAAAGAATATTCTGTTATCATAGTCCTAGTTATCACTTTTGAAAAAAAAAAAAATCTGAAGCATAAACTACTCATTTTTTAAAAAAATCAAACTTAAAACAGTTCTTATCTGCACAATACTAAGTCGATATAGCATACATATACATTCGCGTTGGAATTATTTCACTGGACGCAACTATTTTAAAAAAAAACTTTAATATGGATAGAAATGAAAAAAAAAGGGGCCACCTACTTTATCGTAGGCGACGACTGTGACGTTGTACGAGTCTTTAACTTCACGGTCCAACATCTTTGTCAGACTAATGATGCCATTGTTCACGTCGATCTTCAAGAAATTATCATCAGGATTCTTTAGGCGGAATTTAATTTGCTTGTTGATTCCTATAGAAATAAAATTACTAGGTTAATAGACACAAACAGAAATTGATATGCTCGTTGCATCATAGAAATAAACGTTGCTATTAGAAACATAAAATACAAAATACAGTTAGGAAAAAGTTCAAAACAATTTATTTTGATTTGTCTACTTAGGTCGAATGTGTTTGCATTAAAATAAAAACAATTTTATCTGTATCTCCACTATTATATAAAAGGAACTTTGTCGTGTGTCTGTTTGCGAGTTCGTTTCTCATAGACTCCAAAATGACTGCGCCAATTTTTATGAACTTTCACCCAAAGGTACTTTATATGCTTGGCAGTGTTCTTAGATAGGTTCTGTATCAGAATATCTTCGATAAGTATCAATAATCGAATTAATCCAATAAAACAAGGAACAAGCGATTTTGATCAGTGTTAAAATGTTATATAGCCTAATATCACAAATGCATTCGAGAAGTTTTATTACCAAACAAGCTAAAAGGACAGACATATAAAATCAACAAAATATTCTTTGATATGGCAGAGGCGCGTTCGAAATGAATGTTTTTGTTTAGAGCACAATTGAAGCACAATACTTGACTTTTGCATTTGAAACTTAAAATTCAAGCCATAAAATAATTTTATAAAATCAATCGTAGGTTCTCTACAGTGCAATGTAGACTACGATATATTGTGGACTACGTCACTGCAGGGAGGCATGTGAAGGTCCCCCACCCCTGTACACCGCAATGGGTCTCCAACTAGAGCAAGTAATCGATTGATTTGATTGAAAAATAGGCGATTTCACAGATTTCGATGAAAACTATGGGAGTGTGAAACATTCGTTTATCATCATTCCATCCCGGGCAACATCGGGTCTTCTTGCTAGTATTTAATAGAAAATATAAGCATGTAAGTTAAGGTTAACTATGACTTTAAGTAAGTAATTATCCGTAAACTATGTTATTTCTTCCGGAAGTAGAATTATGATCGGACTGGAAGTGTTTAATTTTAAGATAAGTCAGGTCGTTTGTCATATATGTCAAATAATAAATTTTTATTAATATTATTTAATTATTTAATAGTTTAAATTAAAATTTGCATTTTAGACGCTAAATATCTGGCAAACAGAAATACAGAGAACCATAATATTGACAACGTTCCAATATTGGAGACACAACCTTATCACAAGCTGTTACCAACATAATATTTTTTCGATTTCTAACCTAGCACAAAATAAAAAATATTTAAATACAAATTTTCAACTGACAAATGATTTTGTATTATTTAGTGTTATCCTCACAACGTTTCAGCCGATGTAACCTTTAATCTTCTTCAGGTGTATCTTGTCATACTCTGGAATCCTTCTGTCAAACTCGGGAATCTGCATGGGGTTTTGGACAGAGCCTTTTTATTTAATCCTCCTTATTTAATCTCTATATTTAATTTTATTTAATGCAGGTAGCATGCTCTTGTTCTTTCAGTCATAACTGTGTCCATTCGAAATTCCATGTAGATTCCAGAGTTCAACAGAAAGATTACCAGTGTTCAGCAAGATAGACCTGAAGAAGGTTGGAGGTTACAACGGTAGAAACGTTGTGAGTATAACACTGAAGTCGTCCGAATAATCCAAGTAATCCAATTTATTAATCTTCATCTCAAAAAATGAGAAATGAATCAGATTTAACAGAAAAGGTTAGTAAAGCAGCCTTCTATCAATATCTTTAATATAGATGTACAAAAAAAAAAAAAAAAAACTGAAATCGAGATGAAATTCCCAGCCTGGGGTCCACGGCCCACATGTGTGTGCTTGTGTTGAGAGAAAACAAAAAATAATTTGGATTATGAGCTAGTGAAGTTGTGAAAACACATTAAAAATAATTTGAAAAATGTGTAACTACTGTAATATCAATCTTGATAAACAAGAGAGTCAAGATTAAAAGAAAGATACCGAGAGACAGGAATTCACTCTTTGAAGAAACAAAAGTTTTTTTTTCTCACTCATCACGAATCGTTTGAAGTTTTCATGGGAAAATTAACATTTTCAGTATTGAGAGAGAGAGAGAGAGAGAGAGAGAGAGAGAGAGAGAGAGAGAGAGAGAGATGTCATAGCAGGGAAAAAGGAAGGTAAGACGAGACAGAGAGGGAAGAGAAAAGAAACGAGAAATAAAGATAAAGTTAGGGAGAGAAAATACAAGAAAGAAAGGAGAAATAAAATCCATCGAAATAGTGACGTAAAAATAAGGAAGTAAGTCTCTAGTCCTTTGGAGGAAATCAAGTTTCTTATCTATATATATAAAAAGCAAAATGTGTGTTAGTGTGTGTGTGTGTGTGTGTGTGTGTGCACATTTTGTGTATGTCCGGCAAAGTTATTTTGGTGTGAGGGGGGGGGCGCTCGGGAGAGGTCACTGTTTCTTAGAACTTTTTAAATGTTCCCTAGATTGTAATATCTCCAATTTACGAAAGGAGCTCGCGTGTATCTTTTATTTGGGCGACTTTTACACGCTATTTTTGCAATATTTTTTACTCTCCGTGTGTTTCTTTGGCTTTTCCATAGAAAAAAGTGAAACTCTGAAAGCGAATGCGTGTCCTCGGCCTTTCCTGCCGAGACGTCCAGAAAAGCAATCAGCTTTGATCAATACGGGATGAAACCCCTTATATCAGACAATTGGTATTCATTTGGACACCCCCTTTTTATGGGGAGCTGATTTTCCCCAACATCTTAGGAGGAAATAAAGCCAAAGTTAAGCCTTGTGATGTTTGACCTCATGAAATTCACGCACCTGTCACTTAACTTTTTATCATTGAATTATAATGCTTTTCACTTCCTGTCCCATCGTGGCCAAGCAGTAAGATGTCAGGTTTTTTTGCACTTTCTTTTTCATCCTCGCGTCAAGGCTTCAGGTTCTAGCCTACCTTCCTACCAAAAATTTTTTTTTTCTTTTACACCTCCAAAACACACGGGCAACACCGGGCTAGTCTATCATATAAAGGGCAAAATGGGTGTGCGCATTTGTGTATGTCCACGAAAGGCTTTTTGCATCAGGGTTCTTTCAACGGTTACATTTTGGGAGAAGTTTTCTTATGCTGCCTAGAGTGTAATATCTCAGATTTACAAATGGACATTGTCTCTATCTTTATTTTGATCAGTTTTAAAAATTTCAAGTGTTTGTCTTTTTCATATAAATAAAGCAAAGCTAATCGGATGCAAACGACAACTCCCAGTCTTCAGGCCGTGTAGTATCTGTTCTGTAATTGGTTCTTTGTCAATGTCGAGAAACCCTTCATATTGAGACAATTACTGCCATAGTGTCCCCTTTTTTGGAGGAGATGCTTTTCCCCCACATTAAAAACAACCTTTGTGGGGGTTTAAAAGCAATGCCATTTCTGCAAGTCATCTTTTTGATTGACTGCGTTAAATTTGAAAGCTTTACACTTCTGATCGTGTCATGGAGTAGAGGTAAGACGTTAGGTTTTCTTTCACTTCTTTTTTGTTTTTGCATCACGGGTTCAAGCCTGCCAGCTTACAACCACGTTTTTTTTTGTTTTTTTGTTTGCACCTACAAATATCCGGGCAACGCCAGGCACCCAGGCTGGTCTATTATATAAAAGGCAAATGTCCATGTGTATGTTTGTATGTCCAGCTAAAAGTAAAAAAAAAAAATATAAAACAGACACCATCAAGTTGGAATTGTCTTGACTGGCATGTTCCTGAATGCATAATATCTAAAATTAAAAAAAAAAATCTTTTTGTGAGGGTCTACTAGCCCAGGTTTAGTTGGGGGTTGGTGGGTCAGTTTTACAGAATTATTATGTATTAGCAAGAGTGCCTGGCGTTGCCTGGGTGTTTGGAGGTGTAAAAGAAAAAAATTTCGGTACCTAGGTAGGCTCGAACCCAAAGCATTGAGACAAATAGCCCGATAACTTACCACAACGCTATGAGGGCAGTTAAATTGAAATTAAACGATTAAAAAGTAAAATGACAGGTGTATAAATTTAATGAGGTCAAATATTACACCATAGGGGAATGAAATTATGCACTTAATTTTGCCTGCAAGCCAGTTTCTGCGTATTTGGTTTTGGTTTTTACCCAACAAGTTTGGGAAAACTAGCTTCCCATAAAAAGGGGGGTATCCAAATGAATAGCAATCCTCTGATATGACGGGTTTTGCCCACATTGCTCAAAGCTCGTTGCTTTCTGGACGTCCCAGGACGAGTGCCAGGGAACTTCGTTTTGCTACGGTTTCAGTTTCGCTTATATATAGAAAAGCCAAACAAACATGCGGAAAGTAAAAAAATAGCGTGAAAATAGTGGGTAAAAGTCGTCCAAATAAAAGATACATATGACCTCGTTTCGTAAATCGTAGATATTATAATCTAGCGAGTATATAAAAAGTTCTAAGAAACAGTAACTGCTGCAAGTCTCCCCCGCCCCACCGAAAAAAGCCTTTGCCGGACATACAAAAAATGTGCACGCACATTTTGCCTTTTATATATATAGATTGATTTGAAAATTAAATGCTGACCCATTAATAGAGGAATCTATTACATAAAGAAAAGTTTTCTGTGTGTATTTCCAGAGGAATGAGCTGGATAAAGGAGAAAAAGGAGATTGGGGAGAAGGAAGGGTAAAACGAGAGAGGGGGGAAAGAGAAAGATAAAGAGAGGTAGAGAAATAGAAGTTTTAATAGGAATATGCTACACTTCTACCCTAGGCAACGTCGAGTAGCCCTGCTTGTTTAAAAACAAAACTGAAAACGCACAAAGATCCAAGGATTTAGTTATTTAAATGGAAATCTGCCTTTTCTGGATTTAAAAAAAGAAAATCCAATTTTCGCTAAATATCAGAGAATTTACATTCCTATTTTAAAGAATGTGCGTAAAAGTGCACATGTATTTTTTTGCAAGGGATGAAGAGTTGCAGCATTTACTGACCAGCATCTTTATCAGTAGCTGATAGCTTTGTAATCAATGTGTTGATTTTGGAATCCTCCGGAATTGAGACTTTGTACACTTGGTTGGAGAACTGTGGTGCATTGTCATTGACATCTTTAATACTGATGAGCACCTCTGTCGTGCAGGATCGTCCGCCACCATCTACGGCATGCACTTGCAGTCGATATTCTGATTGTTGTTCCCGGTCAAGGTGTCCCTTAATGGTCAACACGCCTAGAAAAAACAAAATGATAAAAAAGTGAAAACATTTAACTTATGTCTCAGATTCTAAAATAAAACGTTTAAAATTAGGCAAATTGTATTGAGAACTTGAGAAACAGAGAATCAATATATATGTGAAATATCAAATGACCTAGTTTGACATATTGGGCGTTTTAAGACGAGTAAAAAAGAAAATGATTTTTGTGAGTTAAGGAATAAACTGCTGATTTTTCAGAGAAGTAACAAAGAATAGTAAATTTGTATAAATCAACATGGTACAACTTGATTCTTTTGTTGGGATTCTAGCAAGAGAAGCCACATAATGTTTGCTGACATCCTTAAGTGAATGAGGTACTATGGAACTGACTGGATTCGAACTTCGTACATCTATGTCATCAGTCACTGCTGTTATCTACTTAATCTCCCAGAAACTAGCCGCAGGAAAACCCAGTGTTGTTCGGATTTGAATAAGGAAAATTACTATGTCCTTTTTCTCTATGCTCATTATGTTGGACGGTGGGGCATCAAATTATCGATGAATAAATGTTGGTGTATATAAACCGACAGACAGGGTGTATATAACTTTTACGATGAACAATGTTTTGCTTGAGCTGGACTGGAACGGTGACGTGGACATGTCGTCATATTATTTTGAGGGGATAACAAATACTTGTACATGAAGGGACTTCAGACTACAAGAGGAGACAATGGAGGGTTAGAAAAATGTTCTTCGGTGAAGAAGAAGTGAAGTGTATATAATAGCAACATTCTCTCTAATAGTCTGTAAATATTTAAGAGTTCGATAAACATATAACATGGCAGTAACAACCGGGATGAATCCACATACCTTTTTCTTCGAAAGATGACACAACACAAATTTCTATTTCATATAATATTTATCCACACACCGTGTCAACATTTTAGAGATTACAGCCCTTTGACTTCACATTTTGATCTTGAGTTCACCAGCTTCCATGGTGTCTTCTTCTCGACTTCTTGTCTGACTTCTTCAACTGACTTCCCTGACTGCCTTCCAATTATTGACTAACTGATAAGCTCTCTTCTAAGATCCAATTCATCTTAAGTGACCTCTACATCAGACTCTAGAGGTCAGACCTATTTTTAAATTATTGCTTGAGCTAGTTATGAAAACTAACATCCCTTTCCATGAAAACGTATTTGTTTTTATTTATCTAAAATTCCTTTTTGTTATTGTTTATAGAATCTAGTCAAGTTAAATTCCTAAAACGTCATTTAACTATAATTGTCCTTGAATTGGATTTTTCTCTTTAAAACAAATCTAATTCAATCTACATGATAATAAATAATACTCTTCTTGCTCAGGTAATTCAGCGACACTTCAGGAGTGTTAATATGCAACAATAGTATTTTATGATGTTTCTGAATTTTTGAGATGAGGATTGGTTATTTCATTGGAATACTGCTCTCATCTTGAGTGTGATTTTCACGATGTTTCCTTCGATATAACCTCCGACCTTCTTCAGGTGTATCTTGTCGAACTAGGGAATGTTTGCAAGGAACCGTAGCACAGTGGTTAGAGTACTGGGAAAAATCAATTGTAAAAGTGACATTCTCCTGAAGATTGAAGGTTCAATCCTCAGTGAGGGCGCCCCCAAAAAATACATTTGAGAATTACTTAGGACCTCTATCCAATCATGGCTGACAAAACAAGAGCATGCTAACCCTGTGAAGTAAATAAAGGGTTCCGCTCGAAATTCCCTAGTTCGACAGAAACATTTCCGAGTTCGACAAAATACTCCTGAATAAGGTAGGAGGTTATATTGACCGAAACGTGAAAATCACACTCAAGATAAGAACAGTAGTCTGATGAATAATAATACAAGTAATATTTTATTTTTGTTTTACTGCCACTGCATTTCGCCACCTTAATAAAGTCGGATGAAAATGAAATTATTTAAAACTATCTGAATTACTATCTTATAGGTACAGTTTAAATTCCATTGAAATCTGATGAACATATTTGAGGTTTTAAGGAGGCTCTGCTCTTATGACTCACTTATGTAGAGTGGCACTTGGAGATTTGTGATCAATTCAGTTTTCTTCTCTGCTGTATTTTATATATATGATTTTCATATCCAAATAGAATATATTTGAAGTTTTAAGAGGATTTTGTCTTCATAGCCCTCTTAGAAGTGCAATTAGAGATTCAGGGCCACTTCCATTGTCTTTCTCGGAAATATTTATACATATGATTAAATTTAATCAAAAATAGGATGCTCATATTATTTGGATTTATCGAACTATTGTTCTCATTTTGAGTGTGATTTTCACAACGTTTCGGTCAATGTAACCCCTGACCTTCTTCAGGTGTATTTTGTCGAACTTGGGAATGTTTCTATCGAACTCAGGAATTTGGACGCAATTTCGAATGGAATCCTTTATTTACTTCACACGGGAAGCATGCTCTTGTTCTGTCAGCCATGGTTAGATAAAGGTCCTAAGTAATTAGCAAATGTATTTTTCGGTCGCCCACATTGAGAATTGAACCTTCATCCTTCAAGAGAATATCACTTTTACAATTGATTTTTCCAAGCACTCTAACCACTGCGCCACAGGTATTTGAGAACATTAGTCCAATGAATCTAAATAATACGAATAACCAATACTCATCTAAAAAAATCAGAAGCGTCAAAATAGGATACATTTGAAAGTTTTCAACTGCATTCTGTCCATATAACCTGTTTATGGGTGGCATTTAAAGATTCGAAACCTCTTCTATTGTCTCCTTCAGAAAATTTTACATATGAATGCACTTATTTAAAAACTTTTTAGAAAAAAACCCTATTATAGTATTATATATATTAAATATTTAATTCTTTGACTTAGACATCTGGATAACAACTAGTAGTTATGTTGTTAAGCAATAAAAATAACGTTCTTTGCATTCGGCATTGTAGAATGAGGAGTGCCCTTACCTGTGTGTAGTCCCATACTAAACATATCTGAATTCTCCCCACTTAGGTGGTATTTAATGCGAGAGTTCCTGGTCTTCTTTTCATCCTTGTCATGAGCCCGGAATAGCTTCAGGAAAGTGGAAGGAGCATCATCTTCTTTTATAAAGATCGAAACAAATGTCTGCAAAAGAAAAAGAAAAGCCATTCAAGTCTTGAATTATTTCTACCGTGGAATGAGTCTTCAAGTATCATATATCTATGATCTATATAACATATAAGTCTTGTTCCTAAGATAGTATGACCGATCGTATAGTTGCAAAGGAAGATTTTTTTTATTAAGGGTATCATCACTTATCCAGGCCCAAAGGCCTATCGAGGATAAGGGTTAAATGAGTTTCAGGAGGACAGTGAGAAAACAGCGTGAGGATTAATAATGATAGCGGTGATTTAGCAGAATTTGATTATTTAAGAAGACAGGTCGACCAGAATTTGTTTACATTAGATTCACGACGACTACCTTCTAGTCAGCTAGAAAGCAGCCTCACAGCGTTGTGTTCCATGGGCAGTTCTAGGAAAGAAACTTTGCTCATGGAAATTTGATTACTTTGATATATATATATATATATATATATATAAGTGAAATTGTCTGTGTGTCTGTGTGTGTATATTTCTCTATCAAACTACTCTGTCAATTTTCAGTCTACAGACACAGGATTTGACATGAGGAGTATTGAGATTTGGAATATCTTTTTAATCGGTTTTCGGCCAGAAACTTTTTTGTTAAGGGTCAGAGTTCAACGATTTGACCTTTGAGAACTCTACCAAACTCGTCCGTCAATTTTGGGTCTAAACACTTGAAATTTTAGATGTAGGTTACTTGGACATGGATCACACTTTAATTTAATTTGAGCCCACAATGATAAATGTTAAAGGGTCAAAATTAGGGTCAAAGTTAAAAACCAAAATTTCTCTGCGGTCTCTACGAAATTACTCAGCCAATTTTTGGTCTAAACATTTGAAATTTTACATAAAGTGCACTCAAACATAGAGCAAGCTTTTTAATCAATTTTTGGCCAAAACTTTGGCTGCCAAGGGGTCAAAGTTCAAAAGATTCGACCTTTGCGGTTTCTAGCAAACTATTCAGCCAATTTTGATACATTTAAAATATTACATAAAAGGTATTCAGGCATGCAACAAGCTTTTTAATCAGTTTTTGGGCGAAAATTTGGTTGCCAAGAGGTCAAAAGTTGAAAGAGTTAATCTTTGCAGACTTTACCAAACTCCTCCACCAATTTTGGGTCAAAACACTTGAAATTTTAGATATAGGTTACCTGGACATAAGTCAAACTTTATAATACATATATACATATGCACATGAAGTTATGAACAGTACATAGGCCCTGAGTAAAGCCATTTAAATTTTAATTAATATAGAAACTGAGACATATGCATACGAGTATTATGTGTTTTTTTCTAAACTGTTCACTTTTTGTAAGTAAAAGAAAGAAAAAATACTCCAGCTGAGATCGAAACCCAAACCTAAAGTCAGAGAGTCAAGTACGATAACCATTACACCATCGTAAAACAATCTTTAAAAGGTGTTTCCAAACTACTTATTCTTAACAATGGTTATCTGTAATGTAAACTATTCACGCATGCGCATTCGTGAAATAGCAAGCAGATAAAAATCCGATCACTACCCTGTACCAATTTTTCAATTTTGACCCCATAGCAACCCTTTTTTTCCGAATGAAAACAGATTAAAAAGTTTTCCACATGTTTGATTATCCTATGTACCGAATTTCAAGTCTGTAGATAAAAAAATCGTTGAGTATATAGGTTGAAAAGCGCCCTCACGCACATTCTCACTTTTATAGACATACCAGATATATAACAGTGTTTCATGGTAGACAACTGATGATCCCTGAAATAACTCGAGGACTATTGTGAATTCGAGAAATCAAGTTGATACAGCGATTGCAGGTGATTAAATGACTTAATAACTAAATAGTTTTCCAACGAATGATAAAACATAAAAATTAAGTTTTTAATATAATTTTAATGGTAAAAAAAAACTTCCAAGACTATATATGTAAACAGTCTCTCTCTCTCTCATTATATATATACATATATATATATATATATATATATATATATATATATATATATATATGTCACGGCGGTCTTTCATATATACTCTGGTATACAATATATATGCTCTGAAGCCGGAAACAACTTCATTGAGCTTGTTATTTGAACATTATGAGCGATATCATTAGAGATATCTACCTTAAATATATATTTTTAAATACAATTTCAGAAATGTATATATATGAGGGAGAGAGAAAGAAAAAGACTTACATTGAAATAAAATATAATACGTACCTTATTACATATAGGGTCATTATCATTTGCATCCAGAATATCCACTCGGACTCTAGTTGTTGAAACAAACTTCCCATCAGTAACTGTAATAACGAGCTCGTACCTGCCTTTACGTTCTCTGTCAAGCTCTTTGTTCACAATGATCTCCCCATTGTTATTAATACGGAATTGCCCAAGACGATCTCCCTTTGTGATGTGATACGTTAACATGTTATTACGTCCAAGATCTTTGTCATGTGCCTGTATGGTAATGATCACAGTTCCTGGAGCGGCATCTTCATTGACCGAAGACAGGTACATCTTCTGGCCAAAGACCGGCCGCTCGTCGTTGACATCGGTCACTTTTACAATGACGTGGCTGTACGAGATGAGAGGAGTACTTCCATGGTCTTTGGCAATGATCGTGAGGTTATACTCTTCCTTTTCTTCTCGGTCTAGTGGCGATATCAATTTCAACATTCCGGTACGACTGTCCAGCGAGAAGCGGTCAGTGTACAGCACCATGTCCTCAGATAACGTATACGTGACGCGCCCACTATCTCCTTCATCTTTGTCGTCAGCATGAACATTTACAAGAACTGTTCCCACTAGAGTGTTTTCGGCTACAGTCACAGAATACGGGTTGGACTCAAACATTGGGGAATTATCGTTACTGTCGTTCACGCGGATGTGCAGTTCAACCTGATCTACTAAAGGTGGGGAGGTTTGAGTTAGGGCTTGGATTGTTATCGTGTAGTCCTTGACCATTTCACGATCCAGGGATCGAACCAGGCGTACTTTGCCGTCGGTAGTGATTGCAAAACAGGCTGGGTTGTTTGTGTTTTCAGTATACCCCGAATGGAGGGTGTAGTCTACCACGTCGGGCCCGGAAGCCGTGACCGTGAAAATCTCACTCTGACTCATGCTATTTTCAGAGACGTGAAACACTTGGTTCTTTAGCTTTTCCTTGTCGAATCGTGGCGGGATGTCTTCAGCTCCCATTACGACGATCTCAAGAGGGACGTTGTTTTCCATGCGCTGCTTTCCTTGGTCCGTCGCGGAAACAAAAAACTGGTGGACTTTGTTTTCTGTAAATGAAATGTTAAATAGAAAAAAAAATTAAGCGATCATTTCAGACCTTTTTTCGCAATTCAATGTTTTCGAAAGAATAATATATTGTAAAGAAAGTTTCTTTGAAGCACAGTCTCCTGAGAGTACGGAATGATTGAGTGGGATGCGGGCCATTATATCGTATGTTTGGCATCTTTCTCAAACTTTTATGTTCAGCTTATTTGTGGCAGCAAAATCACTAGGGACTGCATTATAACTTGAAAAGTAGAATCATACTATTTTGCTGATTATATATATATACGCATATATATATATATATATATTAATTTTTGTCTTCTATTAGACAAAAATTATCAGAATGCTCAATTACGTATGTAAGAACATATATTTATTCAATATAAAAAAAATATTATACATTAGTTGGAATATCCACCGATACTTCCGATTTCACAGAAATACTGGAAATTCAGGCTGCGGCATTAA
Organism: Euprymna scolopes; assembly: GCF_053919585.1. Classification (NCBI taxonomy): domain Eukaryota; kingdom Metazoa; phylum Mollusca; class Cephalopoda; order Sepiida; family Sepiolidae; genus Euprymna; species Euprymna scolopes. Next base: position 96,762,516 of record NC_136484.1, read on the forward strand.
AAATACCAACTGAACCTGTTCTTCAATTAATGATCTGTTTTGTATATAATTTAAGTAATAATAATGATAATATATATATATATATATATATATATGCAATATGTCATATATATATTATATATAATATAATGTATATATATACTTAATATAACATATATATAATATATATGTATAGATATTATATATATTATACACATATATCATTATATATATATATATATATGTGTGTTTGTGTGTGTGTGTGTGTGTGTTTGTGTGTGTGTGTGTGTGGATGTACTGGCTACGCCATTGCTATGTTGCTAAATGTGTTAGATTATATAAAAATATGAATTTACAATATATTTAAATTTTCTTCATAAACATCCACATTTATAAAAAAAACAGTTTGAATTTATTATTTATTAATAATTGTTTATTACTTTGTAATATAGTTATTATAATAATATAAAATACTGTTGAAACGAAATTATTATTTGATTCCTTTCTCCAAAATATTATCTAAAAAAAAAAAAAAAAAAAAGAAAACAGGCAAAAATTTAATATAGGGGATTTGTTTTTCAATTAACCCCGGACAATATTTCCAATTTGACGACCATGACGAAGTGGGAATTTTCTATGTAACCCAATGTTTAAATACGAGAAAAACGTCATCGTACGAAAACGAACTGTACAACTGAAGTAGGTGGGGTGGGGGTTGCACATTGGAAGCAACGTCTTTATCTTATTTTTGTACAGCAACATTTAAATTTCTTCTTGAGCGAACTTTGCACTTACCTGAACTTGAAAGGTTGCTCTTTACAGACAATACACCTGTGTTCGAATCAATGATGAACAGATCAGTCACCTCCGTATCCTCACCTGGATACAAGGAATATACGATCTTC
>NC_136484.1:96765899-96768399 GCF_053919585.1 Euprymna scolopes
TATATATAATATATATATATTACAATATATATAATATATATATATTATATAATATATACATAATATATATATATTATATATATAATATATATATAACATATATATATATAATATATATATATAATGTATATAACATATATATATAATATATATATAATATATATAATATATATATATATATTTATATATATAATATATATATATAATATATAATATATATAATATATATATTTATATATATAATATATATATAATATATATTTAATATATATAATATATAATATCTATATATAATATATACATAAGATATATAATATATAATATCTATATATAATATATATATAATATCTATATATAATATATATAATATATTACATATATATATATAATATATATAATATATGTAATATATATGTAATATATATAATATATATGTAATATGTATAATATATATGTAATTTATATAATATATATGTAATATATATAATATATATATAATATATATAATATATATGTAATTTATATAATATATATGTAATATATATAATATATATAATATATATGTAATATATATATAATATATATGTAATATATATAATATATATGTAATATATATAATATATATATATAATATATGTAATATATATAATATATATGTAATATATATAATATATATGTAATATATATATAATATATATGTAATATATATAATATATATATATATAACATACATTATATATATCATATATATATTATATATATATAATATATATATGACATATATATATATATAATGTTAAAAGTCTACATATGCTTCTAGGATAGTGATATGGTTTTTTTAAACATGAAAACAATGTTATTTTTTGTATATATATGCATGTATATATATATACATATATATATACATGCATATATATATACATGCATATATATACATATACAGGCCTATATATACACATGCATATATGTATTTATATATACACATGCATATATATATACACACATGCATATATATATACACATGTATATATATATATACATGCATATATATACACATGCATGTATATATACACATGCATATATATATACACATGCATATATATACATGCATATATATATACATGCATATATATATACATGCATATATACATGCATATATATACATGCATGTATATACATGCATATATATACGCATATATATATACATGCATATATATATATACATGCATATATACATGCATATATATACATGCATGTATATACATGCATATATATACGCATATATATATACATGCATATATATATATACATGCATATATATGCATGCATATAGACATGCATATATATATACATGCATATATATACATGCATGTATATATACATACATATATATACATGCATGTATATATACATACATATATATACATGCATGTATATATACATACATATATATATACATGCATGTATATATACATACATATATATATACATGCATGTATATATACATACATATATATATGCATATATATACATACATACATACATATGTATACATACATATATATATATACATACATATATATATACATGCATATATATATACATGCATATATATACATGCATATATATATACATGCATATATTTATATATATACATGCATATATATACATGCATATATATACATGCATATATATACATGCATATATATATACATGCATATATATACATGCATATATATATACATGCATATATATACATGCATATATATATACATGCATATATTTATATATATATACATGCATATATATACATGCATATATATACATGCATATATATACATGCATATATATATACATGCATATATATATACATCCATATATATATATATGTATCTATATACATATATATATGTGCATATATATATGCATATATAGATGTGCGTATATATATGCATATATATGTATATATATACATATATATACACATATATGTATATATACATATATATACACATATATGTATATATATATATACATATATATACGCATATATGTATATATATACATGTATATACATATGTATTTATATATACATATATATGTAAATATATAAATATATATACATATATGTATATATATCTATATATACATATATATACATATATATACATATATGTATATATATCTATATATACATATATACATATCTATATATACATATATATACATATCTATATATACATATATATACATATCTATATATACATATATATACATATCTATATATACATATATATACATATCTATATATACATATATATACATATCTATATATACATATATATATGTATATATATACATATCTATATATACATATATATACATATATATATATACATATATATACATATATATATATACATATATATACATATATATATGTATATATATACATATATATATACATATATATATGTATATATACATATATATACATATA
>NC_136484.1:96773399-96800899 GCF_053919585.1 Euprymna scolopes
AACGGTAATTTGAAGGAGAGGGTCGGATAATAACTCAAAAAATCAAGAAAGAAACAAAATAGAGATAAATAATTTTGCTCTAGTCGGTAACAAGCAGTAAAAGAGCACAAATTTGGGCGTAAGGACGATGGAGATGGGAGTAGTCCTCCGTTGACGTTTGTTTTTCCTATGTGTATACACATAGGGAGATTACACCAGCAGCATTTACCCGAGGCGGGTTGAACCAGCTTCATCCGAAGGAGAAAATATCAAGGGAATATTCAATTCATCGATCTCCAGTCGCATGCATATACCGGTCAAGAGATGACGATGTTAGTTTTTAGTTTATCTTATTCATTTATTTATGCAGTTCTTGCAGGAAGGTGTCGACGTCCTCCTGCATAAAGCGTCTGGAATTTCAAAATTGTCTGATCAGGCTCAACGTTACTTAACTCCGGCGATTTAACGTGACTTGGTGTTTCAACGTGACTTGGTGTTTCAACGTGACTTGGTGTTTCAACGTGACTTGGTGTTTCAACGTGATTTGGTGTTTCAACGTGATTTGGTGTTTCAACGTGATTTGGTGTTTCAACGTGATTTGGTGTTTCAACGTGACTTGGTGTTTCAACGTGATTTGGTGTTTCAACGTGATTTGGTGTTTCAACGTGATTTGGTGTTTCAACGTGACTTGGTGTTTCAACGTGATTTGGTGTTTCAACGTGATTTGGTGTTTCAACGTGATTTGGTGTTTCAACGTGATTTGGTGTTTCAACGTGATTATGATGTATAGAAATAGTGGTAATCATAAACTAGAATGTCATTGATTTGTTATTTCATACGAGACAATTTTTTGTGTTTTTAAAAAGGTTAGCCTAAAAATATCAAGACGGAAACAAACCAGACTTTGTAATTGCATCAAGCAATTATTCTCTGTAAAACATATAAAAATATACCGAGTGAGGGTTGAGAGAATATTATTTCGGTAAAATCCTAGTGTAATCTCGAAAATTATTGAAAATAAATAAGTTTCGGCATGACTCACTGCTGTGGCTTTACATGGCCGAAAAGGAACTCTTGAAGTCTGCAATCATAATAACAATCGCCGAACGTGTTATCTATTGCTATTCATTTTCTGGTGCTTTCAAAAATAATCTTAAATTTAATTCATGATCCAAGTTTATTTCCTAGAACTGTCCGTCTGTGGAACACAACACCGCCTGACTGCTTATACGTCCTATTGTATAAGCAAACATTAAGGTCCATCATTGCCGATAATCACCTGGCACTCATTAACCCATATATTTGCGTGGCCTTCAGGTCTTCATACGCGGTGAACCACTCCTAATAAAAAGAAATCTCATATTAAAAATATTATTCTACTTGAATCGGCTTCGTTTTCGTGTTGTGGTGGTTGTTGTTCGTTTTATAAATAAAAAAAATGATACAGTTTCTAAAACTATGAATTTGCAGCACAAAAGAAATGTTTACTTATTAAAACACTGAAAAAATAAAAAAGACAACACGGCGGTAGTTAACAATAACATGTATTTACAGAAGTTTTTTTTTTTTTTAGATAGGTCGCGACAATTCTCTCTTTTATTAGTTCCCATTGTGTCAGGAAGAGTCCAAGAAATGGCAGAATTGGGTAAATCACCCTTACACTCTAAAACAACTTAGTTTTAGAATTCCATTCTCTTTTTATCCATATATTAATAGCGTAGTACCTTCAACGTGCGTGCCTACTTACATACGTGTGTCACGGTTTCCAGATTATAAATTATTCGATCGGGATATCCTATTTATTAAAAAGGAGGATAGATAGTGATAACAAACATTAAATTAGTAGATAGATACGCTAATACAATGTTCGCATTATCAACTTCTATCATCCTTTTTAATAAATAAGATCTCCCGATCACTAACGATGCAATGTAAAAAAATAAATGATGTCACTTTTAGGCCGTACGTGAAACTAAAATATACATTCTCCGTCTTCTGGCTAAGATCCAAAAGTAGTATCTGTTCCGTTTAAGGATGATATAATGATATCGTGGGGTTTCCATTCGCGCCGGGCGTCCATACAACGGAAATATCCCGCAGATTCTTATAAGGATATTGAAGATAAACCGTAATAGCCAGATATATTCTGATACTACATTAAGCAGATTACTTAGATAAATACTGTTACAGTTTTAACAAAAGGGATACAATAATATTGCGAGGTCTCCATTCACGCTGAATTTTCTCAGAATGCCCAGCAACGATATATTACTAGGCTATGACAACAGAATATTCTTTTCATTGTTTTGACTCTCGAGTATATATTCGATACAGTTAGACACAGTTAATTAACCGATAACCACATCACTCTGTATAAAAACATATAAGATATCAAGGGATACACACTCGAGAGTCAAAACAATTAAAGGAATATGCTGTTGGCACAGGCCTATATATTACATATGAAAGATGCCATTGTGAAATGTCCACAAGTATCGCTAGTTTTTAGAATTTAATTTTCTTTGCGTTTTTTTTTTCAATAAATACTCGACTGTACCAATATACAAGAATGGAAGTGTGATGTGAACAAAAATCTTGCTGCCTAACTTCTCACCCAAGTTTATCCTTATAAAAGTAACCTCTTACGTGTCAATGGCAGTGTGCTCGGCTTGGAATGAATAAAAGTTTAAAAAAATAGTAAATAAACAATAATAATTCAGTGCGAAATTAGCGAAGTTACGTTGAGACAAGGAAACACTAACACATTAAGTTGTCGCATAATCTTATTACTACACACTTTTAATATCTATATATCTATAAAAGTGAGGATGTGAGGACACTTCTCAACCTATATACTCAACGAATTTTTATCTATAGAATTGAAATTTATATATAGTACATTCAGACATGTTCAAAACTTTTAATTGGCTTTCATCCGAAAAAAGAAGGGGCTGCTACGTGGTCAACAATGAAAAATTGGTACTTATGTATCATCGAATTTTTATCTGTCAATTGTTTCACGAAGTTTCAAGACACTTTTTAAATATCGTGTCAAGCTGGTCTAATGATTATCGTACTTGATTCACTGTCTCTAGGTTTTGGTTTCGATCTCAGCCCGAGTATTTTTTTTTTTACTTACAAGAAGTGGACTGCTTAGAAAAAAAAAAGTATAATCCTCGCATGCACGTCTCAGTTGGTTTCCATTTTTTTTACTTCATATGTTTTAAAGGAATTTAACGTTGCAATTAATACCGGGCAACGCCGGGTACATATTCTAGTATAAAAATAAAAATGGTATCATTGAGATGTGTGCTGGGAGTAGAAGTATACAATTGTTTTCATTAATTCCTAGACAACGCCAAAAGTACTCGATAAATTCTGCAATGTGCCAGAACTCATCTTCTCGATACGTTTAGTAAAGCATGCAAAAAGCAACGTTTTGTGCGCATTGTAGTATTGACAACACAAAGGAAGATGTTCCAAGAAGTCGAGTATATGACAAATAAATGTTACCAAAAGCAAGATAAGTTGCTGTTCTGCCTAACCGTATAAGTATTTGCGGTTTTAACTTAATTTAAAGCGTTGAAACACAAGTAGCCATGAGCCTTAACTTCGAACAAGACAAAAATAGCGGCCACAAGACAGTCATGTTTGTAGTCTCGATAATCGCTCAAAAATTAAGAATAAAACAAATTAGATACCCAAATAATAAATGTCACGGTGACATTTATTGTGTGGGTTTTTATCAAAGAGAGAGAGAGAGAGAGAGAGAGAGCACTCTTATCGTGTCCCAAAATAGCTGAGAACAGACCTATCAGATGATCCCAGTATGAGCGTCTCAGACGAACGGTAATATTCTTTACCAAAGGAGAAGGTAATCCCTTGAAAGGAAACGCCTCTTAGGACGGAGTTGAATGCATTATCCCCTTCCTGTGATAGGAAGATGTGACACAAGGTCTAAAAGTGGGATTTGAAAAACTATCACCCAAAAGAAAGAGTACTCTACCCGAACAAAAAATTACCCGGGCAACCTCGCCAGCATTCCTAGGTAAGGGCGCCTTAGGCGATTAGTAATAAACCAACTCCTTTCTCAGAGGTCGAGGAGGCAAAGCCTGATAAGGTTGATTGCCTAGATTTTTGTGCGAAACCATACCAATCTTTCTTTCTTTTTTTCAGAATTATTATTATTTGGTTTCAATTTAAGAGAAACAACTATTTACGGACGAATACAGAGTTACGTCCTTGTTTTTATACAGTGTCTATTTAAAACTTATTCCGACGCGGACAAAGTATTCTCCGGAAGGAAGTAAATCGAGTTACAGATACTTCTTTCTTAATAATATACTGCAATGGCACACGCAAAAAAAAGAAAAGAAAAAAGAAAAAGAAACCCCAAAGAGACTTGCTTTACTTTATTTATTATATAAGGGGGGGAGATTATATATAAAAGAAAACGCTTTTTATTTGTGAAAATTACCCATATTAACCGAAAGTATCCACATGTTTTTTTCCTTTTGTGGGTAGGAAATAATATTCGGATGGCAGTTTAGAATAACAAAGACTCAAAGATTATATTGACTGTACTTACCGGTGTCCGGATCAACACGGAAATATTTCAAGGCAACTTGGCTTGTAATTGAATAATTAAGCATGCTGTAATATCCAGTGTCCTTATCCACAGCTGTCACGGTTCCGACTAGCATCTCTACAGCATAATTCTCCTGGAACTCGTACTCATAATTATCCGACGTAAACACGGGTGGATAGTGGTTGCTGCTTCGCACGCTGACGCGTACGCGCGTGTAGCTAGTGAAGACGCCGTCATTAACTGATACATTCAAATTATAAATCGCCTGCAGACTAGGTTGACGATTCTGGGAGAGGCTGATAATGCCACTCTCCGGGTTGATCTGGAACGTCTGTCGGCTATTCCCGCCTGCGATGGAATACACTAGCGAATTCTCGCTGAAATTGTCCTTATCCGAGGCGAGCAGCTTCGTGACGAACTGACCCCTGCTTGCCTGATCGGAGATGACTACGTCATAGTAGTACTGCGGGAAATGTGGGGCGTTGTCGTTCAAATCGAGTACGTTAACACTGACTAGTACAGAGGAACTGAGGGGTGGTATGCCGCTGTCAGTGGCAACTGCTGCAACGTAGTAAACCGGTTTCACCTCGTGATCGAGCAAGAGTTTGGTCTGAATCACGCCCGTCTTCGGGTCAATCTGAAAGTACTTCCTATCGTCGTCTTTGCCCTCTGCTGGCGCCAAAGTGTAGCGGATCAGTTGATTGACTCCGACGTCGTCGTCTTTCGCCTCGACTTTCGTCACAGAGGAAGCAACAAGAATTGCTTCCGAAACAGAAGCGATGTATCTTTCGCTGAGAAAATTCGGCCGACAGTCATTGATATCCTGAAAAAAAAGAGAGAGAGAGAGAGAGAAAAAAAAAGAAAATTAATTTGAATAAAAAAAACAACAAAAAAAAACAAAAACAAAATAACAACCAAGAAGAAGGTTTGTAACTAGCGTCCAACGTCGAAAAATGACTGTCACTGAAAGTAGGTCACGATTTTACCCGCTCTTTTTAAAAAAAAACTCTTTCGACCCTGATCCAATTAGCTAATTATTAGCCAAAAAGACAATAGACGGCTAGAAAAATTATTTGATAATATATTATTAGCAGACCGAAATATCGGTTGTCGTTCTTTTTGTTATGTTGCTAAAGTCGATATCTTATGGATGGTTAGAAGAGTTAACATCACATTTTAACTATTAGAATTGAAAAAAAAAAAAATGATTACATTTTCACCCCAAACAAGGCATATTGCGACTTTGATGTAGGGGGCTACTATCAGGGACATGAGCTACAGGTGTAGGGAGTTGGTCAGCAAGATGTCGGTTCACGTTACACTTGAACTTCTGCATGTCAGTACAGTTGGGGAAGTAGGGACCCGGAAAGGAATTCCAAAGTCTAGCGGTTCTGGGGAAGAAACTACTGGAGTAGAAGTCTCTCTTACATCTAGGGATCTCTACTGTGAAGGGGTGGGATTTAGCTGCTTGTCGGGTTTGTCGTGGGTATTTACGTCGAGGGGGTACAAGTGCTTGCAGTTCGTCGGAACATTCACCGTTAAAGTACTTGTAGAACAGGCAGAGGGATGCAACATTTCGTCGATGGGACAGAGGCTGAAGCGTAGATGACAGTTCAGGACCTATCAGGTTGGCGACTCTCTTTTGAACCTTGTCTACGAGCGAGAGACTAGTAACGGATACACCAGCCCAAATATGACAACAATACTCCATACATGGGCGAATGGTGGCCTGATAGAGGTACAGGATACTTTCGGGCGTTAGCAGTTTTCTAGTACGGTAGAAGGAGCCTACCTTCTTCGCAGCGGTCCTGGTAATGCTCTCAATGTAATTGTTCCAACTCGTGTTTCCTGTGAACGTTAGGCCGAGGAGTTTAAAAGATGTACTTTCAGATAAAGACTCTCGTCATTGCTATTGGCGGTAGAGAAGGTTTCTTGTAGTTATTGAAGGAAACAAGTTTTGTCTTAGCAGCCTGGAATGTGACCATCCATTTTTGTCTCCATTTCACGACAGATTAGAGGTCATCCTCTAGTGTTCCTGCCATTTCTTTAGATATGTGTTCATTTGTTTTCCTGTCGTGTCTGTTATAGAGCGTGGTGTCATCAGCATATATACCCCTCTCACAGACAGTTTTGTCAGAGAGGTCATTTATGAATATTAGGAATAATAGAGGTCCAAGGATAGACCCTTGAGGCACTCCTGCATTTTTGTAATATATATATATATATATATATATATATATATATATATATATATATATATATATATTTATCTTAATTAAAAAAAAAAATCAAGAATACACAGAATAGCAATCAAGAAGAAATTTTGTAACTGGTGGCTAAAGTAAAAAAATGGCGCCGAAAGTAGACCACAGTTTTATTTGCGCTCTTATTAACATCATATTTTAACTCCAAGAATAGGTTAATGTTTTATATTGTTAAACTTTTGCAAAATTAACCTCAAATTTACGAAAAAAAATGTGAAGGTGTTTTTTTTAGATGAGGATTGATAATTTGGATTATTCTGATTACTGTTCTCATATTGGAAGTTATTCTTATAACGTTTCAACTGACTCTCTTCGAGCGCGATTGTTCGAACTCGGGAATCTGTATGGAGTTTCGAAGTGGACTCTTTATTTAAACCACGAGGTAGTTTTTTTTCTCGTTCCACCAACCATGACCAAGTAAAAGTCAAAAGTAATTCTTAATTATATACTTAATATCGCCTGTAGTGAGGATTGAACCTTTGTTAGAAATTGTATTGTAAAGCGTGTCTAACACTTGTCCAGGTGGACAAGTGTTAGACACGCTAGTAATCGTCGTAGTAATGGAGGTTGGAAGCGTGAAAGGTTAGGTAACCTTTCACGCTTCCAACCTCAATTACTACGACTCTCTAATGTTTCAAGGTTAATTAGGGCAGAAGATTTAACCGTCAATTTTCAATTACAGAATCAGTTGTCGCCCAAATGTTGAACAGTCAACAATGAATTCGATAATGCTCGCAATTTTTGTATTAAGTTGAATTGTCGCTCGATCGTCGAAATATCGTCATGAACGAGTACTGCTCTCCACGATTCGCCAAATCTAATTTCTCTTTTTATTGAATGATATGAACTTAAAATTATTGAATTCCATTTATTGAATTGAAATGCTAATTTACCAAGATGTCAACAATTGTGGAAGGAGACCAGCTAACACGTTATGGCCTCCCAGATGGACCTACTATTTTGGCACTTACCTCACCGATGTTTCCTAAAATTACCAAGTTAGTGTCATTATTTGCGTCAGTTCTAATCGGATCTTTCGAGTAAATTTTTCACATCTTTCACACTCAGATTTTTCACTTAAAACGTACTTACCACTTTATCCGTTGTGCCATGGATCCATGTGGTGTCGTTCGAAATTCTGTACAAATTCTCGCGTTTGACAAGACACACATGAAGGCCGGGGGTTACATTAGCCAAAACGTTGTGAGAATAATATTCAAGGTGCGAACAATAGTTCGAATGTTCCCCCTTTTAATATGACGTCATATTTGTGTACAGCGTCACTTAAAATTGTATTTGTAATATTTTTGAAAAACACAACTACATATTTTTGCACTGAATATATTTGCGTTTTTATTTACTCTTTAAAAAAGAAAAACGACTGACATTGATTATCAGCGTGAAAAATAAAAACAAAAGGAGAACCAAAAATTTTTTCATACAGAGTGGTCGCTAGAAAAGCGGGAAATTTGCGATCGTAAATTTTTTTGTTTAAGTTTTATTTTCTTTACATTTTCTTGCGCTTGGTTTATTCATTTCTTTGATTTGGCTAGCCACGTTATGGAGGAGGAAGCAAAAAAACAATTTTTAGACTTTTAGTCAGATGATTATCTTTTACAGAAGTGAAAATCCGACTTGAAGACTGACAAAATGTCTAACGTTGTTGCCGATTTTTTTTTTCAATGAATATAAAGCATCGATTTAATAATGATATTGCAACTTTGAAAGGAGAGGGTATTGAAGCAGTTGGGATTCACTCTTCTCCCCCCCCCCACCAAAAAAAGGTAAAAAACAAAAATAAAGAAAAAGAAAAGAAAACGAATTTTCGTCTTTTGTAAAATTAAACTTCCACTCGACAAATTTCGTGCTTTTCTAGCGATCACCCTGTGTGCTCATCGACGTTTCGCTTTCACTCCAACACTTTTTCAAAGATAACTGTTCTTAATAAAGTTTTAGAACAAATACGAAACGTCGATGAACATATAAACAATTCTTGGGTTTCTTTTTAACTTTTTTCTCATTACATTGGATTATTTAATTCCATAATTATCACCAATAACTAGTTTACAAATATTTGTTTGGACACAATAAATTGAAGCGTATTTTTTTTTTACATGGGTGTCACCACTTATCAAGGCCCAGAGGCCACTCGAGGATAAGGGTTAATAGGTATACATTCGTCATTGTGATTTTAGCATAGTAAACAGTGGGAATTTTGTAACTTGGATTACTTAGGGGGACGATTAAATTAGAACTTGTTCACATTGGACTTTTTCTTTTTTTTCATAGGTATCAACACATTATCAAGGCCAAGAGGCCACTCAAGGATAAGGGTTAAAGAGTGTACAGTATTTTTGTCGAGTAGTTTTAAATCATATAATTAACAAACAAACAATCAAAATAATCCGTTGTTGAACATGTACATATTTTAATGTGAAAATAATCCAGATATGAAAAATAAATGGTTTGTGATTCTATTACTTACGATCAGATTAATGGAGACAGATGTTTCCATAAACGTTCCAGTTATGACGTCAGCAGCTTGGATGGTGAGATTATAGCTGTTGATTTTTTCATAGTCAAGTGTGTCAACCACAGAAAGGATACCTGCAATAATAATAATAATAATAATAATAATAATAATAATAATAATAATAATAATAATAATAATAGGCCTCGGCCGATACCACACAAAATACCCGTGAAGGGACACTGAGGATGGAAAGACCGAGTAGGGAGAGCACTAGCCAGAGCTTCACCGGAGGAGTGCAAAGAGTAGTGGGATTTTGGGAGAGGCTTATTGTCACCATAATTCCAGTGAAAATCACTGCTCATTGGTAACGAGAAATCAATGATAAGCAACTGTTGCGATAACGCAAAGTCATTTAAAAAGGTTACCAAAAAGAGAGTACTGGAAATCTTGCCACTCAAACACCAGGGAGCACCACCGATTATTATCATCGAGCAATCTCCGACGAGGACTCGTGTGAGAACTCGTAGTGAGTTATAATAATAATAATAATAATAATAATAATAATAGACGGCAATGATGAAAACAGTCGAAACCTCAAGGAAAATCCTCGAATGTAGAAAACAGCCCACATGAATTAAAGATTCTAATCAACCACATATGCGTTGAAATTGAAAACCTGAAGAGACTTGTTATCACTCAGCTCCCAGGGAACACCACACGCTGTTTTCAGGGAAAGATCTCTGGAGACCTGTGTGAAAGCTCCTTGTGAGCCACCGCCGCCAATAATAATAATAATAATAATAATAATAATAATAATAATAATAATAATAATAAACAAACAAACAAACAAAAAACAGAATACACGAGTCCAAAGAAACCGAAAATGTCAAAAATAACATAAACTGACCTTTCCCCGTCAATCACTGAGACAAAAACAAGTATCAGTCACGCATAATGGTCGTGAAGAGTCAAGAAGGATGTAAAGACTGAGGAGAGAGACAGAGAGAGCACCGAGCATACTGTATTGGAAGGGTACCGGGATGTTGGGAAGGCGTGTTCCCACTCAAATTCCAGAGAAAATCGATGGTCGTTGCTAACGTGAAATCAGTTGTAAACGACTGTTGCGATAACGCGAAATGATTTGCAACGGTTATCGAAATTAAAATCGCCAAAACTCAAATCCAAGATGTTTTGCCTCGAATCAAAAATGCTAAACCTTAAAAGCAAAATGGTTAAATATCAAAATAAAAAAAAGAAACCTAAATTTAAAACGCTAAACCTCGAATCAAAATGTATAATGCTAAAATTAAAGAATACTAAACCTTAAATGAAAAAAAAATGAAAAGAAACCGCTAAATATTAAATAAAAACGCAAAACCCCAAGTCCAAAAAATTAAACTTTAAGTAAAAAATGCTAAATATTATACCAAAACGGCTAAAACATAAAACACAAAAAAGGCTAAACTTAAAATTAAAGACGCTAAATCTCAAATTAGACATGATAAACTTCAAATTAAATTAGCTACACTTCACTTTAAAAAGCGTTACCCTAAATTAAGTCGACGAAGGATCTTATATTATATGTATTCGTACTGTGGGAAATCGGTACAGCATAATCACGTTGACAGACTGGTTCTCGTTAGATTACAGAAGTTAAGCGATACGGAATATGGGCAGTACCGAATGGGTGACAATTTGGAAATGTTAAGCGTTATAGGTCATGACTGGAATATACATGTGGTTGGGGACCGCTTGTGAATTTCATATTCATTTGAAGGAAGCTTGCATAGCTCGCCTGGAGCCAATACCACAATACCAGTTCGTTTTAAAGCATTGCCGCCTTCGAAATATGGCAAAAGGTAAATATTTGCATATATTTAATCGTACACAGGATCGTTTACAATAATTAGGAGGTGAACGAGACAAAAGATCTTTGAATTGCGGTCGACTCATCCTTCAAACCATCTAAACATTGCAGTCAGGTTGCGAACAAAGCAAGGGGTATTCTATTTCTCATACTATGTTGTATCTGCAAACTGACTCCTGAAATATATTTCCCTATTCACGTCTCCTTTGTCGGAGCACTGCTAGGGTATGGTACTCAGGTCTCTTCTCCATATCTAATACGTGGCATCCAGAATCTGGAGACAGTTTAAAGACTGGCTACTCGAATAGTGCATGGTCTATTGGATTTTTCTTATGAATGTTGACTCCAAAAGATTCTTTTTTCCCCTCGAGCGCCGACGATTATGCGGTGATTTGATTGAGGCTTACAATCTCTTCAATGGGCATGGTAATATACTGCAGAATTTATTGTTCACTTGTGCCACGGAAAGAGGTCTATGCGGATACTACAAGAAATAATTTCACCGCCGATGTTGATTGAACCGAAGAATGGCCGCGTTCTTAATCAGAATCCCTGGGTCCTCAAATAAAGTTTGAAGTGAATTAATAAATGCAACAATAACGCAGCAACTCCAGGGAAATTTGGGCAGGTGTTGAACTATTGTGCCATCTTCTCTGGAAAGTTTTGTAAATTACTTCCCTACATCGTATTAAAACAAGATTATTTTATTTTTTCCCTACATCGTATTAAAACAATATTATTTTATTTTTTTTGCCAAATGAATTGAACTGAATTAAATGTTTCAGTATTAAATGACATCAAGAAGCATGTATACAAACATAAACAATCAGGATTTGCTGTTTAGCTCTGGCGGAGTTATGCGCTCAACTGAGTGACATTGTAGTTCATCAAAAATCTATATAACCGGAGGTCTATTTATATTTAAATCTGTGTTGAAATAAAATGAATTTTATATCTGTTTTGTCATAATGTCTTGTCTTTTCTGACGGCCCAAGGGAACAGACGATGACAGAGATTACGATCGTTGGTCGACAAATAAGACATAAAAATAACGCACCTGATCTCCATACAACAAAACTCTGACCATAACGAAACAGAGAAAGAAAATGGTAGGACAAAAAACAGACATCAACATGAAACAGGACTACATCTTATTATGCTCACATTGAGAGAGAGAGAGAGAGAGAGAGAGAGAGAGAGAGAGAGAGGGGAGAGAGAGAGAGCAAACACTAATACAGAGAGAGAAAACGAGAAATAAGAACAAAAAGATATATATATATATATATATATATATATATATATATATATATATATATATATATATATATATATATATACTAGCAAAAGTACCCGTCGTTAACTGGGTTCAAAAACAGCCTACAGAAAATGGACTCTGATTTATGAAAGTATGATACGTTATGAAAAGGAAGGGTTGTAATGAGATAGCTTCGAATTTGGGGGTATCAAAACCAAAGCAAAATATGATGAAAATAAAAATAAAATAGATAAACCCCATAATTTATTATACCATACCTGTTCACACTGAAACACTTATCACAATATTCTGTGGATCTATATTAAAAAACCTTGTTAAACTTTGTGACATATTTCCATTCTATGGAGGTCAGGCGCGAACGAACACCCCATAATTTTATTATACCACATTTCTTCAAACTGGAACATATTTATCAAAGTATACTTAGGCAGATAGATATGAAAAGTCTTTATTAAAGTTTGTGCCTATTTCAATTTTATGGAGGTCAGGCGCGAACGCAGACCCCACAATTTTATTATACCATCCCTATTTAAGTTAAAACATACTTATCAAAGTATTATTATGTACATCTATATCAAAAACACTTATAAACGGTTTTTGTTTAATTTTTAAATTTTGTATTTCCATACTTTGTGGACCAGGCGCGGACGCAGACCCCACAATTTTAATGAACCACCGTTCTGCCAGATCAAACATACCCATTCCTGTGTCTCGAT
The DNA here is from genome assembly GCF_053919585.1 of Euprymna scolopes. Taxonomy (NCBI): domain Eukaryota; kingdom Metazoa; phylum Mollusca; class Cephalopoda; order Sepiida; family Sepiolidae; genus Euprymna; species Euprymna scolopes. The sequence continues at coordinate 96,786,563 of NC_136484.1, forward strand.
ACATCGTCTATCATCATATGTAATCAGTTTTTTAAAATAGTCAACCATATAGGAGCATATTCGTGACCAGACACACACACATACACATACACACACATACATTCAGCTTTATATATATATATATATATATATATATATATATATATATATATATATATATATATATGAGAGAGAGAGAGAGAGATACTAGCCCGAGAGAGAGAGAGAGAGAGAGAGAGAGAAAGAGAGAGGAAGAAGATAGAAGAGATATACAGGGACAAAGAATAGCGCTTAAAGTTCCCTCAACCTGTAAGTGATTGTTATTGAAGACTATAGAGTCACATTCAACTCAATCTTATGTCACACCTAGTCCTCGTGGAAAGACAAAGAGAGAGAGAGAGAGAGAGAGAGAGAGAGAGAGAGAGAGAGAGAGAGAGAGAGAGAGTGTGTGTGTGTGTACGTTTCAGTAAATTTAATTGATAACTGACAAATTTTTAACCTCAACTTGGAAAAGGTGAATCCCAAATAATAAAAAAAAAATTAATTAAAAAAGTAAATTTCAAAATATAAAATTATGTACCCATTAGGGAAAATAATGAAATCAATATGGCCATTCAGATTTGCAGTGCATTTGTTCAAAATTACTCGGTTTAGCACTGGGATCGAGAATAGATAAGAATAAAAAAATATAAAAAGAAGCATTTTCCAAAAAAATTAACTTAGAGGTTTGTCGATTTCTTAATTCAGGTTCTGTAATTTGAAGTTAGACTATTAAAGCCTAAAGTTGAACTTTTGGAATTTGAAATTGAGATTTTTCAATTTAAAAGTGAGGCTTTTAAATTCGCAAGTAAGGTTTGAAAAATCGGAAGTCAACTTTACACGTTCGAAATTGAGTTTTACAAATTTTAAATTGTGATTTTAAAATTTGAAATCGTGCTTTTTAAATGTGACCATGAGCTTTGTACGTTTAGAATTGTGCTTTTCAAATTTGAAATTGGGCGTTTTAAATGTGAGATTGAGTGTTTTATATGTGAAATCGAGTAATAAAAAATTGACATTTAGTCTTTTAAATTTGCACCTGAGCTTTTCAAATTTGAAATAGAACTTTAAAAATTTTTAAACTGATCAGTCTAAATTTAAAATTGAGTTCTTTAAATTCTAAACTGATATTTACAGATTTAAAACTGAGCTTTTTGAATATTAAATGGAGCTTTTAGAATTTGAAATGTAGCTTTAGAAATGTAGCTTTGGAAATTCGAAATTATGTTTTTTAAATTCGAAATTGAGCTTTTTAAAATTGACATTATGCTTTTTAGTCTTTTTAATGAAGCATTTTAAATTTGAATATGAACATTTTAAATTGAAGATTGAACTTTTAAAGTCTGAAGATAAGCTTTTTAATCTGAAGCTGCATAATTTCAATTTCGAATTGAGCTTTTTAATATGTAATAATTTTTTTAAATTTGAAATTACACGTTTTGATGTTGATCTTTAAAATTTTAATGTTGAACTGTTTAAATTCGACGCTGAGCTTTATAAGTATGTTGAGCCATATATATTCGATGGTGGCCTTTACATTTATATATTAGGATTAAAAATTTGATGTTGAGCTTTTAAAATTTGAAGTTGGGCTTTTTATTTTTTAACTACACGTATTTGATTCGAAAGCGAGCCTTTTAATTTGAATTTCAGTATTTTTAAAAAAATTGCTGGTTAAGAAAGGTGTAAGAGACACAAAGTACAACAAATCAAGAAATGTATCTGGTCACTGAGTATTACATTATTGATGTTTTTGTAAATACATGATGCATTCATTGTTAATTGACAAAGGCAACAGGATGCCGTGTTTGTATGTCAACAATTGACATTGTTATGTAAGACTCAAATGACACGAAAAGACAACCGTGTTCGTGGTAGCCATTTTGTTGCCTTTTAGTTTTATAATCATGTTAGTTCTTTATATACATTTTCAGCAAATGAGAATAATCCATACATTATCCACCGAATACATGTTGATTTGTCCTGTTCTTCTATCGTATCTTATTTTTTTAAATTTTATATCCTTTTTAATGGTTTCTTCTTTTATTTTCCTCGGATTCTTTTCATATGTACGTCTCTGTATCGTTCTTTATTATTTATATCTTTTCTTTCTTTCATACCAGCAGACCTATTCGGTGTTGCCCGGGGCAAAAATGTAATATATTTCTATTAAAACTACCTACCTCGTTTTTATCTTTCTCTTTCTGCCCTTCCCGTCCCCCCCTCTCACCAAAAGTATTCTTTTTTCTCTAACGAACCTATTCCTATCTAGCTGAATACACACACACACACACACACACACACACACACACACACACACACACACACAATTCTTCTTTATATAATAGATTCCTGTCTCATTTCCGATGCAATCGTCTATCTGTATAAGAGCCAGATACGCCTTCAAATAGAATACTGTTGCCACATCTGGGCAGGAGCTACTCGGCGCGCCCTATTCAGCCTTGTTAGAGTTCAAAACCGGCTTCGAAACCTAGTAGATTTTCTCTTCCCTGCAACCGCTTTCCCACAGAAGACATGTCGTGAGCCTGTCTCTGGTCTATCTTTATTTTCATGGCAAATGTTCGATTAAACTCCAATCTATCGTTCGCTCCTTGCCAAACATTCACAAAACACTCAACTATCTACAACCACTATATATGATTTCCCCAACTCGCTTTCTGTACCTAAATCTAAACGCAGACCCCATGAACCAAGCTTCTTTCTCAGAACTTCCCGCCTGTGGAAGAGTGTGTGTGTGTGTCTATCTCTCTCTCTCTCACACACACATCATTATTTACTATAGTAATTATCAAGCAGCTACACACAATAGTGTTTCATCATTTCGGGAATCATCAGTGCAGGATGTCACGATTAACACCAGTCGAGAGATTCCAACCCAGCACGAAGCCATCTCTGACTTCATTAGCAAGAACCAAATTCATTAGACCGCGAGAAATATCGTTGAAATTTAAACATTTATTTTTAAATGTCTTAACGTCTGTCGGAGTGATCTAATTATTATGATATTATGATCTGCGCATGCAAGCTAAAGTGACCGACTTTATTTCAACTGTAAAGTGCTATACGATAAGATATATATATATATATATATATATATATATATATATATATATATATATATATATATAATTCCAACAGTGTATTTTTATTTTCTCGCAAATAAAGTATTTCATGATCGTTTGGTTCCATTTGTCCAGACAATCACGTTTTTCATTCACATCTGAAATGACAGCGATTCGCCAGTTGCCCTTGCAGAGAAATATTACAAAAATAAACATGAATCTTTTTACTAAAAAAATAAAAATATAACTGTCGGAATATGTTTACTGTTTTCTATTCCATATTTATAAATGCTCTGTCGTTTTAAATCATTAGCTATTGAGCTTAAAACTGAATATTTTTACTACCATATATATATTGTACAGCAGTAATTATCACCTCCTACAGTGTACATTATATATATATATATATACTAGGATTTCAGCTCGGCGTTTCTCGGGTGTTTGGAGGTGTATTTTGAGCAAAAAAAAAAAAAGCGGTCAATTTTTTTAATTTGGCCCCTATTATGACCCCTTAACATTTATTGTTTTAGTTTCAAATCAAGTTAAGTTAGATCCATGTCCAAGGAACCTGTATCTAAAATATCAAGTGTTTAGACCCAAAATTGGCGGAGGTCAAATCGTTGAACTTTGATCCCTTAACAGACAAATTTCTGGCGGAAAAGGGATTACAAAGATTTTTCGAAATCTCAGTACCTTGTATAACAAATTTTGAGTCTGCAGACTGAAAATTGACAGAGTTATTGCGTTGGAAAATGTACACATACACACACACACACACACATATATATATATATATATATATATATATATATATATATATATGTGTGTGTGTGTGTGTGTGTCTGATACTCATCGTGTTATTCCTCAAACAACCCCATTATAAAGTAACCCTATATGCTACCATATAAACAAAACAACAGCAGAAAAACATAAGGAAAACGTATATATGTACATGTAAAAGTCTAACAAAAGCTACATTTTATTCCTAGCGGCACAATGTTAACAATGGAAGCCATTTACAAAAAAAGGATATCTATATACCATATTTTGCAATGAATTAACAACGGTTACCTTATTACAAAGTAACGAACAGAATACGGACGAGTTGCATTCATATATTAATAGGCGTAACCTCAGCCTTATCTATAGATCTGCTCAGCTTAACGTAAGTGGTCTATCTCTCATTGCGCTCTCTGTCGGGTATTATCTCTACGTCCTCCTCTCCGTTTGTCTACCTGTCTGTATTTATATACCGGATGTCTCATATTATTTAGATTCATTGGACCACTATTCTCATCTTGAGCGTGATTTTCAGAACGTTTCGATCGATGTAACCTTCGATCTTCTTCAGGTGTATCTCGTCGAACTCAGGAATGTTTCTGGCGAACTCGGGAATTTGGACAGAATTTCGAGCGGAACCCTTTATTTACTACAGAGCAGAAAATATTTAAAAAATTGGCATAATAATTATATGAGTGTTTCTGCGCTACGGAACATATGCTGCCAAGAATTAGAAGACGTTAGAAAGAATTTAACGCAGAGATAAATAACATCTTGGAATTTGGAATATAAACTTTTTGTCATTGAATTGTATATGCTCCGCAGTTATATTTAACATACATAGAGTTTCACAAATAAAAGAATTGGTATAAATAAAGGGTAAAATATAATTGAATAATCATATTTCCCCCATAAGCATTACATATAATAAATTCCACAGCCTGAGTTCGGATGTGTCTAACTGATGAGCTCAAATGAGGGCTAAACTCGAGTCTTCGACTTCCGGTTCGTTGACTTTCATGACTCTTGCGACGTTGTTTGGCTGTGGAATTTATTATATATAATCTCTCACATTCTGAAATATATATATATATATATATATATATATATATATATATATATATATATATATACATATATGTATATATGTATATATATGTATATAAATATATATATATATATAAGCTTGGTGGAAATAAACACATCATGTAATCTCTAGTTTGTCTAAACAAGATCTACAACAATGGTTGACGATAATCAGCGAGACTCGGACACTTGTTGATGTGAAATCGATGATACCATATTCTTTTGATGTTCTGTAATATGCTATAAACTTATTTTCCTTCCAGGCTTAATATTTTGTGCTGATAAAATCAATACGTAAGTACATTCATCGTAATCACTCTCGCATGCAAATATTAAATAGCATATTTTTTTCCCACATAATTCCAAAAGTTTTTCTCTGTGCTGTCTCTATATAGCAAAAGAAGCTATGCAAAAATAGAAATCAATATGACCTTATACTGATTCAACACCGCCAAAGAAGGCGGGTATAAACTAGTTGGTATGATAAAATAATGATAGTTGAAGCAAAACGCACTCCAGATTTGTAACAAGTTTTTTTTTTTAGTTATAAATTGGAATTATTCATACAGAGTAGTGATAGCATGGTTCCAATATTTTTCCAGGTTTCAATAAAAGTTCCGATCCCGATACAAGTTCCGATTCCGATTCTTTTTAAATGTATATATATATATATATATATATATATATATATATATATTATATTATTATATAGCGATGTTGTTATTTTTTTTCGGTTGGGGTCGAATTACTGTAACTACCAATATAATATATGCATATATTTTCGAAAATGTTAAAAATACACTTGTGGTGTGACATATACAAGTTAGTTGTACTTGTAGTTTAAAATTAAGAAATATTTATCATTTTCTTATAATAGTATCAACAATAGAAAAATTAAGTTCTAAACAAAGGCAAAAATGAAACAATATAAATAATGATTTTTAGCATAGGAAAATAGGCACACAAATTTCAGATCCCGATACCTTCCAAATTTCCCATTTTTCAGAATGGTTCTAACGCTAATAAAGAGACGGAATATAAAATGTTAACAAAAACTACAACTTTTATTATTCAAAATGATAAAAATCGGAAACATTGATGTTGGCATATTTTCAATATAAGCTTTAATATCGCCGATTTCTATGATAATAACACTCTACCTTGGAGCCCGTGTTTCAAACACCCCGGCTTAACATTTACTTGCAACATGAATTGAAACACAATTATTGAGGACATTCTCAATGGTGCTGCAAAGAAGATTCATCAATCTACCGTGCAAGAAAATTACCCACACCAAAAACAATCCTATATTTTTACAAAGTCATCATTCCCCCATGCATGGAGTATTGCTGGCACATCTGGACTGGTGTATTCATCACTCGTCTCTCACTCGTATACAGGATCCAAAAAGAATCTTAAATATAGTAGGTCCAATCGCCACAATGTTGCACTTCTGTGTCTGTTTTATAAGTAGTTTAATGGAATGTGCTCTGATGAACTCATGACGCTTGTGCCTCCTCGACGTAATACTTCAAACTAACATAACAAGCAGCAAAATTCCACCCCTCTGCACGTCGGAAAGCTTTTACTCTAACAGTTTTGTATATATTAATAGACTTTGAAATTCCCTTCCTGTTCCCTGTTTCCTTACTGTATAGCATGCAGAAATTTAAATGTAATGTGAATGGACATTTCGGTGCTCACCTCCCACAGTCCCCTTTTAGCTACGATTCCAAATACTAGCCGTTTACGTTCCAAGTGGAAATATATGCATAGTTTGGGGTGAAAAATGTAAAGCAAAACAATAAATAAAGCAAAACAATAAATAAATGAATATAATACATTTTCAAATAAGGAATTAAGAAACTTTTCTGTTATTTCTCAGGTAGACGTGGGGGAAATCCAAAAGCAATTAACGAAAGGTGGAAATCAGAATATTAAAAATGGAAGACAAATACATAAAAAAAAAGAGATTCTAGAATAAAGTTGGGGAACAAGAATATTAGAAAATGGAAGACAAATCGAAAAATGGATTCAAGAACAAGACGGCAGACATAATAATAATAATAATAATAATAATAATAATAATAATAATAATAATAATAATAATAATAAACAAAAGATAACGAGAACAGGAAAAAATAAAAGAATACAATCAACGCGGACAAAAATAAATGGTACATATTGACAATACTATAATGAGCCACAGAACAAAATGGCAGCGAGAGAACGCTGAACGGTATAGGAAACAAGCTGGAGAAGACAGACAATAAAACGGGAGTCAAAGAGAACAATATAGAAAATATGAAAGAGAACGGAAAATCAGCGGACGTGAAAAGAAAGATGTCGTCTGAAGAGATGAAAACTTGCCAGTCACCGTCAAAAAGAAATCAAAAATGGAGGACGCAGGAAACAATATGGACGAAAGTTGCGAGAAAAGACAAAAGTTGGCAAACGCGTAACAAACAAAATGGCGACCGTGAAAAAAAACAAAAAAAAACAACAACAAAAAAGAAATTTTATTTATTTATTTATTTTTTGGAGGGAGAATAGAAACAAAATGGCGACTTGATAAAACGCTAGATGAAATCGTGTAGAACAACGACAAAAAAAAAAAAAAAGAAAAGAAAAAAGCCGCGGAATTCTGCAAATATGAAAGGTAAAGAAGTGAACAAACGCGTCGAATAAACAAAAAAGTTAATAGTGAACAAAATAATAATAATAATAATAATAATAATAATAATAATAATAATAATAATAATAATAATAATAATAATAATAATAATAATAATAATATAAATGATAATGCTGATGATGATAAAATAGAACACAAAAAAAGACACCCCAAAACAAAACAAGATGAGTAATATAAATTGTGTATAGTAACTATTATCCAGTGACTGGAACAAACATTAGCCAGTGTGGTACATTTGTAAATAGAAATCTTGAGATGAATGTTATAAAAAGCAGAAGAAAAAATAACAGAACAAATAAAAAAGAATGAAAAAAAAAAAATAGTGGCCATGCTAAGCAGAGAGTATAGTGTTATTTAAATAAATACTTACTTTAGCGGTATACACATTAGCCAATCTAGCTGTCAATCAAACTGTCTCGATGTAAGTATTCAAATTAGTGTGTAGAGTTATATAGGTAAGATCAATGTAAGTAAGCGAAAACATTATATATATATATATTGGTTAGCTTGTTGGATAGTATCGTCCTAGCGAATGTAAAATTCTACTTGTGAGATATCGGCTTGGTGGTGGTGGGGGGTTATTTAACTCTCTCCTAGAATTGTGACACCAAGGTCGGAAAGCAGCATTGAGAAGTCAACGCCCCCGTGGAGGGGTACTTTGACCTACAAAATGTTCCTGGGCAGCCTCGTGGCATTCCCCGGAGAGAAGGCAAAGGCTGGGAGGGTGGACCTCATAGAACTGGACAGGAACAGCAATACACCGTAATAAACATGGACGAGTTCATTACAGGAATGCTCCAATCTCTGTTGGTTTTGGTAGTCGAGGATAAAATTCCCTACCTGGCCTTCTCAGGAATTGAACGATTACATCCCTGGTTAAGATAAAGTCTAAGTATATTCCACAGTATCGTGGTTTGCTTAATCCGTGTATTTCAATAGACTATTTTGCTATTTTGTATATGATGTGGTGGCTCAAGTGGCAGGGTACTCGCCTCACATACAAGTGGTTAAGGTTTCAAATCTAGAATTCTGCTGAGCCCAAATAAATGCTGAAACTTGAGCCTATGGATTCCGATCTGGCGTTCGTGGCTTGTGTGGATAAGGCGTTGCCTGATTACGGAAATAATTATCTATCATCTCTTTAAAAATTTCTCTCTTTCTCATGCGTATGTTTACGTAGTAATGTGTTTTTAATTAACCTTTCCCCTTCACCTTTTTAACTGTCGCAATCAAAATAATTGTTATAATTTTTAATTCATTATATATTTGATAAGTGAATTTAAGAATATTCTGCATAAAAATTTTAAAATTTGAGAGTTATATGCATTTGAAATTTATCCTGCCATTATTATTCCGAGTATTCTGGCTTCTACTCTCTCTCTCTCCCCGTACACACACACACTTTCAAACTATATATATATATATATATATATATATATATATATATATGTATGTATGTATATATATATAGAGAGAGAGAGAAATGAATGAAGAGTAAAAATTTAAGTTTATTTGTTTTATTTGTACTTCTGTCATAAACCGTTTCCTTTATATTTCTCACAACGTTTGTAAAGTGAAATTTTACTTTCTAGTGAAATCATCTATTTTCATCAGTAAAAAAATCGTTCTTTCTCAGTATCCGTTTCAATCTGGAATCTTTGGAAATTAATGATTTAAAAAGTAATTTTTCTGTTTGGAAAACAGTAACTAAAACGCATCACATTTACTGAAAGAATATTCATGACTTTGCATTTAAAAATAAATATATATAAAAACAACCCCAGAAATTTAACACACTACACAAAGAACTAAAAGTATCTGAGGTTAATAGAAAACGAGAAATTATCGAAGAACGAAGCATCTCGGAGTAGTAAATTAAGTTTCAGCAATAGAACGAAAATACTTGGGATTGTAAAAGACTGTTCAGAATGTTCATCTCTTGGATAATCGGGATAATATTCTAATGAAACAATAATTTGACTTTTCAATTTAAAAAAAATTCTAATGGTTCGTTTTTTATTCTAGCGTTTTCCTATTTGTTTGAAATGCTAGAACGGTCCTGTTTATTACGCTCAAGTTTGCAATCACATTTTCATCGATTAACGCCCAGATTGAATGGAAACTTCTTAAGCACATTTTTCTCGTAATTTCTTTTTGGTGCATAAGATGCGAACGGATCGGATGGTCATAAGTAAAAACCAATATGTCTGACCGGAAGCTAACTTGCATGCTATTACAACTTCCGTTTTTTTTTGTATAGCTCATAAAAGAAAAAATCGAAACCATTTTGATTATTTGTCTTTTGAGTAAATGATAATAATCATTTTGAAGTAAGAAGGTCGTGCTTTGATAATAAAGGAAAAAAATTGGTTTATTTGTGATAGACAGAATGAGATATAGGCAGACAAAAGCTGGAAAAATCTGAAAATTGTACCATTTAAAAAAACAAAACAAATTTAATTGCTTCATGTGTTACGATCATTTTTAGTCAACGTTTGAACATTTCCATATTGCAAAAACAAAAATCTTGTGGATATTCTCTCACACTAATGATATGATAATCTTGCAAAATAACTTTAAAGTTGATATCAATAATGAAATAGTTGGATAAATGCACACATTCTAAAGTGACATATACCCAAAAGTTATGAGTTCAAATCCTAGAGTAGGAGGTCATAAGCTATCGAAAAGGCATTACTTTTCGAAAAAGTAACTTTTTGTTATTCATTTTTGACCATGATAAGAGCTAACAAAATTAAGACATAAGAATGTCTTAATTTTGTAATAGACCAAGACGCATTCACCCTAAGCTTGTCAAAACGGCTTCCTCCAAAGGAGGAGGCGTCAAGGGAATATCAAATCCACAAGTGATCTCCAGTCGCATGTATATATGGCTCAGGGAGGACAACGACGTTAGGTTTTTGTAGCTCTTGACGGTGGTGGTGACGTCCTCTTACACACAACGCCTCGTATTCCAAAATGGTCACTAACCTGGAACTGAACAGGCTCACCGATGATCTAACGAGAACCGATATATAAAGATCATTTAAGCCAACTTTACAATAGTCGAATAAAGCGTTTAAAGAAAGTTGTCGATATTCTTGGAAACTCTATGAATAACGCAGACACAAATGCGCAATTTTCAAGTTTTAAAATAAAAACGACAGATTTATTTGCATTTAATACGAAGATTTTCAATTTTGGGTCTTCTATCTGTCAAGTAGAAGAAATCAAAAGGTGATGCATACACTAATTACGGTCTTTGGTTGGTTTAACAGACGCACCCCCCCCCCTAAAAAAATAACGCTGAATATTAGAACTAAATTTTCACTTTCCAACAAAATATAAGATTAACATGTACATATACTTTTTGCAATATGGTGAACTTTTAACATTGACATTATTGTTCTGTGATCAAAAACCAAATGAAACGAAAAAGACATGCACATAGAGGAGGAGGAGTAGGAGTAGGAGGAGGAGTAGGAGTAGGAGGAGGAGGAGGAGGTTGTTGGATACTCACATGGCCCTAGAACATTCATGTCTGTGGATTGGAAAGAGAGAGACAAACTAAGTGAAGTTAACATGAGAACTCAGTATTAGAATTGGCCTACGTTTGGGTTAGTCTAAGTACTAAAAAAAGCGTATTCCCCGAGTAAAAATAAAAATCAATAAGCTACCTGCAAAGTATCGACTACGTCTGTTTTATCCTTAAATCAAAAACATAGTTGAATTCCAAATTGAAAAGGCTGAAGTCCAATTGAAACAGCTCAACTTCAAATCGAAAAGTCTCAACTCCAAATCCAGAAGGCTCAACCGTCCGAAAATTCTTGCCCCCCCCAAAAAAAACGATCTTCTTTGATTTAGATTCTAATTTTTATTTCTATATTTTATAATCTTTTCTATATATTGGCTTAACTTTTTATGGCTTCGGTAGTCTAAAAACTAATGCTCATATTAAGTTATAAGGTGATGCTACGATGTAAGACTGGACAATTTTTGACAATATACAAACGCGTGAGGCTACGTTTTTGCAACGTTTACGTAATACTATGCCAACGTCAGTTTGTAAAGCCGAATAATTTAATAGTATAAACGGAATCTTCGTTTTAAGAGCTGTTTTAATTAGTGAAACCAAACTTTTTATTGGGTTGAAGGATTACTACGAAACGATTATTCGTTTGGTAAAAAAAAATCATAATTTATAATGTTACAGCTTTCATTCAAAATTCTGTGCTTGAGTGAAATAGTACAAGGTGCCTTAAATAAGTTGCCAAACTTTTTTCGTATGGGCACTTTTACTGACAGTACACGCATGAAACTCTAGTCACTTTGCAAGTAATCTTTTCCAACTGCAATGCGCTTGTTGTGTCGTTCCAACAACTTCTGGAAGACTCCATGAAGGCCTTTGTGTTTGTGTGAGAGTGTCAGTGACCCTCGTCATAGCTTCTTTCATCAATTGCCTCATAACGACAGCTTCTAAGGCTTTCCCTAGGCTTAGAAAATAACGAAAAGTCACAGGGAACAAGTTCTAGACGATAGGGAGGCTGAGGAACTGTCTTGATGCCCATCTTAGTCAAATAGTCTGTAGCAAGCATGGAGTTGTGGACTGGTGCATTGTCCAGGTGAAAATGCCACTCACCCTGTTTGAAGAATGCTGGCCTGTTCTGATGGAATCTTTTCTTGAATTCCCTTAAAACACAACATATTATAGTATTCTTTGTTGACTGTCTGTCCAGTGGGAATACAGTGCATATAGATCCTGTGGATCTTGCTCGATAACATTTAAAAATTAAAAAAATTTTGGCGGAGAAGCAAACCAAAAACATTCCCGACCCAAACAAACGGTGTCCGATCAGATTTAGTTTCTAATATTGAAATTCACCGATTTCAATTTTTTAAAATAAACAATATATATATATATATATATATATATATATATATATATATATATATATATATATATGTGTGTGTGTGTGTATGTGTGTGTTTGTGTGTGTGTGTGTGTTTGTTCCCCAAATCACGTTTCATTACTTATTTTTCACAAACAATTAATTTAACTTACTAATCCTCACGTTTTTTTATATTATTCGAAACAAAAAATTAGTCCACCTATTTAAAATTTCAAAAATTTTTGTTAAAATAATTATTTAAAATAAAAATGACGACAAACTGATTTTTTTAAACACCTGTTTGATTACTTATTTTTTAGCCAAAACTGGAAATCATTAATATCAGGAACCAAATCTGACCAAACACCGTTTAATGTGGACTTTGAGTAAGCCGTTCTTCTGGCTTGCGCCTTTTCTTTGTAATGTTAGAGGTAGGAAAACGTCACTTATACGTCTGTCGTAATCCGTTTCTAAAAAAAATAGGTTCAATCTTTCGCTAAACAAAAACGGTAACCTATGGAAAGGTATCCCAAGTTATAATTTTACATTCAATGGTTGCGGGGAAACAAGACGAAGAATAAGAAAAGAAGATGGTGTTCTTACCTGTATTGAAGTCAACAGTAAACTCGTTGTAAATATCTCCGTTCGTAATAGAGTAAACCAATTTTTGACCGTTGGGGCTGACTGCTTGAAGGCTCAGAATCGGGGTGTGCAATTCAATGTTCTCTGGTATGGAAACATTGTAGAATTGTTTCTCGAAAAGCGGCGTTGCTTCGGTTATAACTTTTATAGGCACTTTGCAACGGCTAAACAGCACAGGCTCACCTGGAAATGAAATGACAGACAGATCTAAGTAAAAGGACTTTCTGAAGGTTTTTTTTTTTTTTTAAATTAAACTTGAAACTGTTGAAGTTGCTTTGACTAATTAAACCCTTGATGACTGAGAATTATTTTTTCCAATACAGTGTGCCAGATACTTGTTTCAGTCTTTAAGGAATTCATTATGTAAATACACACTTATGTATCTATTTACTTTCTGCCTTAAGAGAGAATATTTTAAAAAGTAATTTATTTTTGTAAATACTTTTTATATGAATCTAAAAATATGTCTGACAAAAAATAAACTCTCGACTGAAACTTGTGAGTAAATTCATTTTATTGTTTATTTCGATAATATCACAACCGATTTTTACAATATTTTGTGCTGACAAACCCAGTAGTTCGTCCGTATCGAAGTTGCATTAATAGCAAATCAGCAGCAGGAGCAAATAGTTGTACATTATTTAGTCGTACATTTTTAGTAAAGCTCGTTATGTATAACTAATATTCGGCACGACTAAAATATCCAATTAGGCGCCTGCTGATTCAAGCAACTTTACACGTTGTTTCTATATGACAAACGGCAGGTGCCGTCAGTCGTAGATTGATCGGGCATAATCTTGGTCGTACATTTTTAAGAAACCCCCAACAAAAACTATGAAGATGAGGATAACAGTCCTCAAAAAATAAATACCAATAACAGTAGCTATTAATATGAAAGAAATTATTCCTCTCAGTGTGGGCAGATTATTACACATAAGCGTTACATGCATTAATATCTAGCTAGAAACGTTTGCTCGGGTCTTACCGTCATCTCTTGCTTCCACGGTGAGCTGAAAGTCCTTATTTTCAAAATCTGTTAGCTCCTTCTTAACCAGAATCCGTCCACTCGCGGGTTCTATTGAAAACAAACCCTCTCTATTGCCACTAGTTATTCGATAGCGAAGTTTGCGGTTCTTTCCCTCGT
>NC_136484.1:96805899-96838399 GCF_053919585.1 Euprymna scolopes
CCACGAGGGTAGCATGCTATCGTTCCGCTAGCCGTGGTTGAATAGAAGTTCAAAGTCCTAAGTAATCCACAATTGTATTTTGAGTATCTACCACACTTAACATTTCAGATTCAACCTAAACAAGAGTGTTAATTATAACTGAATTTTGTCGAAGTTCTTTATCTCGACATCAAGATGAGAACAGTAATTTGAACCGAATAATTTGAATCACATCAATCCTTATCTCAAAATTAAAAAAAAATCATTAGAAAACTATATCTGGCTTTAATGTATTTTATTGCGGACTATTATCCTCATCTTTTTTAGATGTTGTTGATGATCATAGTCCGCAATAAAATAAATTAATAAATAATACTCATCTCAATGAATTCCAATTAAAATAATATATATATATTTGGCTTTGTTTGATTTTTCCGTAACACGGCATGTCATTAAATACCGAAGTTAAAAGCAATTTAATAAATAATAAATGCCAGTGCAACAGCCTGCGCACTCGTACATAGCCACCCCCCACACACACATAGTCAGATTCTGCGAAAGATGTAACTCAGTACACGCTTATATGCGTGTTTACATGTAAATCCTTGTGACCCAAACACGTCGTAGTCTCAGTTGCAAAGGAGACTAAAACAAAGAATAATTGGATTCATTTTTTCCGTTGAAACAACGACATTTATTTCCGGGTATTTTCCCAAATAAAACTTCTGTCCTCTCGAACGTCATCGTTCGTCTGTGCACACATTCTTTTCATAGTCTGTTTTCTTTTCCTTACCGTGACGTCACTTCGCACATAGCTCGGCATTTGCATGCGTCCGCGCTCTCACATTCCCTAACATGACAATGATATAATTTTTTTATTATTATCCACAGCTTCTTTTCGTTTTTAGAGAGAGGACGATTGGTGTTTATTTATTTATTTATTTTTTTTAAACTCGTATCTGTGTTTATAACAGTATTCTAAGTTGGTCTATTCTTTTTTAAGTGTAGCTTATTTTCGGCGTATATGTCGCTGACAGACGACTCTAAATAGTTTATAAATATTCAAAACATGTTGACGTCATTGTAAAAGAACGCATTAACATAACAAAACTAAAATTAAATAAAGTAGGCGGGGTTTCTACCCGTCCAAGATATCCTTTCGCAACACAAAGGTAGAAGCTTTCTGTCTTTTATACATAATTGTATTTCACAAATTCATTAGTATGTCACCCAAGATATTCATTTGCTCCCCCACCGAGCAAATTAGGCACAAAGCCCATTTTTAATGTGAGGAGTGAAGGGGAAATGGGGACCAGCTCCCCGGGGAGTAGGGGAGCTGGATAGTGACAATTGGTATGAAGGGTTGCCCCTACATTGACAAATGTCTTTGCTGTGGGTTTTTCCCTACATATAGTCTTTGCTTGCAATATCTGCCGGAACAGATGGTATTTATTTGCTCCCCCACTGAGCAAATTAGGCACAAGGCCGATTTTTAATGTGAGGAGTGAAAGGAGGGGGAAGGGAAAAAGTGGACAAGCTCCCGAGAGGTGGGAAATGGGAGCTGATTAAAGGTCAGGCATGTGGGGTTGCCCCCACATCTGGTCTTTGCTAGTCATAGCTAGTCATTGCTTGCAGCATCTGCCGGAACAGATACTACACTTTGATCCCGGGCCGAAGGCCTATTAGTATGTCACCCAAGCGACGATCCTTATTTAAAAAAAAAAAAAAAAAAAAAAAAAAAAAAAAATCGAATATTTGGAGCGTGTTTAGCGATGGGCAACCAGAAGGGTGTCGGGACCCTCAATGTTTACCTGCATTACATCTGTTCCCACTTCATATAGACAGTGGATGCGTGAGGACATAAATTTTATCATACAACATTAACGGGAATTTAACGAGGTTATTTACAGTGTTCAATAAAAGAGCAAGATATACTTTTATTTATATTCAAATGAACATCTTACATGGTTACAATAGAGCATGGCAATGATTCAAACAGTTCGTTAAAATAACGAATGTCCTCATACGGTGACTAAGAAAAAAGTACCTTCTTTTAAAAAGTTCCGTCTTCAAAATCAAAGTATACTTATTATCTTAACAGTCTGATACATTGCATTGTCCATGCTTTGACTATGCAAAACGTTGTTGGGACGATTAACCTGAATCAGAACCGGGAATCGGAAAAATTGGAACTTTTTAGGGTATCGGAATCGGTATGGAAATCCAAAAAATTTGAGCCTATTTTCCGATGCCAAAACCAATTCCTTATATTAATCTTTTTTTTATTTGATTTTGGTTTAAGAAATAGCTTCCACTGCTTGTAGTAATAATAAAATAATTAATATTTATTAATTTAAACTTTCAGTAAGACTAAAATCTCTAGATCCCCCCACAAGTGAGTTTTCACGTTTGAAAAAAATATAGGTACATTTAAAATGTATTTTTTTTTTTACAGTAAATGGGACAAAATAATCAATTTATAGTTAAATATTTGAGATTTATTAAGAATCGGTATCGGTAATTGTATCGGAATCGGAAATTTAGTACGGTATCGGTAATTGTATCAGAATCGGGAAAAATATTAGAATCATCCCATCACACACACACACACACACACACACACACACACACACACACACACACACACACACACACACGGTGATGGTATGACACCTCTACTTATGATCTTCTTGACATTTAAAATCGAGTTTTTGGCTAAAAATAATAAATTTCTTCGCATTTGATATATAAAATATCCTTCTAGAAAACAATAACTGACATTAATTTTTTATCACATTTTGAAAAGGAGCAAAAAACTGCTCGAAATATTAACATTATATTTATATCTTTAACTGATATGATTTTATGTTTTCCGTATGATTATTTTTTTTATTTTTTGAAAGTGTCAAAAAATTCATTATTTTAGCTAACAAACAAATTTCGCACACACGCACATGTGTGTGAGAGAAAAAAAATCAAGGCATTTAATCAAATTTCACCCTCTCTTATTATAGCCATGTGAACCAAAGGATAAAAAAAGATGATATTTACCTGAGATGATACTGTAACGAATCTCAGCGTTTTTGCCCTTGTCTTGATCCGTAGCGACGACTTGGAGGATTGATGTTCCTATAGCGGCTGTTTCAAAGACTCTTCCTTCGAAGATATCGGACAGAAATTTCGGCCTGTGGTCATTATTGTCCAATACCTTGATGATCACTCGGCACATATTGCGTTTCAAAGGTAAACCCTGGTCCCTCACCATCACCACCAATTCATGGCGGGCAAGAGCCTCTCGATCTAGTTTCTCATTTACTTTGATAATACCTACAAAAAGAGGACAGCAGTAAAATTAATAACTATCTGACCCAACCCGGCGTTTCCCGGGATTATCTTATTGCAGTCAGTGAACACTTGCTCGAGAGTCTTGGAAATATGTATTATAATAATAATAATAATAATAATAATAATAATAATAATAATAATGATAATGATAATAATAATAACAACAACAACAACAATAATAATAATAATAATAATAATGATAATAATGATAATAATAAATATGGTAACGAAATGTCTGAAAATAATTGTAATGAGGAATCTAAGAGGGGAGATCAAACTATTAAGAGCTCTTCTGGGGTACGAAGAGTGCTTGAATTTTGAGCAGCATTATTGTCACTCAAATTCCAAAGGATGCAATCAGTCTTCTCTCTGTTCACCATAATCGCTCAGACACCCATCTAACCCCGACTGAAAAGAATGGCTCTCGTTTTGAAGAAGCACCATGTTTTGATCACATACATCAAATCTATTACCATGATTGCTGGAGAAGTGGTCGAATCATTTTACCTATTCTCTTGGAGATCTCACTGTCAATCTAATCTTCTATCTACATAAGAGCCAAGCACGTCCCAAAATAGAGTATCGTTGCCACATCTGGGCGGGAGATGTTCATCGGTCCCTATCCTGCTTTGATAGAGTTCAAAACCGGCTTCAAAACCTAATAGGTAATGCTCTTTTCTCTTTCCTGCAGTCTCTTTACCATAGAGGAGACGTTGCGAACATATATCTGCTCTATCATTATTTTCATGGCAAGTGCTTGTCTGAGCTTCAATCTATGGTGTCCCCCTTGTCAAACTTTCACAAAAACACTCGACTATTTACAACCACTATTAACAATTTCCATCGCTTTCTATCTGTGCCTGAATCTAAGCGTAGATTCCATGAACAAAGTTTCTTTCCTTGAACTGTCCGCCTGTGGAACACCGTTCCATCGGTCTGCTTCCGGCTGATAAATATGATAGACTTCAAGTCTAATGTAAACAAGTTCTTGTTGAGCCGTTCATTTAAATAATCCAAATTCTACCCAATCTAAACCATTTACGATTACTAAACTACCACCTTAAATTCATTAACACTTATCCCCGAATGGCCTGGGTGACACTCTTATAAAAAAACCCAGTCATTATCAGTGAGAATTCAATAATAAACGGCTGTTGCGAGAACACAAAAGTTATGTTGAACTTAAACAACACACATTGTCACGAAAGTAGGGGCAACCTGGACAGAGAGTTATGCAACAAGATGTTTTTTCTTATTACACTTAAATTTCCACATGCTACTATGGTCGAAAACACACCGAACAGGAAGAGAATTCTCACGGCAAGCGAACCAAGCAAAAAAGCTATTAGAGTAGACAATTTAGAGTAAAAGGGCGGAATTATGCTCTCTGTCGGCAAGGGTATTCATGTTGAGGGCGTTCAAGTACAGTAAATTAATTGGCTCATATTCCATGGAAGTACGTATAAAACAAGCACAGGGCCACAATATTCCGGTTGGAGCTTTGCAATGTTGATAGAAAGAATCAGTGATGCTTAAAATCTAGAAGGACTTTGTTACGTGAACGTTAGAAGGTATCATCTGTTTTTGTGAGTGAGTGATCATTTTTAACGACTCGCTTGATTATTCGTAGTGAGTTAATAATGAAGTAAGTCAATTGCAACTGCTTCAATAGACATAAAAACACCTGAGCAACACTGGGCACCAAGACTAATTTATAATATAAATCTCACCTGTCTGTTTAAATGTATGTATGTATGTATGTATGTATGTATGTATGTATGTATGTATGTATGTATTTATGTATGTATGTCCTAAAACTTTCGACAGAGGCGACGGATTTTTACAAGATCGGTATTGTTTTGAAGCTCGACACTTCAGACAACAAAAATAGGCTAAAAGCATTAATTATTCACCCTCAACTAGGCACTTTTCTACAGGGAGGGGGTCGCTTTTTTCGCTGATATTTTCGAAAGTCATCCCCTCTCTTTGATTGACTAGCTTTAATTTAAGCCTTCGCCATTTCTGGTTTTGGCGATGGACGCAACAGCAAAAACGTCACTTTTTTTTTCTTTCTATTCCTCCTTCACTGTCCGGGCTCGAGCCTGCCTACCTACTACACTTTTTTTTCTTTTTTTTTTTTGCTCAACACACATCTTCAAACACCCGGGCAACATCGGGGACCACAGCTAGTTAAAAATAAAAATTGATTATCGTAATTTGTCGATCCCATTAAATGACACACTGGATTACCTCTCTTGTTTTACGAAATTTCTGCTCCTATCAATGGCGTGTTGGCAGAAGATGATATAACTGTTGTTTTTTTATTATTTTAATTAAAATTCTACTCGTTAATAATAAAAAAAATCACGTAGATATTTATTTTTTCTTAATATGTAAGTACATCAAAAAAAATTCTGTTAATTTAATTATAACGTACATTCAGCAAATTTGTGGCCCCGCCAACAGGGTAAAAAAAAGTAATCGACTGTTATCGGTGGTAAACGGCTGGTAACAATAAACACCGAGTCAATGGTAATGCTGATAGGAAAGGAAGTGGAGAGTATTGGAAATCTGAGTAGACTCGTTTTACCTAAACTGTGATGGATTCAATTATGATAATGCATAAAACACCTACCCTTTTCCGAATCTATGTGGAATTTTTGTTTGCTAGCTGAATTTGTGGCTGAATCAATGGAATAAAAGAGGCGTCCTGGGTCGGGATCGGTAGCTGATACTTGTAGCACCGTTTTACCAATGGCGGCCGACTCGTAAACCTCGCCAATATATTCTTTTTGGGTAAATACCGGCGAGTTGTCGTTTACGTTTAAGACTTTGATGTATAACTGAAAAGGAAAACAAAAACAAATATTATCAGCAAAAAACAAACAATGTTTTCAACTAAATTATGTTGACATACCGGTTTCCATTAAAACGCCGAAGTTAAGCAACGTTAAGACATGTTAGTACTTACATGAGTGACGTTTTGGAAATACTAGATATTATAACCTATAATTTTATTTTGATGGGAATATAGCCCAAATCAGATTGTCTTGCTCTATGGATATTTTTATTTATATAAAACTAGGTATATATATATATATATATATATATATATATATATATATATATATATATATATATATATATATATATGTGTGTGTGTGTGTATGTGTGTGTGTGTGTGTGTGTTTATATGTTTGTATGTATATGATTCACTATTAAACTAATTAACCGAGCATTATAAATCTTTAAACAACGTGGATAAGCGAAAGGGTTCGAAATATGTGCTCAACGGAAAGACAAAATTCAACAATTAGACTATGTGGAAGCCTTATCACATCAACCCTGTACTTCCGGCGTCGTTCCATCTGATTATCATTTATTTTTCATTATCACAAATGCTACACTTTATCAAAAATCGCCGATCTGAGCAATTTGACGAAGCCAAAGAAGCTTGTCAAGATTTGATAAAATTCAAAACCTGGCGATTACCGAATGCAAAATTTTGCGAGCGTTGACAGAAAATTGTGCACAATAATAGTCTTCATTTTGAAGGACAGTTGTTATTTTCAAATAAATTCCATCACAATCTATATATTAATATGATAGCATGTGTGTTATTTTCTGTGTCACACTTACATCCGGGTCGTTTAATTGCCATGAACTTCCATTTCTTGTCATAAATAATTTTACCAAGAATTCTTCATAAGTTTCGGTTTCGGTTCCGATTATGGCTGAAGGAACTCAAGTTATAAATACATATATTTTTTTCATAAGTTTTTATTTTGGTTTCAATTCAAGCTAATGCATCCAAGTCATATGGATATATATTTTTTTTGTTTTTGAAATTGGAACTTTATAATATATAAAAATCGATAGGACATTAACTCTATAATAATATATAAGAAACCTGCAAGAATTAAAATATCATATTTAAGCGTACTTTACGACTGCGCTTTGCCGGGCGTTCGTACTAGCTTAGATAAATACTTTTGCAGTTTTAACAAAAAAAAAAAAAAATAAAAAACTACAATAATATCAGAGCGCCTCCATTTACACTGGGCATCTACAGAATTCTAACATCAATATATTACATATAAATGAGTCCCTTGTGGAATTTTAACAGGTCCTGCGAGTAAATCATTATTTTAAACATGTTTCCTGAACCTAACATTAAGAAATTAAATAAATCAAACGACATACTTAATCTCCAAATGTTCATAATGGTTCCATGGTTATAGGTTTGGAGTCTAAATCTCTATTAATTAATGAGTTACATTTTAATGCACGAGAATACAGAATACTTGTTTATATAAATACAGAAAACGTGCAGAATTATATGTAAATCTAATATGAAGGTAATCCTCCTGCGAATAAATCTGATTCATCTTTTTAACAACTTCCAATGCAGACTCAGAACTACTGTATATAGAGCAATTGCGGTGCGTATACAGCAAGTGTATACTGATGCGCATGAATATAGCCGGATAGTTAAAACACCTGGCTTCTATTCGATCTGTTATGCGTTCAATCCCGTACTTGCGTTACCTTTCATAAGCGCCTAAAAGATCGCTACGAAGACAATAATGTTCCTTTAAAATCATTTACTTTTGTTTTTACATAATAAAAAATGAAAGCAAGTTTAGACATTTTCTTGTATTGAAATTTCATTTTTTTTTCTTTGCACGGCATATTGTTTTTTTAAATTGAAAATGTTTCCGTCTTTAACAGGAAGCGTCATGTTTTCAATGGGAAACATGGTTCGTAGAGGTACCTTAATTAAACAAAATCATGGTGAATAATAATAATAATAATAATAATAATAATAATAATAATAATAATAATAATAATAATAAGAAGAAGAAGAAGAAGAAGAAGAAGAAGAAGAAGAAGAAGAAGAAGAAGAAAATGCAAGTCTTCTTACCCAGGCAAAGTCTTCATGTAACCCATCCGTGGCCCGTATAGTGATATTATAATGATCTTGTGTCTCACTGTCTAGAGTTCGCGCCACAAATATCAAACCATCCTCTGGGCGGATGCTGAATTTGTAATCCTCGTTTCCATCTGGTAAAAAAAAACAAAAAAAAAACGAAAAACGAGAAAGTCATATTTAGTTGAATTTCAAAAACCAAACTTTATTATGAATAGAGCTATGCCAGCAGCATATTCTTTTCCTTCTTATATCTTATATGTTTTTATGTAGAGTGACATGGTTCTCGATTGATTAAATGTGTCTAAATGTGTCGGATATAGACTCGAGTGTCAAAACAACGAAAAGAATATGCTGTTGTCATAGCCCTAATTATGAACCTCAATGATATCAAAAAAGAAAGAATATCAGTAATAATAAAAATAAATAGAAAAACAAGTTAACAGTTTTGTAATGTTTGCATAACTATTAGTCTACTGCATGTATATCACGTGGTCATAACTGTTTAATACGTGTACTTGATCCGGTGTGGTCTGTAGTATCGTAGTAGCTGGTGCGATCAAATATCATCTAGTTGTTTGTGAATGATTTGTAAGGCGCCAGATAAATGTGTAATGTACTCAAATTCGAGAACTTATACTATGCAAGTTCAGACTTGGCTACAACGCAGTTAAAATATATATTGTGCGAATTTCAAAGACGTAGTTGACCACGGTACACTAACCAGATGGTTCAAGAAATTTCGCTTTGGTTTCTAGAACTTCCATGAGTAAGCACACTTATAGAGGCGTAAAACCATGAATTCCGTACAGTCAAATGGGTTTCAAATCTTAGTTCATCACACAATAATAAATATCCAATTTGAATGATAACTACGTAGCTAAAAGTGCCATGGTGTAGGAAGTAAATTTCGAATTTATTAAAAACAAGTGAAGCATGCATGGTCCCCCGTGAGTGCACAGTGAACGAGGCATAAAAATGACTAAGTTCAGCATTGCCCCCCCTTAGCCCCCAAATTCCCCAGAGGACTTCAAATCTTGGTGAAAATGAACAAACGGTGCAGTTTTAGGCAATAACATATGTAAATTTGAGTTCTGTACCATGCAAAAAAAGAAATGACTAAGTCCATCATTTGTCCCCTCCCGCCCCATTTAGTTCCAAAAGTCCCCAACGCCTTAATTTATTTAAATTTGAGTTCAGCACCATGAAAAACTACTATATAGATATACACAGGAAATTTTGGACAAATATGGTAAAATAGTACCAAAAATGGAGTGTTTTTATTAACCCTAAAAGAGCACCTGGGGCACACACAAGAGTTATAGCGAAGTATAGACAAACAAAATTATATAGAAATCAGTTAGTTACAACTTTTCAGAAATTTTTATAAAAATCCAAGGCATTAATTCTTTTTTAATTAGCAGAAAAGTGTCAATTTTATCCATTTTAGCCCGAAATGCACCCCTAGGGGGATAACCGGAGTTTTCCCGGAAAATCGGTTCTGTTACTTTTTTTTACTCATATCATGTTAAATGTTTGTGCAAAATTTCAAAAATTTCCAAGGCGTAGTTATTGAGATAAATGCGGAGAGACAAACGGTTGAACGGACAAGGGTGAATTTACAGGTCCACCCTCCTTTTGTCGCGGGACCAACAAACAGCATAACTCCACTACAATATAATAGAAAGAGAACAGAGTAAAGATACGATACTTAATTCAGATTAGTCCCTTTCCACTATATTATTAGTCTGTTTATAATTTAGTTCGATTCAGTTTCTCTCTGATAATAATTAGTCCGACGAGAAAGATTTTTTAAACTAGGGCCATTTTTCGCTTATGACATAAACAGAACCAGCTGCTTACACGATACACCGTAATTACTGCGTTTATTATCAATACACAAAGATGCAAATATATCGATTTTCCGACTATTTTTTAGCACAAAAACCTGGAAGTGCTTCTATGTGCGTATTCTTGCTCAGTGGCAAATATTTGTGCTTGCTTAGGTAATATAATCAAATAAACGATTATACTATAGGGGGTTTAAAAACAGTGAATTCAAAAAGAGAAAAATGAGAACTCATACAGTGACCACAAAGAATGACCGTCTTTAGTTGACGCCATTTTAACCAACCTGGCTAGCAAGACTACTGTTGACGAAAGCCGAATCTCTACAGATAGATTAGATTCCTGCGTTGTGTACCGTATTCTAATAGGTTTTATTTATATCATAGGGGCGTGTGTTAACCCAAAAATACGATTTCTCATTCAAACACTACCGTGTTTGAATATATGGTTAAGTTGCAGTTTGAGTCATTTAGAACTGCTTTAAAGCTTCACCACTCACTCAATTTTTCGACCAAATTTCAAACAATTATTTCAGTTTATAGATCACCTTCTCAGCTATATTGGGGAAAAAAAATCAATTTTCGTTCAGTAAAAAAGTTCTGATGAATTTTCTGGTGTTCAAAATCGTAAAAATATGTAAGGAGGTGAGCGATGCTTTTTTATGATTTGTTCCATAGCAACGACGTCGCTTCATCGACTAATGTTGCTGCTAATTCCCTGCTGTTGCAAAAATAGAAGTAACAAGTGAAACAGAAAGCATGAAAGTGAGATAATTGGGGATATTTTATTGAAAGCAGACGAGTGCCGTACATTGTTATTACATATGTGTTTATGGGGAAAAATAAGACTCAAATTAAACAAAGAATAAGTGAATTTATTGGAAGCCTGAAAAAATCATGGATTACAATAGAAAAATGCTAACATGAAAAGTAATATGGTTAAGCTTAAACATGGAAAAGTAAAGCACTAGTTGTTAAAACTGGAAAAGAAAAGGACAAGATATTCTAGTAAAAATATAATAAATTTATAAATTAAAATATTGCAGCATTAAGAATTATTTTTTTTTACATTCAATTTATAACATTATATAATAAATTCTTAATGTTGCAATGTTTTAAGTTGTAAATTTATTATAGTCTTTATTAGAATATCTTGTCCTTTTCTTTTCCAGTTTTAAAAATAGTCCTTTACTTTTCCATATTTAAGCTTAACCATATTCCTTTTTATGCTTGCATTTTTCTATTGTAATTTTATATGTGACTAATAGAACTACGCGGCGTTGCCCGAACCCATACAAAAATAACAAAATAGCAAATGTTGACTAATGTGTATAACATTTTTACATCTAATTCACTACTAAAACCACTCCACCCGTTCCTCCAAAATAGAACGTTGTATTTTTTAAGTCTAATCTAACATTTGCATTACTATCTACTCTACGAAACATATTACACATCATATGCCATAGATCCCGGGCAACTCCAACAAAAGGGTAGAGAAGATCTAATTCCTGGGCGACATTCCGGGGCAACGCCGATCAAGAAAATCTAAACTTTATGGGTTTTGGTCTTTTAATTGGACGTACACAGAAAACACACACGCACAAACGGCTGTCCTTTATATAATAGATATGTTGATACACGATTTGTATGCTCTTGTACGTGGGAAGTGCAAGTGATGATCGCAACACCATCGATTATGTCAATATTATTGGATATCAGATCTAGGTTACACTTCCATGTTATGTCCTATGTATAACCGAGCAATGCAGTTCTGTCTTTAGTTGTCCCACATTAAATTACGTCTTATGATTGTAAATAAATACATAGTTACATCCATAAATACATACTTGTATATTACTAACTGATTAACCAGTTAAGCGATGATTTTAGCTGCAGATAAAGCTAATCTCATGTCTTAATCCTGTCAATGAATCCAATCTGAGATTATCCCATTTGTTTATCGACTGTTTTAAAAACTAGGACGAGTGAAATTTCATTATTTCATTTGTTTAGGAAGAGATTTATCCTGTAAACAGAAACAAAGACTAACCCAAATCTAGCTTTCGGCAAACCCAGTCATTGACAAAAATTATATGCGTTTCTTTTTAGAGGGGAGGGGGAGATGAGGATAGTCAAAACCACAAAAGCGTGTATTAGTTTCTGATTTTTTGAGATGGGGATTGGTTATTCGTATTATTTCGATTAATCGAATTGCTGTTCTCATCTTGAGTGTGATTTTCACAACGTTTCGGTCAATGTAACCTCCGACCTTCTTCAAGTGTATCTTGTCGAACTCGGGAAGGTTTCTGTAAAACTCGGAAATTTGGACAGAATTTCGAGCGGAACTCTTCATTTATGTCACGAAGGTAGCATGCTCGTGTTTCGTCAGCCACGACTGGATCGAACTCCTAAGTAATTCGCAATTTTATTTTTCGGTCGTCCACAACCTTCAGGAGAATATCACTTTTTACAATTGATTTTTCCAAGTACTCTAACCACTGCGCCACGGGTCAATCCTCAGTGTGGGCGAACGAAAAATACAGTTGTGAATTACTTAGGCCTTCTATCCAGTCATGGCTGACGGAACAAGAGCATGCTACCCCCGTGAAATAAATAAAGGGTTCCGCTCGAAATTCCATCGAAATTCCCTAATGGACGGACATTCCCGAGTTCGACAAAGTACACCTGAAGAAGGTCGGAGGTTACATCGACCGAAACGTTGTGAAAAGTATAATATGCCATTAGTAGAAACATATATACAACCACAATTTGTAGAATCTATTTATGCCTGCTACGTTTATATTAATAAAGTCATCCTACAATTCAACGACTATTATGCTTCTGACACTTTTGGAGATGATTAATTATTTGGATTATTTGGATTCTTCAGACTACTATTCTCATCTTAGGTGTTATTTTCATATACGTTTTGGTCAATGGAACCTCTTTACTTCATCAGCTGTGTCTTGTCGAACTTGGGAATCTTTGTGTCGAACTCGGAATATACATGGAATTTTGGACGGAACCCTTTATTTAATCTACGGGAGTAGCATTCTCTCGTTACGTAAGCCGTGACTGTGTAAAAGTCTTAAATAATTCGAAATTGTATTTTGAACGTCGCCCGCACCGAGGATTGAACCTTTACACTACAGGAGAGTGTAACTTTACAAATGAGTATCTCCAAAGTACTTTATCCACTACGTCACGGGCCATCTAAAAAAATATAAGAGACAAGATACACCTGAAGAAGATCGGAGGTTATATCGACTGTAATGTTGTGAAAATAACACTCAAGATGAAAACAGTAATCGGAAGAATTCAAAAAATACCATTGTTGTGACTTTCTACCCGGCATTGCCCGGTCGTAAAATACGCTTAAATATGATATTTTAATTTATGCAGATTTCATATTCATAATTATATTATATTGAACTCAATATATAGTAATGATTTAAAAAGTAAAAAAAAAAAAAATGACTCGTGCGGTACTACCAAGAATCGAAAGCAAAACGTTTAGCTTACGATTTACCTTTTCCTTTGACGTTAATGCCTGAACTATGCAGACATATTTACTACAAGACTAAAATTAAAACATGAACCAATGGCTATTACGTTACGCACGCATATTCGTAATGCCGTCGTTCGACCTTCACCTGGCAAATTCCATTTCTTTAATTTTCACACTTTTGCCCCGATTTTCCCCGGCTAAAACCCAAATATAAAATTTCGCATGGGTTCGAATACCCTATATATTAAGCTTCATGTCTACAGATCAAAAACTGACAGAGAAATTTGATAAGCAACATCATTTTTTTTTACAAATATATATATACGCATACATAAATATATATAGAAAGAGGTTTGTGTTTACTATAACCTTTTTTTACGCAAATATTACGCAAGTATAAATCATGTAGAATATCTGCATGAGTATAATTACACGTAATAGTAAACTAAAGATAATCATCCCATAAGAAAACCGAAAAAAAAAACTAATAGGGAATTAATTAAAATTAATGTTTAAAAGACGATGCAAATTAACTAGATCTTTTGCAGATGAATGCAATTCCACGAACCATATATAAGAAAGTTGGATTTTCTTTTTAAATAAATAGAAAAAGGAGGGTTTAATATGAATATCAATACACAAACAAACAAAAAATAATATAGGAATATAGATTTAATTAGTTTTCCTAATTGGCTATTTATACGAATTACAAATGCAGTATTGTAAAAAGGTAAATTAAAATTAAAAAATACTATATAAAAAACAAAAAACAAAACGGCATTGCATTTCATAAGATTTGTTGTTTTTTTGTTATTTTTTTCCAGTTATCTTATTTGGAAAAAATAAAACAATCGTGTATCAATTGTCTTGCACAAAAAAGGAAACAGTACTATCCTACTCTTCAACAACTGTCCAATTTCACGTCGTTAGCGCATTTATTGCCTCGCTTGGAAGTCTACTTCAAGGTACAGTGATTATTTTTGAGAAACCCGTTTTCTTTGAGCGCAATCGAAATCAGCGGTGAAATAATTTATTGTAGTATCCGCATAGACCTCTTTCAGATGTAAAGGTGAATAATAGGTTCTAAGGTATATCATAATCTCCATTAATGAGATTGTAGGCTAAAATAGATAAGATTTAATCCACGTCCATTTGTTTTTTTTTTTATATATATTTACCAGAGTTCGGACGAATAATCGGATTCGGAAAAAAATCGGAACTTTTTTAGGGGTATCGGAATCGGTATCGCATTCAACAATAAACCTTGTTATTTGACGATAGTTCTGAAATGACACATTGTTTTTAACATTATTTAAATTAACGATTCAGCGCAAGATTCACAGAAGTTTATGGACTCTGACACAGGATAGTGATGGGCGGATAGTGCAACGATTGTAGAATGTCGCCAGTCGATACGGGTTATACAGTTCTAAAGATGCGAATAATGTTCTCAAGTTCTGGCGATCATTCTGACATACAACACCTCCCCATTGCACTAAAATTGATGAGATACGTGGAAAGCTGAGTGAATATGCGGATTTAAGCGCGCAACAAACCCACACATCTAACCATGTGCGCGTGTTCTTATTCCAGAAAGATGACTTCATGCCGAAATTCCATCATCGTGCGGGATATGATTAAATACTCTCATATCATCGGATGGGAAAAGTTTGTGTATTTTTTTTTTGTCTTTTCTTTTCTTCTTTTTTCTTAATCCCATTGAAATAGTTTATAAGCTTTAAACATTGATGTTCAATTGTTTTTGCTTATTTCGTTTTGATTTATTTAATGCAGGTTGTTCGCTTTCTTGCATTGAAATGATTGAAAAGAACAATTCAATCGCTCGGAGATTTGGATATTTATTCATTCATTTTCTTTCTTTCTTTCTTTTTTTCTTTCATTAAAAAAACATTTTTTTTTCAGCTTTTAATTTTCTTTCTTTTTCATTCCTATTATTTCCTTGACTTTTTTTTTCTTTTTGTTCCTTTACCTTCTTTTCGATATTTTCCTTCTTTTTTCTTTCCCCGTCCTGTAATATCAACCTATTTTCTTTCCCTTCATTATTCCTTCTCTTCCCGGTATTTTATCTCATCTTCTCTGTAATTTTATCTTTTTTTCTCCCCCTTTCAAGTATTTCCTTTCTTCTACTTTCTATTTTAGTTATTTCTTTCCCCTTTTTGTTGATCTTCTCTCCTTTTTTTTTGTATTTTATTTCTTCTATTTCCTCTTCATTTCCCATTCCATTACTGATATTTTCCTTTCCCGTTTCAATATTATTCTTTCTCTTTTTTATTTCGGTATTTTCTTCTCCTTTCCGATATCTTCCTATCCTGTTCTTTCGTATTCCAGTATTATTTTCCCGTTTTCTTTCCGGTATTATCCCCCTTTCCGGTATTTTCCTTTCCTTTTCTTTCCTATTCTAATATTATTTATTTCCCCATTTTATTTCCGGTATTTTCCTTTCCTTTTCCTTCCTATTCCAATATTATTTATTTCCCCGTTTTATTTCCGGTATTTTTCCCCTTTCCGGTGTTTTCTTTCCTTTTCTTTCCTATTCCAGTATTTTTTTATTTCCTCGTTTTCTTTCCGGTATTTTTCCTCTTTCCGGTATTTTTCTTTCCTTTTCTTTCCTATTCCAGTATTATTTATTTCCTCGTTTTCTTTCCGGTATTTTTCACCTTCCCGGTATTTTCCTTTTCTTTTTTTTTCCTATTCTAATATTATTTATTTCCCCGTTTTATTTCCGGTATTTTTCCCCTTTCCGGTGTTTTCTTTCCTTTTCTTTCCTATTCCAGTATTTTTTTATTTCCCCGTTTTCTTTCCGGTATTTTTCCTCTTTCCGGTATTTTCCTTTTCTTTTCTTTCCTATTCTAATATTATTTATTTCCCCATTTTATTTCCGGTATTTTCTCCCTTTCCGGTATTTTCCTTTTCTTTTCTTTCCTATTCTAATATTATTTATTTCCCCGTTTTATTTCCGGTATTTTTCCTCTTTCCGGTATTTTCCTTTCCTTTTCTTTCCTATTCCAATATTATGTATTTTCTCGTTTTCTTTCCGTTGTTTTCCTTCACTTTTATTTCATTCTTGTTCTTTCATGTTACTATATTTTTCAACTTTTTTCCTTCTCTATCCTGCCCCCCCCGTTTTATTTGCTCTGCGTTTTTCTCATTTCTTTTCCTTTCTGATATTTTCTATTTTTCTTTCGTTTCTTTACAATTTGTTAGTTTCTTTATTTTTGCATTCTTTCTTTTATTTTCTTTCTATCGTTTTATTTTATTTCTTTTAATTTTCATTTCTATTATTTTTCTTTTCTTTTCTTTCTTTCTTTCTTTCTTTATGCTCCTTTCCTTTAAGTTCTTTTTCTTCATTTTGAATTTTCTTTCGCTTTCTTACCATTTCTTAATTTTTTTTCGTCTTTTTTTCTGTTTACGTTTCTGTTTCACTTCTATCTTTTCCTTTTTGCTACATACAAATATGTTATAAAATTATTATCACGCCCATAAAACACAGACAATGATTGAATGTATTACCGCCACAGTTGCAAAACCTTTTTTGAGGAAAAAGATAAACGTCATTAAACCATTGAGTCTCTGTGCGGCTGCGTATGCGGACATATTAATCTTGTGCAACACTCAATTATCCCTTAAACTTTACCCTGCCAATTAAAACAACTCGGTTTTATACTTTAGTTGGTGAAATTCTCAAAGAACAAAACAAAGCAATTAGTTAAAAAAATACAAACATAAAATACTACTATCCCGATTACAAATATATATATATATATAAAGATGGATTTGAAGCTTAATTCTCGGTTAGAAATGCTGCCCTCTGTGGTAATAACGGATACACTAAGACACTGATAACGCCGACACTAATTATCACTGTTGTGATAACCGCCATTGATTTGGCAGTAGACAATCAAAGAAAGCATGTCAAGCAAATTAATGGTCTGTACATCCTGAGCATTCTTACTTGAGGCATAGAAAAATATGATCAATCCACGGATTATTACACTTTGTAACGCAGTCAATAAACTCTACAACGCCAAAACAATTGCAACAGAGTATGGCGACTGCATGCAAAGTGACGTCACGATAAAGAAAAAGAAAAAAGCCTATGAAAAGAACGCGTGTACAGATTGACGATGACGTTGGAGAGGACAGAGAGAAGGAGCACGATCACGTTTTATGCGGGGAAGTGTTCGGAAATAAATGTCGTAGTTAAAAAAAAAGAGTCGAGTTATTACTTGTCCTATGTTCTCTTGCGACGTACTCTGCTACAACGTGTTGGGCCCCGAGTGTCTATGTGTTAACGCGTGTGTAACCTTAAACTTTTCTGGAATATTTTGCCACGCATTCGTGGAAATTAAATGGTGTAAAAAAAGTAGCCGTTATACAGTACATATATATATATATATATATATATATATATATATATATATATATATATATATATATATATATATATATATATATATATATATATATAGTCTTCTAAAGAGAATATTCTTTTCGAACGCGCCCCTGTCTTACCAGCGCCTACTAACGCTACTATTCCACATTCGAATATAAAACGAAAAATTAAATCATTCATAAAAATAAACGGAAAGCGAGTTGGAATACATTCACACAATAAACCGCAAAAAAAAAAAAATCTAATGGTTAAAGAGAACTATCAGAGTTATAATAAAGTGAGAAAAGGGGAGTTAAATCTTACTAGACTACACATAGTCAACACATGATGAACATAGTTATATTTGCTTAAAGGAGAAGATCCTCGATTCCGAGCTGGCTGGTGTGCTCCGTTTACAGTAAAACGCGTATTGCTCAAATGTATTGATCTCAATGTAATCCGTTTCAGTCATTATCAGATTGAATTCGAACAACACCTTTTTTTATTTTTGAAAGAAGATTGTACATACACACAAAACAAGAAGTTCATCAAAATTAGGTGTTTCTACTGAAATATAAAATGAAAGTATAAAAAAATGCTTATTTGTATTTGTTGGAATTGAATGACATATTGTGGTTGATATGCCGTAAACCAAACGAACCTTTCTATCTCGTTCGTTTTCCCAGATCTTGGATATGACTTTAAACTATATCCGATGGTGAGGCCCCAGCTTGCGGGCTTTGGGGAGTGTGGAGCCACCCTTTAATTGCCATTGCTCCCAGGTCCACTCTGACCCTGAGTGTTAGTACCTGTTAGGTTCCCAACTATGGGTTAAATAGAAACTGACTTAAAAAACAAAAAAAAAACAAAAAACAAAACAAAACAAATATACTATATTAAAAAATTGTTCTTCAAAATCACTGGATTCGGCATTAAATAACCTGAAAAGGGTTGATATGCCGTAAAACAAAAACAAACAAACAAACAATCGTTTTTCCAATTTTCTTTTGTCTTCCATTTCTTTTTTCTGTCTTTCCTTTATTATACGTTCCTTACTTTCCTTCATTTTCTTCCCTTCTTTCCCTTTTTCTTTCTTTTTCACTATTTCTTGTCCCCCCCCTTTAATTCCATTTTTAATTTCCTTTTACCTCCTTCCTTATTATTAATTTTATTTCTTTCCTTTCTCTTTCATTTTACTTTTGTTTTTCTTTCCATAATTTCCTGCCGTTTTTCCCCTTCCATTATTTCGTTTTCTTTTCTTCTTTGCAAATATCTTTCTTAGTTTTCTGTTCCTTTCTATCTCTCTTCTATTCTCTTTAGTCTCCATTTTCTTTCTGTTTTTCCTATTTATAATTCCCTTTTCTTCCCTTCATTCCTCTATTTTCTTCCACTCTCCTTTCCTTGCCCACATTTCGTCCATTTTTTTCTTTCTTTCCTTTTTTATAAATCTGTTTTTCCTTCTTTCCTTTTAACTCTCCCGATTTAACCAGAACAAATAAATGGCAGTGCCTGCCAACAAAAGAAAAACGATACCAAACTGCCCTGAACAGCAAATAAATAAATCGTTACAGTACACCACCAACTACATACACCACCATCACCACAACACATACAAAAAAACAAAAAACAAACAAAAAAAAACATAAAAACAAATAAATATAAATAATATATTCCACCATAACAGAGAAAAATGAAAAGCGGGACAGACATTGATTTATGAAAATCAGACATTTGCAGATACGGATGGCCCGAATAACCAAAACCGTTTCTTCACCATCTTAAATAATAGCCTCGTTTAATAAGACTAGATCAACACATACCATGTGCTATTAACGTAGTATATCTCTATCTCTATTTATACAAGAAAAAAGGCATTTTGTCTCTGTGTGTATCTATTTGAGTATCTGTGTGAGTTTCTTCCCTATAGATTCCGAAACGTCTGCGATTTTCTTTGGAAATTTCGCAGAAACGTACTTTGTGTCGAAGAGTGTATTTACATAGGTTTTATATTGGAATGTCTTCGATAATCATCGAAAAATTCATATTCGAAAATATCTGATAAAAGAAGTAACAGTCCGATTTTGACCAAAGTTAACACCCTTATACAGACTAACATCACAGGTGCATTTTAGAAATTTTATCATTGTCCAGCATTTTGGTTACGGTAGTTTCCTCGTCTTACGATGTTATTTATAACGTTATTTGATTATATACATGTGTATAATATACTGTACTGTATTTTGTTACTAGTTTTTAATGTCCTAGCCAGGGTTTTTACTGCATTATTAAATTAATTATGGGATGGAAAAAGTTTATTGGGAAAAGAAAAAAATGTCTTAAATTTGTAATAAATCGATGGATAGTAATGTATGTACAATGTATGAAATGAATGATGGGGAGTGGGAAGATCTAGGAAAACACGCACAAACGCAATCTTAGTCCGAATGCCAAATACGTGCCTGTTTGTGTGTACTGTTACATAGTAGAGCTTTGTAATGTCAGTAACCAAAACTACGTCATTTGTTCGTTGTTTTAATTTTTCCTTTACTAAATCTATATATCTATAAAAGTGAAAGTGTCTGTGTGTGTGTGTGTCTGAGTGTACATTTCCCTATTAAATTACTCTGTAAATTTTCAGTCTACAGACTCAAGATTTGACATAAGGGGTATTTAGATTTGGATAAACCTTTTTAATCGGTTTTCAGCCAGAAATTTGGCTGTCAAGGAGTCAAAGTTCAACGATTTGACCTTTGGAAACTCTACCAAAGTCCTCCGCCCATTTGGGGTATAATACTTGAAATTTTAGATGTAGGTTTCTTGAATATGGATCAAACTTTTTAACTTTACTTGAGCTCAAAACAATAAATGTTAAGGGGTCAAAATTAGGGTCCAGGTTAAAAATATTTTGACTACTGTGGTCTCTACGAAATTACTCAGCCAATCTTTGCTCTAAACATTTGAAATTTTACATTAAGTGTATTCAGACATAGAGCAAGCCTTTTAATCGGTTTTGCCGACAATTTGGCTGCCAAGGAGTCAAAGATCCAAAGATTTGACCTTTGCGATCTTTAGCAAACTATTCAGCTACTTTTGGGTCTAAACATATGAAATTTTACATAAAGGGTACACAGATATGCAGCAAGCTTTTTAATCAGTTTTTGAGCGAAAATTTGGCTGCCAAGAGGTCAAAATTAAAAGTGTTGACCGTTGCAGATTCTACCAAACTCCTCCGTCAATTTTGGGTCTAGACACTTGAAATTTTAGATGTAGGTTACTTGGACACGAGTCCAACTTTTTAATATATATTATATATACATAAAGTTATGAACAGTATATAGGGCCCGAGCAAAGCCGGGCTGAACTGCTAGTTATATATTAAATTTGAATGATGTCAATAACTCCATACGCACACACAACAAATGTAAATAAGCAAACCGACTTAAATTTACATCTATTTAATTTACACAATTAATGGACAAAAATAAAACACATTTTACAGAATTTCCTAATGTTTGATCTTTCGATATGATTGAGTGTCCCTGGAGATATCGTCAAACAACGGAATGCAGTTCCTCTCTTCCTCAACACCTCATTAATTTCACGGTTTTATTTTGATTAGAAATTGAGTGAACGGAAAAGTCAAGAAAAACTCACCAATTCTATATATTTGATGAAAATGAAAAAAAAAAAAAAAATAATAGTCATATTTCATGTTTCTAATAATGAGAAATGCTTTTTCTTCAATCCAATAATATTTAATTAGTTAGCAATCTATTGGTTTGCAGTCGTTAAAACTGGGATAATTAATCATCCTATTAATTTGTTAATAATATTTTTCGAAAATAACTACACTAAACTACAGGAGTCCCCGTACCAAAATCATTACCATTAATCGAAATGTACACATATATGTTAATGTTTATCTCTACAATTATATAAATGCAACTTTGTGTGTGTGTGTGAGTTCGTTCCTTATAGACTCGGAAACGGCTGAACAGATTTTCTTTAAAATTTACAGAACTTAATGTATAAGTCTGGGAGTCATCTTAGTTTAATTTTGTCTCAGAATACTCCCGATAATTACCGATAATCAAAGCCGATATTTTAATTTATCTATCATAGGTAAAGCCCTTTTTCAATATCGCCGCAACAATCACAGAACAATGGGCTGTGAAAATTCTACTGTCAGTAAGTTGATAGCGTGATTTTTTTTTGCATGACATGGTCGGTAATTTCAAACTCCGCATGTAAATTTATTAATTTGTTTTTATTAACTTCAAAGAATGTTATAATACTTGAAAATTTACGTGTTTCTTTTTTCTTTCTTTTTTTTTTTTTTTGCAAGACGTGTTCTCAAATCCTGCACATAAATTTCTTAATGTCTTTTTTCGTTAACTGGAAAGAAGTTTATATGAAATAATTTTATAGAAGAAACAGTAGGTTCTCTAGAGTACAATGTAGAATAACATATTTTTTGGACTAAGTTACTGCATGGAGGCATGTGAAGCTTCCTCCCGGGCGATTTCGATGACAATAAAAATATAGGATTTGTTGATCACCATTCAATCTCAGGCAACGTCGGGTCTCCCTGCTAGTGTTATATAAGAGTAAAATATACTGACAATAGAAATATATACACTGTTGCATATAGATTTATTGATGACATTGAAACAAGGGAATATAGCTTTATATATATATATATATATATATATATATATATATATATATATATATATATATATATATATATCTTATAAGATAGTATACTTATAGGTTTGTATGTTGCTATATATTTTTTTACGCATTAAAATCTATTCTCCAGAGATGCAAAATCGGTCGATGAGAGAGGAACAGGATGCTCATATATATATATATATATATATATATATATATATATATATATATATATATATATATATATATATATATATATATATATATACATCCAAGACAAAAGGCTCTTAAAATTTATCATAGAATTATTCGTAGAAAAAAAATTCAAATATAAGTGCGAAGTAATAAGTTCTAACTAACAGTTTTCTAGATGTTGAAGGTTCAATTCTCAGTATAGGCAATACAAATAATACAATTACAAACTATTTTTATTTCTACCAGGCCACGGATGCGGAAATGAGAGCTAACTACTTTCTTTTCAAAATTTCTTGGAGATTGCAGAGTTCAACGAGACACACCTGAAAAAAGTCAGAGGTTACATCTGCTGAAACATTATAGGATTAAAATTCAAATAATACAGGATTTTATTTGATTTGTATTCTTAATTTTTATTTTTTTGGACATTTTGTTGAAATTTATTTGAATATGTCTGGTCCACTTCTTTTTTATTTTTTTTGAATCAACTGGGCTAATTTGGCTGAATTTTTGTATCGACTTTCATAAGACAGATATATATATATATATATATATATATATATATATATATATATATATATATATGAATAATTATTACGTGCATTAAAGTAAGTTATATATATATGTATATATATATATATATGAATAATTATTAAGTGCATAAACGTTATATATATATAATATATATATATATATCGTTGTACGACACATCAGCGTGGCGAATTTAGCGAGATTAAAAACCAGGAGAACAGAATCTGAATTATGAAGCTCTACCACTGATCTCGTATTAAATGTATCACTTTTTTGTAGAAGTCATTTGCCTGTGATACGTTTCAACAGAAAGCACTCTACCCAAATGCTAATTAAGATGGAGCTGGACATCACATTGGCGAGGGAAAATTTAATACTAGCAAGGATTGACTTAGTAGTAGGGCTCTAGACTCTGGGTCCTGGTTTCGAATCGAGCACTGTTCATTATTTTTTTTTTTGCACATGTTGCAATGGCTATACATTCCTGATCAAAAATTTAAGACCATTTGAAAGACTTCAAAAAGAAACCTTTTTTTTAAAGGACAGATTTTAACCTCCTCCCACTTAAGTTACAAATACTACAACGTAAAAGGTTATGGAAAAGAA
Organism: Euprymna scolopes; assembly: GCF_053919585.1. Classification (NCBI taxonomy): domain Eukaryota; kingdom Metazoa; phylum Mollusca; class Cephalopoda; order Sepiida; family Sepiolidae; genus Euprymna; species Euprymna scolopes. The sequence continues at coordinate 96,829,911 of NC_136484.1, forward strand.
AGTTATATTCCAAACATTTAATTCAAAAATGTCATTTTTATAAAATGAGGCATTTTACACTTAATCAAAATCATAAGTCCATAAATTCTATGAATCTGTACGAAAAGTCTATGAAAACATTCAACAACCAAATTTAATGATGCGTTCTACCTCCATTGGTTTTGATGATATCAAAATTTTTGTTAATGTATGCTAGAAATAAGCGTTTCCATTATGGTGCGGATGATATTGCTCCACCTTTCGAAGATGGCTTCACGAAGTTCTATTTTTTGTTGAATATTACTTGCCATTTCGATAAACATTTCTTGTCATCCATCTGAAAACATTTTTTTTGCAGAAAGGTTAAGATTCGTCGTGTAGCGTGGATTGCAGCATTATCCTGTTAAAATAATCATCAATCCCACACAAACGATGGTCCTTCGTCATCAACGATGCTTTCAATAGCATGCTAACATAACCAGCCGCTGACTGGCGACGCTACACCACCTGGAGCTCCATCGTCCCTCTGCGTGGAGAAAATTTCAGTAGGCATGTTTTAGATTTGCCAATATCGTTAGAAGTCACCAGAACCATCTAGATTGAATTATTTCTCATCAGAAAACAGGACTTTCTTCCACTTCTCAACGTCCCATGTTTGATATTCACGACCAAACCTTAAGCCCTTCACCTTGTGACGTGGAAGCAGGCGAGGAATTTGTTTACGCCTTTTATTTACCTTGCCTTTTTGTCGTGAGTGTCGTGTGATGGTTACTTGACTGCAATCAGCATCTGTGTCTGTGATAATTTAGAACTGATATAATTCTGTGACTGCCTTCGTTTGATTAGAAGAAAGTCCCCCGTCTTTCACAACAACCCGCCTTATTCTCTAACTCAATGCAGGACAAATGTTTGGAGGCCTACCAGTGGATTTTGCTTTTCTATAATCCTCACTGTTCTTTAGGAAGTTGTAAATCACAATTTTACTGTGATTTACCTTAGCTGAGATCACCTGCTGTGACAAACCTAGAATTCGAGCACGTTTAAGTTCGATAAGTTTGCTTACATTAGGCATGGTGACACCTTTACGCAGTGATTACTAATCTGTAACTGAACTAAAAAAACAAAACAATTTATACCCTTGGTCTTATATTTTTGATTAAGTGTAAAATTCGTCGTTTTATAAAAATGTAAATTTCTGAATTATATGTTTAGAATGTGTTTTTTTTTCCTCATAACTTTCTAGGTTTTAGTATTATTTCCACTTAATTATATATATTCCAGATCAAAAATTTGAAACCACTTGAAAATCTTTAAAAAGGATAGATTTTAAGCTCCTCTCACTGAGGAGTTTAAAATATATCCTAAAAAAATGGTCTCTTTTTGAAGATTTTTCAAGTGGTTTTAAATTTTTGATCTGGAGTATATATAACTAAGTGTATAAATAATTACAATTACAATATATATAATAATTATGTGTGTATATATATAATTATAATAGATATATTTATATATAATTTTATATGTCTGCGTAACACGTTGACGAACTGTAGTTGTACTAAATAGCCACATTACGTATTCAAATTATTTGCTATCATTATACAAATTAGACTGAATACATTTCCATTTTTTAAAATGTATCGAATGTTAATTATCGTCAAGAGTGTCTATCGTCGCTCGTTTATGCGTTACTAGTATCGTGAATATAGCAAACAGGTTTATGTATGGCGTGAAAACAATCAAGAGCCCAAATGAGTCAATTCACATTAAATACATGATTGAATAAAATAAAACGTAGACACACACACACACACACACACACACACACACACACACACACACACACACACACACACACACACACACACACACACGTGTATAGTTGAAGCATTTTCATTAGTTAAAACTTTCGAAAACCTCCCCATCTCAATTTTAATAGAATTTTTTTTTAAGTATTGAAATATGAGTTTTCTATTATTTGGTGTCTTCGGATTACTGTTCTCATCTTGAGCGCAAGGTCATGTGCTGCAGTGGTTAGAGTACTTGGAAAAATTATTTGTAAAAATGATATTCGTCTGAAGGTTAAAGGTTCAATTCTCAGTGTGGACGACCGAAAAATACAATCGCAAATTACTTAGGATTTCTCTCCAGCCATGGTTGACGAAACGAGAAAATGAAGTAAAAAAAGGGTCTCGTTCGAAATTCCGTCCAAATTCCCAAGTTCGACAGAAATACTCCCGAGTTTGACAAGATCCACCTGAAAAAGTTCAGAGGTTACATCGACCGAAACATAGTGAAAATGATACTTAAAATGAGGAGAGTAGTCTGAAGAATCCAAAATAATACGAATAATCAATTCTTATTTTTTAAAAATTTAGAAACGTAATATAAGTTTTTTTTCGAGGATTATTTTTATAAGTATGACGAATGCCTCTGAAGCTTTATTGAGGTCGAACTTGCCTGTTACCTTCCACAGAATCTAACGTGTACATCTAATTTAGAACTGATTTAATTTTGGGATATCTAGGTCAGAAGTAAAGATGATGGCAAATTTCAAAGTCACACTTTTAATGATAATTTCGGTTTTATTAATAATAGAAACTCATTACTTGGCCCATATTGGAGCCAATAATGTCGCGCACATTTTAAGGCCTTTATCGTGACATTTGACTTTAAACTTTTTCTGGTCAAGACCGAAATTTTAACGAAATTTCAACTTCCGATTTTTCTAAATTTAATGACTTGATTTGTTGCTGTTTGATAACATTATGCAAAATTTCAAATAAATATTTTCGTGGCATATCCTCGGGAATACCTTACTCAATATATATATATTTGAGCCCATCCTTACGTTGTTAAGCGGTGGTATACATTCTTACAACTGACTTATGTTCTTATCCTTCAATAATATAGAAAACGTAAATAATTGTATCTAATTATCTATAAAATAAAACCTTCCAAAAAAAGGAAAATCATATCCCAAAAAGGAGGTAATTTTGATTAATTATACAGGTTAACTCAGATATAAGATACTTCTTATCGGGTCCCTACAGCTTTCTTATATCTGGGCTATACTTATGTCCGGTGTTCTAATATCTCGGTTGCACTGTACATTAACACTCTAATTTGAGACCAGAGAAAATCTCTCTTATATCCGTTTTTCTTATACCCGGGGCTCTTATATTAGGGGTATCTTATATCCGGGTTACACTGTAGATAATTCTAACGTGCGTACTTTTATTTCCTAGCAAATAAAGTATTTTATGGCCGTTTTTTCCCCCATTTTTCCAGACAATAATATTTTTAATTCATATCTTAAATGACAGTGATTCGTCAATCGCTTTTCCGAAGAAATATTACAAAAATGAACACGAATCTTTTTACTAAAAAATAAAAATATAACTGTTGGAATATATTTATTTTTTCTAGTCTATATTCATAAATGCTCTGTAGTTATAAATCAGAGTCTAATTTGGGACCAGAGAAATATTTACTTACATCCGTTTTTCTTACATTCTAGTTTCTTACATCCGGGTTACACTGTAATAATATATGGGCATTAATCGGTACTTTACTGTTAGTAATAATATTGCTTTTGAAATTGAAAATGTGCGTCAGCGTAAACACTATTAAGAAAAAATACGCTTTATTTTTTCGTAAAATTAATTGTGAGTGTCAGCTAAATATGCTTTAAACAAATAAAACGAATGTATTCATATATTTATTTCAGATTATAGCAATTTAATTGTGTTTAAAACGGTAGATATTCTGGCCCCTGAAAATAATTCACAGCTAAATAATCTTCATATCAATAAAAAACAAATGTCAACTTGTTTTAAATGTATTTATTTAGAGTTATAGTTTAGACATAACAGGACGACATAACTTATCTTCAGAACAATTCATTCTAAAATGAGTAAAGCCGGGTTTGTTTTTACTATAGCGGTATCAGATTAATCACCAAATACCATCTCTACTGATCGGACGATTTGATTATTTTAATATCTATGACAGGTGATAACGTACGTCAGAACATAAAACGCCTTAATGTATTATTATATAGTTCATTTTTATTACGATTATTAAAGCGCATATATTCATGGGTTTCTTAAAGGCCTTACAAAAAGAGAGCTTATTTGATATGGCAACGTGAATAGATTAAACTCTAAAAATAGCGTAATATGAGGACTACATTTATTCATAGAATCTTAAACAAATCTGTGGATTAGTGAACGTTTTCGCATGAGCTTATAAACAAAAGCGCCCCAAACTAATCAAAAGACATTGCCAGGTAGCCATTGTGATCGGTTAAGCTGCCAGTTAGTTCAGACTTGATGTTCGACCTTGCTTTATTTGGACTTCGCAAGGTTAAAGTTGATGAGATTCAGTTACAACCTTCATTCCAGAACAGTATTCACATTTATGTCGCGGCCAAGAAAACAAGTCGAGTTAGAAGAGATGTAATCCCCCCCCTCTCTCTCATATATATTTATATTGGATATGATATATATATATATATATATATATATATATATTTAGTGGAAATGGTAATTAATAAAAACTGAAGAAAGTGCTCAATACTGTTGTAGAGCAAAAATGCGTTTTATTTTTTATTACAGTATATTTCTGTTAAGTTACATTGTTGTTTCAGCTACTCGGCCGTTTTTTTTTTTTGCCGTCTGTAGCTTCCTCAGACTTTTACAGAAATTCATATTTCATAGGTTTCTGTAAAAGTCTGCAGACGGCCAAAAAAACTGCCGAGTAGCTGAAACAATAATGTAACTTAACAGAAAGATACGGTAATAAAAAATAAAACGTTATATATATATATATATATATATATATATATATAAGAGAGAGAGAGAGATTGAAAAATTCTACGCATGCGTAACTGAAAAATTCTACGCATGCGTAATTAGATGAAAACAAAACTATGAAAGGTTTTCTTTTAATGAACCTTTTTTTTCTTTTAAAATATTCAAATAAAAGCAAAACTAAATCTCTTTTGCTTTTTTTCGTCGGCATTTTACGAATTTTATTTTTATTTTTCACTGCAAGTTGGAATTGTTATAGAACAGTTAAAGGAAAACGCAAAGTTTATAACAATAGGTAAAAGTGCTCCAGAAAACCAACTATGGAGCACTTTTAGTTGATTTTTAGACGGATTTCATGTTTAGTTGATTTTTAGTTGTTTTTTTTTATGGTATTCCACTTTTACTTAATGTTTTAAACTTTCATTGCAAGTTGGAATCGTTTTTAAACAATTAAATTATATTAAAAAAAAAACAATAACTCGAATCCAATCCGAGATTCTTCATGAAATGCCACAAAAGATTTTAATACGATTATTTTGATTTAAAAAAAATCGAACTTTCTTTCATTTTCATTTTTTAAACGTTTTAAAATCTTTTAAATTCATTTTTGCATACTACAATTTGAAACGCTAAAACGACCGCAAAACATTTAACATTACAAAAATAAGCCGTTGACTTGTGATAAAATGCTTTCGTTAAGAGTCGCACTTCTTTGTTTAAAAAGACATTGGGCGGAAGTGACGTCGGACAAATTTTAAGGTTCTGATGACCAACACTGTATATGATGTAACTTTTTAAAAGCAAATATAAAAATAGATGTTTTGGTAACATTTTTAATTGGTTTCCACCGTAACATTTTCCTTTAAAATGATGACTTCTGAAGGTTTTCGACTATGCTGAAAACGACTATTGCATTTAAATTTTCCGCAAATAAGTAGTTTCCGGATATTAAGCAATGCAATTCTTTATGTTTAAAGTGATGCCCATCACTGTACTCGCAGTGCGCATATTTTTGCCATAATTAATATACTCACTATTCCATAGCTAGCCTAACCATATACTGACCCAACGGTCACGTATATATATATATATATATATATAAATATATATATCGGTGTGTGTGTGTGTGTGTGTGTGTGTGTGGACTTGTTTGTGCGAGTAACGGTCATTCCTGTATCTATGTTTTTGTGTACAGACTTGAAACATGAGATTTGGACCGTTGAACAAATGGCGCCCAAGTCATATTTTATTTTTACTTCTGAAATCGCATCACATATTGGGTACAATATACTAATTAATAGAGAATTTACTCTATAATATTTTGCATAGATTAAAATATCAGTTTAAGCGTATTTTACGACTAGACAGCACACTAGTATGTATATATTTCCACAGTTTATATAAAAGAATATGCATATTTTAAGAAGTATTATGTTTCTTATAATATAGTCCAAATTGTTACAAATTATAAGCTGAATGAAATATATTTCGACCCCAGAGGATATATAATGGTAAAAATATATAGACAGTCGCCTATGATTAAAATACTTTGAAAATGATAAAAAAAAAAATTAAAGAATAAATAAACAAATAAACAAACATCTTGATTGTGGAGGAATTGTGTTATTTTGGTCATTGGAATGTAACATCAATATATATATATATATATATATATATATATATATATATATATATATATATATATTAAGTAATGTGATTTATAATTTAAAAATTAAAAAAAAAATTTTTTTTAATTAAAAAAATTTTTTTTTTAATTTTTAAATTATAAATCACATTACTTAATATTGAATTAGCTCTAGGGCATTTAACTATCGAGCTTATTATATATCTAAATTACAACGAGCACTTTCTATTTTCTGTATTTTAATTAAACTAGTAATTTCACTGTTACATTAAAATACACTTAGCTCTTTAGACTATTGTTCTAATCTCCTTTAAATTATATATATATATATATATATATATATATATATATATATATATATATATATATATATATAGAGAGAGAGAGAGAGAGAGAGAGAGAGAGAGGGGGGGGAGAACGAAAGAGAGAGAAAGAGAGAGGGAGAACGAGAGAGAGATATTTTCAGCTTCAGCTTCAGGTAGTTGCTTATCTAGCTGCATTAAAGAACTGTGACACAGCAAAACAATTTATGTATGAATGACAATAATATGCCCCTACTTGAGAATTGAATGACTTACATTTTGGCTAGAATGTTTAACGTTCAAGGGATTGAATGCTGATAATGGGGTTCTTTTAGGCTTCGTTTATCGTGAAGTGAGTCTACAATTCCCTCCTTTTTATTATTAGGATTAGCTTCTTTTTAGTAAATGGCTTCGTGCATTGTCTGGGACGACTTCCATTAAAAAAAATATACTCAACCGATTTGCATCTTTTGAAAGTGTATCGGAAGTGTTATAATATCGATATGCAACAAACGTATTCACCGTCAATGGTTCAAATGCTATTGTCATCTTTATCAAACTTGTTCAACTGTGATGCAAAAAAGAAATTCAGTGCTAAAAGTCTTACTTTATTATGTATCTCCAATTTGAATTTCACATAATTTGGATTCTTTGGGCTCCTGATTGATCTTGGGTGTGATTTTCACAACGATTCAGTCAATGTAACCTTAGACATTCTTCAGGTGGTTCGAAATTTCATTTAAGTTCTCAAGTTTAACAGAAATACTCTAGGGTTCGACAAGATACACCTGAAGAAGGCCAGAAGTTAGATCAACCGAAGTATTGTGAACTTGACATTAAGATGAGAACAGTAGTCTGAAGAATCCAAATAATACGAATAACAAAACCTCATCTCCAAAATGCAGAAACGTAATTTGAAAATGTTTCAAATTTTAAGTTCATAGAAAAAAAGCGGATTCCTTACCAACAATGGAGTACCAAATCTTATCTCTATCAGGATCAAAAGCTTGCACCAACACGATCCATTTGCCAACAGCATCGCTCTCCAGCACTTCCTCCGTAATGTATTTCTTGTTGAATATCGGTGGATTGGGCGAATAATTCTTGACATTCACAACCTTGATCTTCACTTTGGCCGTCGACTTCTTTGAAGGGACGCCCTTGTCTGTTGCTTTTACCTGTACATAAATCGAAAAGAAACAGAAATCATTAAGCCAAAAAGAAAAAAAAAATGGAATGCTGTGACCATATTATCGAATCGAAAAAAAGTGTTGATGTGAAACTTTGGTTTTCTGAAAAAAAAGTAACTCGCAATTTAATTAATAAAATGCAAAATCAAGATAGTAGAGAAACTTGTTTTTTTTAATCGTGTTCTGATTTTATGGCTGCCACAGATCATCTGGGGTAAGTAGATACTGATGATTGACATTTTTCCCAGAATTTAGAAAAAACTAATTTCATTTTAGTAAGAGGAAGAAACAAATTATGTAATAAGTAGTACAGCGCAGAAGGGGGGGGTGATCTCTCTCATCTCCTGAGAGAGGGCAGTAAGAGAGATAGACATATGACGTAATAATACAGTAGAAGAGAAGAACTTATCCCTTCTAATACAAAGAGAGAAAGGGACAGAGAGAGAGAGACAGTGAGAGAGAGAGAGAGAGAGAGAGAGAGAGAGAGAGAGAGAGAGAGAGAGAGAGAGTGTGTAAGTGAGAGAAAAAAGATCGGAAAGTGCCGAATTGCCTTGCTGAGTTT
>NC_136484.1:96843399-96880899 GCF_053919585.1 Euprymna scolopes
GTATTTACTTCAACAGTGCTCAATATATAGGTAGAGCTAGGTAGCAAGTTATGAAAATATATATGGCAATTAAACTACATAGAATATTCCACGTTTCAATCTCGTGCGAATTCGTTAAGCCATTAACGAGAATGAAACGCAGAATATTCTGTGTAGCTTCATTGCCACACACACACACACACACACACACACACATATACACACACACATATACACACACGCACACACGCACACACACAAGAAACTTTCATTTCGCTTCGACTGAATTAAATGTATTTTCATTTTCCAATGTCGACAACGTGTATATCATTAAGATGTAATCTGAAGATCGAAGAAGACTCAATTGATTGAACATTTACACGCGATGACCTAAAGAAACGATTTTGCGATCATGTACGTTGAGCAAAGTCGTACATCGTTGCATCATCGATTTCACTCGATGGAAGATACTAGCTAACGATTGCCTGTACCGTCGATCAATCAGTGTAAGAACAAATCACTTTGCTATTGAACTCTTCTTCTCGTTTCGATCCACTACGTAGCCACACGGAAAATACATAAAACTAAACAAAAATAAAATATGGAAGACTAAAATAAGAAGATTAAAACTAAATAATACATCTTATTGGGAGCGGAGTTTTCTATTTTTACGTATTGATGGTCGGCAGTATCGGTGCCATGTCCGAATAACGGATCTGTAGGTGCCCGGACGGGTTTGTCAAAAATTGGAATCACGTTATCGAACTGAAAGAACGAAACGAAGCCAAAACAAAGACACCAAAATCTATTAAATATAATACACAAAGTAAAGTTAGTTTCTTTTTCGATTTTAACCTCTGATAGCTTTATTCATTCTGATAAAATCAATATTCGATTTGGTTTCGTCAATTCGTTTGCTTAATCGTTACAGAATGATTTTAAGAGCGATAAATTTTAATTCGATTCAATTTCTTTAAAAATTACTTGAACCTGATCGGAATCATTTTTATATGGACGCCATATAAAAATGGGACGATACTCCGTATTCGTCAATAAAAAATTGGAATCAAGAAAATATAATATAAAGAATTTGGAGAAAAAATACCTGCAGAAAAATAAAACAAATTACAATTCAAAAGACTAATCGTACTAACGCCGGATTTGTGCACTGAATTAAAAATGAAGCAAACATATTTTCCGAAAACCACAACTTCCTTTAATGTACATTAATGTAATCTTAATTTAACGTAATGCATTAGCTATATTTGATCAACAGTATCTTTTTGCTCGTTAACATTAATTTCTTATATTCTCCATAAGCATCCTTACACGTATTTTAACTTCGTTTATACATTTCGTTTAGATTGAACTAGCCACTTGGCGTATTCTTTAATTAAATCACGTTCACCTCAAACTAAACAGATCGCCACTTTTACGGAAAAGGCTTCTATTTCGGACTATGTTTAGGTGAGATGAGCACGTTACATTCAAACTTTTGCATGTCAGTATAGTCAGAGAAGCAAGTAGCAGGAAGGGAATTCCAAAGTCTAACGGTCTGAGGGAAGAAACTCTTAGAGTAGAAGGCTTTCCGGCATTTACGGATCTCTACGGTGAAGGAGTGTGATTTTGTTGCTAAGCGGGTTTGTCGGAAGTATGGATGTCGAGGGGGAATCTAGTGCAACGAATTCATCAAAGCACATTTCATTAAAAATACTTGTAAAATAAGCACAGAGATGCAACACTGCGGAGATGGAACAGGGGTTGAATCTTAGTTGACAATGCAAACCTATTAGATTGGAGACTCTTCTTTGGACTCTTCCTAAGAGAAAGAGACTAGCGGTAGATGCACTAACCCAAATGTGGCAACAGTACTCCATCTTGTCTTGTCGGACTCGAAAATCTTTACATCGAAATCCGGAATCTGTACAAAATACCGTTAGGACCAGTGGTGCAATAGATATAAGTAGTAAGTAATTCTAAGCGTTGAAGGTTCAATCTGCAATACGGGCGATACTAAGAATACAATTAAAAATTATTAAAGAATTCTACTCTGTCATGGCTGACGGAAGTAGAGCAAGTTACCTTCGCGGGTTAAATAAAATGTCCCGTTCGAAATTTGGTACAGATTCCAGAGTGCGACAAGACTCACATGAAGAAGGTCGGAGGTTACATTGACCAAAACGTTGCGAGAATAACGCCCAAAACGAGAACAGTAGTTCGAATAATACAACTAATGCAAATTATCAATCCTCATCTAAAAAAAATTCGAAACTAAAAAAAAAAGAAAAATAATGAACGAGTTTGGTTTTGCAATTTAATCCTTCAATACCCTGACCTTAACTCTAGTGTTTTTAATTTGACCATAATTATTCAAAACTGGCAAGAATAATCTTACTTACCGTCAAGGTATGCAGGTCTTTGTACTCTCTGTTGAGTTTATTTTCAGTCGTTGTAATCTGGCCTGCAAAACACAACAGAAACAAATCATTATCAAATGGAATCTTCTTGTTCAAAACTACAATAAAAACACAAAATTGAACATCTGAAAGGTTCGTGCGAATAAACAGCCGAAAATACCGTTGCACTACACCGTCGAAGGTTATGGACAGTAAATGATCGTGAACTCATTGTGACATAATCTAACCCAATTATCTATGAGCTAATCAAAGTGTGTTTCCTTAAGGCTTATTTCCGATATCCAAATGAAAAAAAAAAACGCTCTAACAGTAAAGTCAGAACACACTATTTAAAGTTAATTCAAATTCATATAATAAATATACCGCTTTTTTTTAAATATAGTACTTACGTATATTCGATATCAGTTCGAAGATAAACTAATTTGCATATTGGTTTTGAAAAATGGCATTTTATTATGTAATATTTGTTATTAACTTTTTTTTACTTGTTTTTAAATAATTGATCATTTAATTTTAATGTAACAAATAATACTGGTTGGTGATGCTATTTTATTTCCTGTAGAAATATTTAGCATTTGTTTTCAAATGTTCTGTTCTCTAGCGGGACCAGCTTGATTTTCAAAAGTGTGAAAATTAAAGAAATGAAATTTGGCAGGTGAAGGTCGAACGACGGCATTATGAATATGCATGCGTAACTTAATAGCTATTGGTTCATCTTTTTAACCTTGCAGCAAACACGTCTTCATTGCTGAGGCATTTACATCAAAGGAAAAAGTAAATCGTAAGCTATACCTTTTAGTTTCGATTCTCGGTGGTGGCGCAGTCATTTTTTTTTTTTTTTTTAACTTTTTAAACATTACTATATATTGGGTCCAATATAATATAATAATAAATACAAAATCTACATTAATCAAAATATCTTATTTAAGCGTATTTTACGACCGGCCAATGCCGCTCGGCCTGTTAGCATATATATATATATATATATATATATATATATATATATATATATATATATATATATATATATATATATATATATATATATATTATAAAGCTGAACCTCTGTGTGTCTGTCTGGTCACGAATAGGCTCCTATATGGTCGACTGTTATAAAAAACTGATCACATATAACGATAGAAGATGTATCGAGACACAGGGATGGGTATGTTTGATCTGGCATAATGATGATTCATTAAAATTGTGGGGTCTCCGTACGCGCCTGGTTCACAAAGTATGGAAATGAAAAATTAAAAAAAGAAAAAAAAACGTTTATAAGTGTTTTTGAAATAGATGTACATAATAATACTTTGATAAGTATGTTTTAACTTAAATAGGGATGGTATAATAAAATTGTGGGGTCTGCGTTCACGCCTGGCCTCCATACAATGGAAATAGGCACAAACTTTTATAAAGACTTTTCATATCTATCTGCGTAAGTATACTTTGATAATTATGATTCAGTTTGAAGAAATATGGTATAATAAAATTATGGGGTGTTCATTCGCGCCTGACCTCCATAGAATAGAAATATGTCCAAAAGTTTAACAAGTTTTTTTAATATAGATCCACAGAATATTGAGATAAGTGTTTCAGTGTGAACAGGCATGGTATAATAAATTATAGGGTTTATCTATTTTATTTATTTTATTTTCATCATATTTTGCTTTGGTTTTGATGCCCCCAAATTCGAAGCTATCTCTTTACAATCCTTCCTTTTCATAGCCTATCATACTTTCATTAACCAGAGTCCATTTTCTGTAGGCTGTTTTTGAACCCAGTCAACAACGGGTACTTTTGCTAGTATATATATATATATATATATATATATATATATATATATATATATATATATATATATATATATATATATAGGAGCAAACATTTAATAAAACATATTAAAAAACACTTTGAAAAAGAGTTAAAATATATTTAATCTGAAAAGGAAACACTTGATTAGCGGATAGTCCTTAATCCGCGGAGTTTCGAAGAAATACTTTCCTTCTCATCAGAGGATAGGAATTAGCAAAATGCAGGATCGGATTTTGCATACAAAAGTATTTGATGAAACAACAAGTCAAAGATTTTACTTGATAACAAAAAAGTGAAGCAGAGGGAATATGGTGAAGAAAAAGGTGATTACACATGAATGGATAGTCTGGTGAAAGATAAATAATCCAATGACGGTAAAATCCAAAAATATAACTTCAAGAAAGTTAATTGAATTTCCATTTGCACAAGTAAAATCCAAGGAAATCCCGTAATAGGAAGATGTTCCAAAATAATCCAAAGGCTGAAATCCATGGAATAATTCACAAGTATGTACAAGGGAAAAGGGGAAAAATTCAATAAAATTAATAAAAGAAAAACAAGATATATATATATATATATATATATATATATATATATATATATATATATATATATATATATCTTGTTTTTCTTTTATTAATTTGTTTTTTTTTATTAATTTTATTGAAATTTTTCCCCTTTATATATATATGGTATAACCGCGTTGACACACCGATTCTTGTCAGATCACTGAAGTTGAGCCTGGTTAGTATCATATAGGTGACAATTTGCGAATTCTAGGCGCTGTATGTGCTCTCTGCCTGTTTTGGCATTTGTTTTCAGTCCTCCTGTACATACACTTCACTTGCCACTAGTATTTAATAATGTCAACTCGGGAGAGGTGTGGTTAGAGACTGCGCACCTCCTGCCACAAAAACTTAAAGCGCAGGCACCCCTTCGTAGTTATCTATAGTCTGTCAAAGACTGAAGGAGCCCGACGCATATATATATATATATATATATATATATATATATATATATATATATATATAAACACGAGAAAGATTTTGTTTTGTGTCTACAACAAACTGACCACTGAAACTTTAATTATTTTTAATTAATATTTCAAGTTTTTGAATTCTCAAACTTTGCGAACCGATAGCGAGCTGGTAAAGTTAACGGGTAATAGTATAGAAAACCGTCAAAGTTTTGTGCGACTAAACATCCTGAAATGACGTCACACTACACCGTCAAAGGTTATAAACAGTTTGGCGTGTAAACGGCCGCAAACGCATTGTGACAACATTTAGCCTAAATATCTACGGGGTGGTCAAAAAGTCAGGTAACATGTTAAAGGTAGAAAAAACAATATGATCCATTATAATCTCTATTCGTTTAATATTATTTGTTTAAATATTTGAGTGTAATATATAAACTACCCCTCCTGATTTCTGGCTTTGGGGCTATGTAAAGGATAGCGTTTATGGCAAGAAGCCTGATACAATAGCGTCTTTAAAGTTATTTATTGAAGAGGAGATTGCGCGGATATCAGCTGACATTATTACACGTGTTACACAATCAGTGGTTAATCGCTTCCAGCGATTGATAGAGAGAAATGGACGACAACTAACAAAATAAACATATTTCATGTTTGTTTCATTTTATATTTCAATGTATGGTACTTAAATATACGTGTATTGCTAATATCGTTTTTCTTTAAAATGTTACCTGACTTTTTGACCACCCTGTACATGGAATGTAAGTTAATCAACATCAGCTTTCCTAAGTCTATTTTCCTATAAACTTCAATAAAACAAAATAAACATTTAAATAAGCTTTAGTCTTGGGGTGCAGTTACCTTTGAATTTTTTTTTTCGTATCTTAATAGTTATAATTACCCATAATTTCTAATTAGCTAAACAAATGACACAATTTCTCCTTTATCTACCTATGTGTTCTATTGCCTTCTCTTAATCCATGTTTATTTTCAACCACCTTCTAATATATATTAATATTTACCGGGGGGGGGGATTTTGGGGGGGAAAATGATTTTTTTTAAATCTAATTTACATAGATTGTTCGTACATGTCGTAAACATGCACGTAAATTAGATAACAAAATTACAGGTTGCTTCACTTCTATACTGTTTATAAGGATTACATAGAAGTAAAGAGATTAGCTTTGAGTTATCCACAAAAATAAGTTTTCGAATGAAATCAGTGTGGAACAAATAGTAATGGTGGTCGTGACCCAACGGGTCATTAGTAGTTCAGTTATCTCTATCTTTGTAAAGTTATATATGTACATATATTTGTATGTAGAAAATTCGTTACTAAATTGATTAACCTATCATTATGAGCTTTAGAACACAGTTCTTAGGTATAAGCGGTACAAATGTGAACTATATTTAGTTTAATTTAATTTTTTATAAAAAGCGTGAAAATAAAGGAAAATTCCTTCGTTAAATTTAAGTTATCTCAATTGGTGCGAAATTTTGACAAACAGTGTAAGATATCAATTAATAAATATTCCAAAAATCTCAGTTTCTATCATGCATTTTAACAGTGTTTTAGTGTGCATATGAGCACATCATCCCATTTAAAATTTAAATATTTCAAATTTGCATTCAATATGATTCATTACTCATCAGTAGGGCTAGGACAACAGCATATTCTTGTCCTTGTTTTAACTCTCAGGTATATATCCATTGATATCTCATATGTTTTTATGTAGAGTGATGTGGCTCTCTGTTGATTAATTGTGTCTGTGTCGGATATAAGTAAAAGCAATGAATAGAATATGCTGTTGTCACAGCCCTACTTATTAGACACAAACCAATAAAAATTCCCTGAATTTAAATTCTCTACATTATGACTCCTTAAGCCTTAAATTATAAACATTTTCTAGAATCAGAATCCTGTAATGAATTTGGATTCGGAATTAAATAAGGATTCTAAACATAGTTTTGAAGTTGAACACACGCCTGAGGAAGGGAAGACATCCCGAAATATAGCATCATGAACTCCATCTGACCGTCTGACGCAAGTAAGAACATCCTATATGTAAAATATTGTATATAAAAACATGTATAAATGCATGGTTATACATATACACATGGATTAGATCAATAGAAGTGAAACTCTGTAGATAGTTCCACCATTATATATTCAGTTCCATCAGTTTTAGTGTATCCGCCATACCTTTGCATTGTTCTGCCTTCTACAAAATTAAATTTTTTCTTACATGCACATTAAACAATGCTTCAATCAAACTAATTTAACCCATTATTAGATGGTAATTTTAATCTTTATAAGTGGTCATAAAATTGGTGCCAAACTGTTCTCTTTGAGGAATTAATTTTAGATATCCTGGGACGGGCTTTTTCTAGTTCTATATAATTACAATGTTTCAAGCAAGTTACAACACTCTCTTAATAATTGGACGCCTTTTTTTCATTGAAATGAGATTGTAAAGCACACCAAGAAATTAGTAAGTAGGAAATGATTTAAAGCATGACAATCATACGATCCTTAGTATAACTTGTAGACATGCACACAGGCGAGTAGGAAGTGGGAGGGAGTGATAGGAAAGGAAGAGAGAGAGAGAGAGAGAGAGAGAGAGAGAGAGAGAGAGAGAGAGAGAGAGAGAGAGAGAGAGAGAGAAGCCGAATTTAAATTAACTAGTTTCAGAAACGGGACAGTAGAGGAAGTGGGAAAGTGGAAAGCAAAAAAAAAAAAATAAAATAAAATAAAAAAAATAAAAAAATAAAAAAAGACAGGAACAGGAACTGAAATAATCAGGGGAAGAATGGCAAGGGGTGGCACTACGTAATAACACCATGGGACCAAATGGAATTGAGGAGTACAGAAAAGGTCCATTTGTCTCAGACGCCTATAAAAAAATGTGAGATAGACTTAATTAAAGAGCATCGACGATTTCTCTTCGTTTTCCAAATTAACTCTACAAAATTATAATTTTCCTACGCCCATAAAACAACATGTCTCCTCTATCTCGAAGGTTAAAAAGCAAAATCACTTAACCAACTGTTTTTGCTAATATAGTATATAAAGTAAAATCAGTCTATCTGTTTTTTTTGTAACTCAAAAATTTCCTCTTTTGAAAGTAATATTTCATTCTGATTCGTCAATTCTCTTTGTTGATCGTCGCAGCGTGTTGTTTAGACGATAATGCAATTCAATTAATTGTCCCCAAGAAATTATATTGCCCGGATCGGTATTATTTTTCCAATAGTCGCCATGTTAACAATGGAACCAAACTCTTAATCTGTCCATGCAAATTACTTATTTGTATTAAACTAAATACAGCTCACATTACCCAAAGTTACGACTAGCAGTTTTGTTGCAAAATTTTTAATGACCAGTTAATTATTTTAGGGATAATGCTATTCATAGAAATATAGAAATATATACACATAGCTAACGTTATATGAATATAATAACAATGATAAAGAAATAGTTTTACCACAATATAGACAACTAAAATATAACAACAATGATAAAGAAATAGTTTTACCTCAATATAGACAACTAAAAGAAATAATCTAATAAAATGTGTTTTATTATTCTCGAAAACATAAAAAAATAACTTTTTATAAAGGCAGGTTTTTTCTAAAAGCAATTAATGGAAGCGTTTTAAGCAATGAAATTAGTTTTCTTACTAATGATAAATACTATTACCACCAAGAACATAAGTAAAATGTGAGACAGCATACGATGGCCTGACAACATAAGAATGAGTCAAAATCTTATCTGGGTCGCACTTCTTCATATTGCATTAATTATTCGCAAAGTTATGACTTTGAAATAGTGATAACGCTCAAAGTACTTTCCTAATTATGCAGACATTTTGCATAGCCGTTACTGTTAACAAAAAGAGTCAGATCCATACATTAAATTTGGGAAAATGTCGGAAGTTGAATTTACGCAAAAATTTCGACCGTGACCCAACGTTTAAGAGTCAAAGGTCAAGATCATAAAAAAATGCGGGATTTCATTGGGTACAGTATATGACAAGTAATGAGTCTCTGCGATAGAACTGTAATAAAGGCCAGAAGCGTGAAGTTTACTTTTTACGTAATCTTAACTTTTGACATCTATATTCTAGAATTGAATCAGTTTCAAGTCAAACAATGACCCATGTTTTAACCACGTTTGGTGGCAAATGTTCATATATATGAACTCTAATGAAATGTTATTAGTGTTATGACATTTGTAATGTTATGTGTATGATCCTAACAAAACCTTATTTGTGTTATGACATTGTTAATGTTATCTCTATCATCATAATAACAAACGTTTATTAGTCTTATGACATTATTTAATGTTATGTCTATTATCGTAGTGACTAAAGCCTTATTAGTGTTATGGCATTGTTTAATACTATGTTTAATACCACAACGTTATTAGTCTTATGATATCGTTTAATGTTATGTCTATATCATAACAACAAAACATTATTAGTGTTATGGCATTGTTTAATGTTAGGTTTATCATCATAATAACGTTATTAGTGTTATGACATTGTTAGATGTTACGTCTATTATCATAATAATAAAACGTTATTAGTGCTATGACACTGTTTTATGTTATGGCTATTGTCATAAGAATAAAACTTTATTAGTGTTATGACATTGTTTGATGTTATGTTTATTATCATAATAAAATGTTATTACAGTTTTTATATTGTTTAATGTTATGTCTATTATCATAATAAAAGGTTATTAGTGTTATGACATTTTTTGATGTTGCGTCTATTATCGTAATAATAAAACGTTATTTGTGTTATGACATTGTTTAATGTAATGTCTATTATCATAAGAAAGCGTTATAATTTTTTGTTTTTCAATCAGATTTTCCATCCAACTTTTTAACTGGACGCATCTTTATAAGAGAAATGTCATTTTTTTTTTACATTCCAACAACGATTACGTTGAGCAATTTATTTAAAAATCCAAGAACACGAGTCTTGACTATGACAAATCAGGTTAATTTAAGGAATGGAACTTTGGTGAAGGGCATACTCACAAAACCAGAAATTAAAACAGAAAACGCTTTATTTCCAACTTCTGATAGATGACTCAACTTGGAAATATTCTCTAACGAAAATAATCCTTGTAATTTGGATTCTGAAAATGATTTCAAATTACAGACGCAACAAAATAATAATTTCTTTAATAATACAGATGAAAAAAAAATAAGAAAGGAAATGAATCTGCCTATTCATCTTCCTGGAACATCATTTAACATTATTATTTCAAACGAAGGCCTAATTGGTCAAACATAGGTTCCAAAACAACTGAACAAGAATAGCACATTTATCAGGAAGCATCCATGATATAGTAGTAGTAGTAGTAGAACTACTACTACTACTACTACTACTACTACTACTACTACTACTACTACTACTACTACTACCACAACAAACATATGTAGACTCACAATGTATTGAACGAATTAGCACCAATGTTTTCGTGAAGAAACTATGGCCGAATATGGGATATAAAAGGGGGAGGGTCAACATTCTATTATTATTACCTACTAGGAGTTTTCACACTGGCCACCAATAAAGAGTTTTCTCTGCCAACACCCTGCGGTGTTCCTTGGAACAAGATCTTCCCCACACTAGGAACCGATCCTGGGTCTGGCCATACCCACATGGGGGAGACAAATAAATAGAAACATTAAAAAAAAAATCCCCTATGCATATTTTTAAATACATCCCTCTATCTAAACAAACATAATATAAAGAATACCCGAAAAGACTGAAACGAAAAATCACAATACTAAAGTCCAAGAATCCAAAACATAAATATCAAAATAGAATGAAAGCACCCCAACCCTTATTTCAGAAGAGCTGGTTCTCCGCCACCCCCCTCACACATACACATTAGTAACGACCTTGGATCATAGTCACCTTCCGAGGGAAGCAAATAAACTCATAATACTATAAAACAGTACATACATTCTCAAACCAATAAAAGAAAACACACACACACACACTACCCTAAAGGAAAAGAAAAAAAACACAAGCAGAAAGACAGAGTGAGAAAGAGAAACACAAAACAGGAGTGACCACAACCGAGGTCGGCGGCCTCGACACAGCCCAATAAAAGAGTAATAAAAATTGAACATTCCAATGAATAGTAGACACTTACACGCTTCCACCCCTTGGATACACTTCAAATGAACTACGAAAATGCTATTTTTACATCTCCAACACATTTGAAAATACTTTCTGACGAGGACGCTTCACAGAACGTCTGAAACGCGTTAAAAACGATTTCAATGATTTAAAAACATTATTACAATGATCTAAACATAATTCTCAATGAAAAACCAAGACACGGAATAATAAAATAATGTTAAAAATACACATTGTTGGTGACTACCCCCTTATATATATATATATATATATATATATATATATATATATATATATATATATATATATAACTACTTCATTTATTCACATAAATTTAATATACGAAAGTATAGATTTATGCGTAAACTTTAAGTATTTACTTCAAAAGTGCTCAATACGTAGGTAGAGATAGTTAGTAATTTATAAAATATATATGTATATCGCCATATATATTTTATAAATTACTATATATATATATATAGTATATATATATGTATAGTATATATACACACATATATATACACACACATATATATATACATATATATACACACTCACATACACACAGACATATATATACATATATACATACACACACATACACACAGACATATATATACATATATACATACACACACATATATATATACATATATATATATATACACACCCACATACACACACATATATATACACCCACACATATATATGCACATACACACATATACACACACATATATACACACATATACACACATATACACACACAATTTATATTAATGCCAAATATCGCATATATTGTTTCTACTTATTTGTGATTTTTTTTTGTTGTTGTCTGTTCTTTCATTGTTCCGGCCTCTACTGCATTGAAAACATTCATTATTCATTACCCAGGCATTTTGTAGGAAAGAATTAAGCAAACTACCATACGTATAGATCATCATCCAAAGGCAGATTGTTTTACATCTAGTCAATGCGGCCAAACAAGCACCCGCTTCAATCATGGATCGAAACTCAACCATCTAGATAACGGTTGGTATTTATAACCTCGAGGCCATTTGACTGGTACTTATGTAGGTGACGTCACATTATCAAACACCGGAAGCTTCATTCGTTGATACGAAGAGCATTGCATTTAAACACTATAGTTTGTTATTTCACTCACCAATATGCTCAATCCAAGAAATGAAGCATATTTTAATCATTCACAGACTGCTTCGCAGTATGATATATATATATATATATATATATATATATATATGTGTGTATATGTGTATATATATGTATATGTATATATATTTATATATATGTATACATGCATATATATTTATATATATGTACAGGGTGAACAGAAAGTCCTTGGACCATTTTTAGTTTTAAAATTAAATATTGTTAAAATCACTTTTTCTCTTTTCGAATAAAGTAAGTATTTAGTCTAACTATTGATCTAATTATTTTCAACAAAAATATTAAAATAATTTTGTTTAAACTTTCAGAAAAATGAGCAAATGAGAGGCCATAATTCAGCTTCATTGCGCGGGAAGGATAAACTCAGAGATTATTAAGCTCTTGAAAGTGGCTAAATCCACCGTGTACCATGTTGTGAACAGATTTAAGGAACTTGGTACATCTGAAGACCGTCCTAGGAGTGGAAGACCTCGCACTGCTCGAACAAAGAAGGTGATTAAAGCTGTCCGAGAGAGGGTAAGGAGGAACCCGAAGAGATCTGCAAGACAAATGGCTAAAGACATGAATGTGAGCGTGACCTCGATGAGAACCATCGTAAAAAACGATCTCCAGTTTTCCCCCTACAAGATGAGAAAGAGACAGTACCTCACACCTGCCCAAAAGCACAAGAGACTTGAAAGAGCAAAGCTTCTTCTTGGAGAACTGGAGGCTGGCACGGCAGAGCGAGAGATCGTTTTTTCTGATGAAAACCTCTTCACAATTGAAGCGACTGTTAACAATCAGAACGACAGAGTTTACGCAAAATCTTCAGCAGACATTGATGACTCCGTGAGAATAGTTTTCCGCCGAAAAAAGCCGTCTTCCCTCATGGTGTGGGCTGCAGTCTCCAAATCTTGGAAGTCGCCTCTGATTTTCGTGGAGCAGGGGGGTTAATATCAACACAGATCGCTACATTAACGATATTTTGGTTCCAGCGTTTGAAGAGATGTAGAAACCCTTCAAAGATCAGCCTTTCACCTTCCAACAAAATGGACCACCATCCCACACCTCCAGAAAAACTCAGGACTGGTGCCAACGTCATTTTCCAAGATTCTGGAATAAGGAGATGTGGCCTCCTGCATCGCCTGATTTGAATCCCATGGATTTTTCGGTGTGGTCTTTGTTGGAGGCAAAGGTCTGTTCTGTTGCTCATCTAAGTGTTGATGCTTTGAAGACATCTCTTCTGAGTGAATGGGCTAAAATACCTCAGGAAACGCTGCGTGCCTCGGTTGGTAACTTCAGACAGAGAATTGAACGTCTAATCGAAAGGAAGGGACATCACATTGAAAATAAATAATTTGAATTTATTCTTGGTTTCCTAACTTATAATTTTCATTCATGTTTAATTTATATTTTTATAATTTTCTATTAATAAACCACTTTTGAATTGGTCCAAGGACTTTCTGTTCACCCTGTATATGTATATATATATATTTATATATATGTATATGTATACATATTTATATATATATGTATATGTATACATATTTATATATGTATATGTATATATATGTATATGTATATATATGTATGTATACATAAATTATTATATATATGTATATATATGCATGTATATGCATATATATATGTATATATATGTATAATATATATACGTATATATGTGTAATATATATATATGTACATATATGTATGTATATATGTATATCTATGTATGTATATATGTATATATATGTATATATGTATATATATGTATATATGTATATATATGTATATACATCTATATATATATGTATATATGTATATATATGTATATATGTATATATATGTATATACATCTATATATATATGTATATACATGTATATATATGCATGTATGTACATGTATATATATACATGTATATACATGTATGTATATACATGTATATATATACATGTGTATACATATACATGTATATATATACATGTATATACATATATATGTATATATATACATGTATATACATGTATATATATACATGTATATACATGTATGTATATACATGTATATATACATGTATACATATATATGTATATACATGCATATATATGTATATACATGCATATATATGCACATATATGCGCATATATATGTATATATATACATATATATGTATATATATGTACATATATATGTATATATATGCACATATATATGTATATATATATGCACATATATATGTATATATATATGCACATATATATGTATATATATGCACATATATATGTATATATATATGTATATATGCATATATGTATGTATATATGCATATATGTATGTATATATATGTATATATGCATATATGTATGTATATATATGTATATATGCATATATGTATGTATATATATGTATATATGCATATATGTATGTATATATGCATATATATGTAGATATATATGTATATATGTATATATATGTATGTATATATATGTATATATATATCTTTGTGTATATATGTATATATATATATGTATGTATATATATGTATGTATATATCTATGTATATATATGTATGTATATATATATGTATGTTTATATACATGTATATATACATATATATATGTATGTATATATATGTATGTTTATATGTATATATATGTATATATACATATGAAATAAAATGGTTTCATATCGTCGGATTTAATTCAGCTCAACAATCATATATACATATATATGTATGTATATACATATATATATATATATATATGTATATACATATGTATGTATATATGTATGTATGTATATATATGTATGTATGTATATATATATATGTATGTATA
Source organism: Euprymna scolopes (assembly GCF_053919585.1). Taxonomy (NCBI): domain Eukaryota; kingdom Metazoa; phylum Mollusca; class Cephalopoda; order Sepiida; family Sepiolidae; genus Euprymna; species Euprymna scolopes. Next base: position 96,858,753 of record NC_136484.1, read on the forward strand.
TATATGTATGCATATATATATATCTATGTATATATATATATATGTATATATATGTATGTATATATCTATATGTATATGTACGTATATATATATATATATATATATATATATATATATATATATATATATATATATAGGTTGGTTTGTTTATTTAACCAGGATATCGACCTTCATTGGGTCATTTAATGGAGACGATCGTTTTTGTTCATTTTTTCCATAGTGTTTGTTTTCTTAGTACTATTTTTTGGGGGGGGGCAAGTTTTATGTGTTTTAGTTGAAAAAAATTATTTTTATGGTTTTGTAAGGCCTTGATGTTATATTTTGTGGTGTCTCTCTCAGAAATGAGAGAATATTGTCTGTGCAAGTTTTTTTTAAAAATGTCTTTCATATTGTTGGATCTTAGGTAAATCAACTTTAAATATTTCTAAAAAGAACAATTCAATCTATTCTATTGTAGCAAACAATTAATAACATCGAGTTAATTATAGATTTTCTTCAATGTAATATGCAAATGGAGTGACTCATTGAATTGTTGGATCTTAGGTCTCGCGTTAGTACAGGCTCCACACACACACACACACACACACACACACACACACACACACACACACACACACACACACATATATATATATGCAGCTAAATGGTTGGCAGCTGATGATCTTCACTTTCTATTTAACAATTGTAGTTATGTTTGTTTCTTTTTTCAATATTTATTCTTATATAGTTAGACTTTTTAGAAATCGGCTTTTGCAAGTGCTAAGTCTGCGATAGATTGAATTTTTTTCTGGTAATTTAAACTGCATTCTTTACTCTTATTTTTACATTTTTTGTTTTACTTAAAGCTTCTTTAGATTATAAATATGGATTAAAGAAGGGATTAATCATTGTTTAAAATACACCGAATATCCTAACTTGTTACGAAAAGTGGCCACATGTTGGATTTAGGGAACCAGAAAACACCTTACTTTGGTTTATGGAAATCAAACACGAAGTAACTCTCATGTTTTAAGGAGAAATAACTCTCATAGCTTAAATAAATAAGCTTACTATTGGGCTTAAATCCAATTGTCGTCAGCTATTAATAAATGAAAATAAGGTAAATATAAATTAAATTAAAAATAAATAAATCAACTTTAAATATTTCTAAAAAGAACAATTCAATCTATTCTATTGTAGCAAACAATTAATAACATCGAGTTAATTATAGATTTTCTTCAATGTAATATGCAAATGGAGTGACTCATTGAATTAACTTGTCAACATACAAGCAGATGGGAGTACAACTTTATTATAATAGATATATGTGTGTGTATGCGTGTGGAGCACTAATGTCTAATTGCAAATAATTAGATGAAATCAAGGGTACATTTAATCGGTACTATAGTTTTGGGTCGCCGGTGGAGCAAACTTAAGCGGTTCCAGGGTTGATTCTAATGAGATCTACGTCCCCAATGAATGGGTCATTAATTCGACAAAATACTGAAAATGATGGAATGATAACAATCTATGCAAAGAGTCCAGTTTGAAATTACCAGAAAGTTACTGACCATGAAACGGCTTCAGAAAATAAAAGTGCTACTAACCTTTGGATGTATCCAGATATAAAGGGACGAGGTCGGGGTGGTAAAGTAACCATTTTATGCAAATTTTATTCGTTAATTTTACTTTATTTAACCACGTGAGGTATGGATCCTAATTTTCCCTATAAATAAAAGCCTTGTTTTCAACAATTCCTTTCTAGTTTATGCTGCCTTTCACGCTGACGTGTTACTTGTTATTTTAGTCTTTACTTGTAACATTGACTATTAGTTTACGCTCTTCATAGAATCCTACACTGCCGTCGCATTGACCAAGAGTTGGTGACTAGCTTGCATCATCGACTGAATTTGCGACGACTCCTCTCTGCATTGTTGCAGCGACTTCTTCGGTTGTTTTACCATACTGTCTTCGCCAAGAAGGAGAATTGATCCTCTGTCTCCACTAACATACTAACAGAGACAAGTTAGATGGACAACAGAAAACCTGACCAATATCCATCAAGAAAGATCATGTCAAAATTTCTTCCCCGCAAATTTTTGTTGATTGAATGGGAACTGGCTCATAATCTCAAGGGATGCTATTATTATACATGCTGTGAGTAAAGGAAAAAGACGGCTAAATTAATATATAGGGTGGAACGATAAAATTGTCGCCCTAGAAAAGACGACGTGATTCCATTTCCGTTCGGAGAAAACTGGTTTTCTTTTTTGTTGTGGAGACGCCTACTAATTAACACAGGCGGGTGAGTGAGATATATAAAGGTATCAATCACCAATACCGGGGGAGTCCGGCAAGACGCGCATGTTGCCTCCAGTAAGACATGCAACACGCCAGCTGCCGGAATATCTCCAACTGAAGTATATCTGAAGACATGTAAATATTATATAACTTTTCTTCCTAATATATTATTGTTATACCTTTACTTTCCGTGTTCTTGTTAATTATTTGTGCAGACACAACATTTTTTTTGTTGCAGACCATCTACTAGTTGGTCAGTTGTGTACAGATGCAAAGAGCTATGGGAGCCTTCTATCATGCTTGAAAGTCATACAATGTTCAACGAGCGATATCAGAGATGCGACACTGTACAACTCATCTCTCTATCGATCCAAGGTATGACAACAGGACCATTGCTTGCACACTCAAAATGCAAATCTGGACGGTTCAACGCTTCAACGCACAGCTCAACAAAGTTTCTGGCAACAGTTATGGTCTTTCGTGTGGTTTCAAGTGACGGCCACATCATGCCACTTCACATCTTCGAAGTAGGCTCGAAAGTTAACACCAAAATGTACCTGGATGTGCTAAAGAATGTGGTGATCCCCTGGTAAGGTGGCAGCGTGACTCGTCGTCGTCCCACAAGTACAAAGAGCCCCAGGCTTGGCTTCAGATGAAGTGCTACGACTTTGTACTCTTCTCTGACAGGGCCCCCTCCTCCTCGACCTGAAACCGCTGGACTATTTCGTTTGGTCATATGTCGAGAACATCACCAACATGACCTCTCACAACACCAAAGTCAGCCTGATCGTTGTCAATCGCCGAGTATTCACTGAGCTCCTGTCGGCGTTTGTGAAAAAGCATGCTCCCAGTTCCAGACCCGTATCAAGGTGATGACTGAGGCTGAAGGCGGCTACATGGAATAGATTGTTTTCAAATCACATTTGCTGTTTAGCTTTAATATATATATATATATATATATATATATGTGTGTGTGTGTGTGTGTGTGTGTGTGTGTGTGTGTGTGTGTGTGTGCAAATAAACCGCTTAAATTAAATTAAATTAGATTAGTACAGATTTCGTATTATTATATTATATTAGATTATATTATATTGGACCCAATATATAGCAATAATTTAAAAAGTTAAAAAAAAAAAAAAAGACTCGTGCGCCACCACCGAGAATCGAAACCAAAACATTTAGCTTACGATTTACTTTTTCCTTTACTGTTTTATGACGTCCTATTTACTGCAAGGCTAAAAATTAAAACATAAATCAATAGCTGTTACATTATGCACATTCGTAATGCCGTCGTCTGACCATCACCTAGCAAATTTCATTTTCTTTTGCACCGATTTTCCCGACTAAAACCAAATATAAAGTTTCGCATGGGTTTGAATACCCTATATATTAAGTTCCATGCCTGTATACCAAAAACTGACAAAGGAGTTTGGTAGGCAAAATCTTTAAAACAAAAATACATACGCATACATTAATATATATAGAATGAGGTTATTGTTTATTAGAACGTTTTTACGGAAATATTGCACTAGTATAAATCATGTAGAATATCTGCATGAATATAAGTTCACGTACTAGTTAATTAAAGATGATCATCCTATAAAAAAGTAGAAAAAAAACTAATAGGGAATTAATTAAAATGAATGTTTAAAAGAATATGCAAATTAGTTGGATCTTTTGCAGATGAATGCAATTCCACGACCCATATATTATATAACAAAGTGGTATTTTCTTTTAAAATAAATAGAAAAAAAAGGCTTGCTCCAAGAGTAATCTTCCAAAGTTCGAAATTACCATAGTGACATAGACCCTGCCCCCTACCCCTACCCAAACTTCTTGCAAGGCCTTGTACCTAAGTTTGTTTTTGTTTGTGAAATTTTACTTTTAAATTGTTAAAAAACTGATTGTAACCTTTTAAAAACCGGAATAAACTATATAAAAAAAAGATCAAAGTGTAGTATCTGTTCTGATGCTACACTTAAGGTAATCCGTCTCGGTCAATGGAGGGGAAGCCCTCTATACTGAGACAATTATTATTTTTGGTTCCAGCCAAAATTTGCCTTCTTTTCTGGGAACTGGTTTAACCCCACATTAAAAACGACCTCGTGTCACATTTTGCTTTGGTGGGGGAACAAATAAATACTAAGAGAAAAAAGGGGTTTAATATGAATATCGATACAAAAAAATTATGGGAGTATAGATATATAAGCAAAAATGTATAGATAGATAGATAGCAAAAAATGTTTGCTTACGCCTCATTTTCCAATAGTTTATCTTTGAGCCAGATGTGAGCACATTTCACAATAAAGCTGGGAACGATTGTTGTATACGATGTTGTAATCATGGATTCATGACTTAACCGCATTAGAGAGCTCAGTTGAACACGATGGATTCAATCGTGTCTGGACTCGACATGGCCAATTCCACTGTTCTCTATAGCATCCATTTGAACAATCACGCACCCCGCTCTATCGTTGAGCGTCTAAAAAATAACTAAAACGTTGAACACGGCGTTGAACCTTTGCAGAACTGATGACATAAAAGATTAATGATAACTGTGCAACTCACGTGACGATGGCTTATAATCTCATTTAATCTTGCGAGAATACATAAGAAAACCATAAAGACAAAAGACGGAATTCAATGAAAAGATGTTTTAAAAACCGGATCCTGACATTGTCAATATTTAGGAGAAAAAAAAAAAAAATGAAAATCAATTGAGAACGAATGAAATATGTTTCAGATCAAAAAGCTCTGATTAATTAAGTCATAGCTTAATTAAAAGTTAATTAATTGAAATCAAATATTCAAATGATAATAAAAATTATTTTATTTTTTTTTTATTTTTCTTCGTTTTTCATTCTTTGAAAAAGAGTTTTCATTATCTTAATTAACAGGATATTTCTTAAGAATTTTTTTCTTTATTCCCGCCTCAGGAGTGGAAAGATATCATTTGTTTAATAAAAAGAGTAAAATTTTCTTAACAAATGAGTGCCTGAAAAAAGTATATATATATATATATATATATATATATATATATATATATATATATATTTACATACATACATACATACATACGCATCCATAGATATACATATATACATGCATACACATATACATACATACACACGCACATATATACATACATGCACATATACATATATATATTTACATACATACATACGCATCCATAGGCATACATATATCCACACATACACATATACATACATACACGCATACACATATACATACATACACGCATATATATATATATATATATATATATATATATATATATATATATATATGATTTCTGCATCTTTCCAGATGATCGCCGTCGCATTGAGTTCTCCCGATATCGTTGTCCATGCCATCTCAGATAACTCTGCACTCCTGTTTCAGATTTGTACATCTTGAAACAGATGTGACATACAAATTGAGCAATTTCCACTGAGTTGATTTCCTCTAGCGGTTGAAGAGTATTCCTATGAACAATCATATGTCTTCTCAAACCAGCAGTAGACTTAAACAGATCGTTTGGTTCGGACTAATAGGTGTAAAGTTGACCTGAACAGGAGTTCTGTGCGACGTGTGTGTGTATATATATATATATATATATATATATATATATATATATATATATATATATATATATATATATATTATAGTTTGTGTAAAAGATAAGTAAAACGACGGTTCAAATCACCATAATGATAGAAAAAACGTTGCATGCAAGTAGCAACAGTGAAAACCATCTCTCACTCATTCACTTTCTTTCTCTCTTTAGATTATATATATATATATATATATATATATATATATATATATATATATATATGTATATAAATATATATAAAGTTAGATATGTATTTGATGCACCGATGTTTCATGTCTAAAACCGAAATATAAAGTTTCTCATGGGTTCGGATACCCTATATATTAAGTTTCATGTCTGTAAACCAAAAACTGACAGGAGTTTGTTGGGCATTTTTTAAACAAATATATGTACGCATATATAGATATATATAGAAAAAGATTTGTGTTTTTATTATAACGTTTAACTATTACGCAAGTATACATCAAATAGATTATCTGCATTAATATAATTACACGTAATAGTAAACTAATGATGATCGTCCCATAAGGAAACCTAAAAACTAATAGAGAATAAATTAAGATGAATGCTTCAAAGAATATGCAAATTAGATAAATCTTTTGCAGATGAATGCAATTCCATGATACATATATAACAAAGTTTAAATAAATAGAAGAAAGCGTTGCTTTTTTCTTGTGTTCTTGGCGTCCTACCAAGATCAAAGCGTAGTATATGTTCCAATGCTATTGAAACACTTATTATTTTAGGTCCCAACCAGAGTGCCCCTTTTGCCTTTCTTTCGGGGAGCTGGTTTAACCTCATATTAAAGACTACCTTGTGTCACATTTTGCTTTTGTGGGGAAGCAAATAAATACTAATAGAAAAAAGGATTTTAATATGAATATCAATAAAAAAAAATTATAGGAGTATCGATACATAGTTATTTTAAAAGAAAGAAAGAAAATAATTTAAAAGAGTGGAACCAAAGGATAGAGGAAGAAATCATTTTCTTTTATCCTCGACTCTGAAATCAATAGATTACACCATTTCTGTAATTATCTGGTTCCTGTTGATTGCGGTGGAATGTTAGTCCTGTATAGTGCTAGGAAGTCCACTCTCCCAGGTTTCACCTTCTCTCTCTCTCTGAGAAGATATTAGTTTATTGCTAATCGCCTAAGCCGCCCCTACCGGGAAATACTAACGAGGATGTGTGACGTCATCGTCCCAGGGGCGATTGGACTCCCCACATGGGGAAAGGCTGATACTCCCGAAACACTGGGAAATGCCGGACAGTATCATGTTTTTATTCTTTAATTATCATTGGTGTGCCCGGGTGACGGCAAAAGACCCTGCTGAAAGAAAGATTCGATTTGTAAATTTCATTGTTTAATGAAAAGCAACAACTCAATGTCACTTTGAGAGATGTAACGAAAACATAATTTCGTTTTCGATGCAAATGAATAATGATTCAAGGTTAGAGGAGAGACGTTTAGCCTTTGAGTACGATTACCCCGACCGAGGGTATGGGCTTGATCCAAGCGGTCGTGAGAAACGCACCTCCAAATCCACAGGTGAAATCTAGAGAGGGAGAACCTCCCCTAGAGTAACGTGATTGGATACGATTGGTCCAGGGAACAATCCCGGTCTCACTCCTCCCCTGAGTATATGAATGGGGCGCAGAGTCGAAACCGTCAGTTGGAGCAGAATTAGAGCAGAGTTGAAGCTGAAATTGGAGTCCGAGTTGTTGAGAGTCTGAGACTGTATCTCAACTTGTAAAGAGTCGCCACACCCCTCTCTTCCCGCATTAGCTCTATCGCAAATACCAAGAGAAATCAACCTATTGACTTGTCTGTCAAAAAACTATGGACAATTGTTTATATCTATATATTTGTATATCTTATCTTGAATTTAATCAGTAGAATAGACCACCGAGTTGGGTTTTTTTTGTATGCATGAAATTGCTTTTCTTCTAGCGCAACAGATCGACAAAACGGCGACATATCAACCCGATTGCGAAATTAAGATCAACCAAATCGATTGACGGGTCCTGCGACACTAAGACACCTTACTGACCTGCGAAGGACGGGTCACAGATGCCCAGGTACTATTTTCAGGTCAGAGTGCCTCTTCCTCGGGGGCACTGACTTCTCAATCCTATTTTCCGATGCATTCACACGGTATTGTGTTTCACGGGCCGGCAGTTCATGGATTTTCGTTTAGTTTTGATGTTTAAGTGAATTTGATCGTATATGTCCATTACATATGCTGTGAGATTGTATGCATTCATTGATTTATTTCACATTTGAAATAAGGACTATTTGACTACAGTAACGGATGCACGTAAAGACATAAAAGAACAGAGAACAGAGTGATTTACCATATTTAAGCACATTGATGTTAGATTGGTTATAATCAAAACTTTAGCCATACCAAGTGCTAGATCCACGATGAAAACCTATTGATCAAAGTTTAATTGGAAATATTGAAAAAATACACTATTTTACTAAACGGTTACATAAAATGAATGGCGATAATTGGCAAACTATTGAGAAGGAATGGAACTATTGAATAACTACAATTTAGAATATATATATATATATATATATATATATATATATATATATATATAAGCTTAAACATGGAAAAGTAAAGAACTAGCTGTTATAACTGGAAACAAAAAGAACAGAATATTCAAGTAAAAATATAATAAATTTATTGCTTAAAATATTGCAGTATGAGGAATTGATTATATGCTATGAGTTGATTTTTAAAAAATAATTCTTAATACTGCAATATTTTAAATTATAAATTTATTATACTTTTACCAGAATATCTTGTCCTTTTCTTTTCCAGTTTTTGCAACTAGTCCTTTACTTTTCCATGTTTAAGCTTAACCATATTACTTTTCATGCTCGCATTTTTCTATTGAAATCCATGGTTTTTCCAGACTTCCAATAAATTCACTTGTTCTTTGTTTAAATCAGTCTTAGTTTTTTGCCTCCATAAACATAACGGACACACATTCAAGAACAATGTACGGTACTCCTCTGCTTTCAATAAAATCCCACCAATTATCTCCCTTTCATGCTTTCATTCTCTCTATTTCACTTGTTATTCTCTTTTCACGACAGCAGTGAATTAGTAGCAACAGTGGTGCTGAAGCGACGTGTTTGCTATAGAAACCAGTCGTAAAAAGCGTCGCACACCTTACATTATGATTTTGACCACCAGAAAATTCATCATAGCTTTTGTGCTACTGAATGAAAATTGAAATTCTTTTTCACAATACAGATGAGAAGGTGATATACAAAACTGTAATAAGTGTTTGAAATTTGGTCGAAAAATAAGTGAGCGGTAGAGCTTTAAAGCAGTTATAAATGACTAAACCTGCCACTTTACCATATATTCAAAGACGGTAATGTTTGAATGGTATATATGTATATATATATATATATATATATATATATATATATAAACATATATGCATACACACATATATATATATATGTATATACACAGATATATATATAAACATATATGCATACACATATATATATGTATATACACAGATATATAATATGTATATACACACATACATATACACACGTATATGCACACACAAACACACACATATATAGTAAGTTATAGAAATAAAATATATATATGGCTATTAAGCTACACATAATTTTTAGCGTTTCACCTTTGTGAAGATTTGTCAAGCTCACAAATTCTCATGTAACTTAATTGCTATATATATATATTTTACTATCTTACTACTTAGCTCTTGTAACGTATAAGTAAGTAGCCTCGTAGTAAATAGCGGAAATCAATATATATATATATAATATTTATATCTGTTTATAAAATTTTATGTAAATCTATGAAATAGTGTGTGTGTGTGTATAATTAAATCTTTATATATATATATATATATATATATATATATATATATATATATATATATATATATATATATATAAACAAAGCGTTCAGTTATTTTTGCAAGGGCATTTATACTTTTTCAATGGCATTATACATCATTTTGATCATCCATCAATACTTTCGAGTCCACGAAAAGCTGTAAACTCCAGCTGCACAATTGAAGATACCAAATGTGACCGACTCATTGGCCGATGTAAAGACAGTTGACCCACAATTGTAGTTCTATATTTTTGAAGCTTTTTATATCTGTAGACTATTAAAATTAAATAATGATGTCATCCGTCACGCCGGGAAAGAACTCCTATTTATATAATATAAAGGGAACAATATATATCCATCTCTGTCTCTGTCTCTTACTCTCTCTCTCTCTCTCTATATATATATATATATATATATATATATATCATGTATGTATCTCTCTCTCTCTCTCTCTCTCTCTAGTTTATGGTATATGTTACTAAAAGCGACCCTATTTTTCATTTCACCTTTTTCTGAGAGGAAAGCATTTCCAAGGTTTAGATAAGAAATAATCATTCGTTCGACGAAATTCTTTTAAGGTTTGCTGTAGACGATTAGAATAATAATAAAAAAGAAAAACCAAATCAAACATAAACAGAAAAGATAAATTTAATAAAAAAAAAACCCCGAAGTAGATTAATGAAAAGGAGGAAAAAAAACGAATGTATTTTATGAAAATCAAACTAAATATATCGAATGTTTCGTTATTAATATTATCATAGAAACCTTCCAAGAGAACGACCGTTACCCACTCTTTGCCAGTGTGGCTAACAGATAATAAAGCATTTCCTCTCTTAGATTACACCACATTTCATTCACATGATTTGCTGCTCAACAAATTGTCGCATCGTTTCTTTATTTCTTACTCACTTACAATACTCACTCATCTATATACATTAAAGGCAAAACGGCCGTGTTTTTGTATGTTTAGAAAAGGTTTTTTTCGCTGAGATTCTCGGGGGGATTACTAAGTTTTAGAACTTTTTATATACTCCCTAGATTGAAATATCTACGATTTGCGAACGGTCGTTGTATCTACATTTATTCTGAGCGAGTTTTTTTTAAACCTGGTTTCCAGTGTTTGTCTTTTTCGTATAAATAAAGCAAAATCAGTTCGCTGCTTTCGTGACCGGCACGTCTTCAAGGTAATCAGCTTTGATCGATGTGGGGAATACCCTTCATATAAGACAATTGCTATTCATTTGAGAGGCCCCCTTTTGTCTGGGGAGCTTTGTTTCCCCAACATCTTGGGGAAACCATTAAATGAAACAGCCAACGTATATTTCTGCACCTGTGTATTCACTTAGCAAGTCGGCATTTTTTATTGAAATCGCTAAATTTGAACGCTTTTCACTTCCTATGGCCTTGTAGCGTAGCGATAAGATGTCATGTTTTCTTTCACTTTCTTTATCGTCAGCGCGTCACGGGTTCAAGCCTGCCTTACTACCAACACTTTTTTCTTTTACACCTACAAACACCCGGGTAACGCCGGGTACCCCCGCTAGTCTTTATATATATATATATATATATATATATATATATATATATATATATATATATATATATATATATAAAAGACAAAATGTGTGAATGTGTGTGTGTGTGTGTGTGTACGTCTCACGAAAAAATTTCGACAGAGGCGACGGATTCTCGCGAGATCAGTATTGTTTTAAAGCTCGAGTCTTTGTCAGACAAATACCGAAAAGTTGGCCCAAAACATTAATTCCTTCACCCTAAAGTGGGCAGTTTTCTACAGGAAAGGATTATTTCCTTTTTTTTTTTTTTTTTTTTTTTGCGGCGCCATTTTTACAAGTCATCGTATCGGTTGGATTGACTTCGTCTGGAACTTCCGGTCGGACTGTGAAGCCATCGGCAAGGACGTCATGTTTTTTTCTTCTTTTCTTTTCTCCTTCGCTTTCGAGCCTGCCTGCTTATCACCACTTTTTATTTTCTGAACATGTCAACACCGTCTTTCCACCCGGGCTGCCTACTGTTGTTTTGATTTCTCCCTTTCCCCGCTACTACCACTTTTTAAAACACCTCTGTTCTTACGGGATCCCTTACTACACTACCTCGACACACCCGGGCAACGTCGGGTACCCCCGCTAGTTAAAAATAAAAGTAACAAAAATAAATAAATAAAACAAATAAAAAGAACGGGAGGTGCTCCCTGGAGTTCGATTGACAAGTCTCACTCTTTTTTTTGTGCGTGTGTGTGTGTGTGTGTGTGTGTAAATATTATTATGGCAGGTGTTCTTCAAAATTGTCTCAACTATTACCTGCTTCCTTTGTCCCAGCTCGTTTGACTCGTTCATCTAGTGGTCTCCATCAATTTAAAATTTTGATACCTTATTTAAATACAGCTTCCTATTCCAGTAGCTTCATTCCCAGAATTGTGAGCTTGCAGAACCCTTCCTGGTGACGTTTTTTCCGCCTTCCCATAGCCTTGGTCTTTTCAAGACTAAGATGATTACTCGTCTCCTATCTTTGCGATAATCACCTTTCATTCTTTTTAGTTTCTTACATCAAGTGGATTCACGCCTTGTCGTGATCAATTTCCATAAAAATCTTTTTCACTATTTAGAGTATTTTCCGATTTTTCTCTTTTGATTATAGAGCAGGTGTTCGAATCGGGTTCAATCTCTTGCCCTTCCTTGTAAGAAATTCGGAGCTATAGTATTTTTAGCACAGCGAAAGAAACCTCTCCTTTTATCTAGTGTGTCCCTGGAATCTGAGTGACAACAAGTCTCCCAGATTTCCATTATACTCTCCACCTATTTTGATAACCATTGCAGATGACTTTGCATTATCCCAACAATCGCATTGATTTCTCGCTAGCCACTACTATTGGTCTTCTATAGCAAGAGTGTGGCAATAAGCTTCCGCGTGATTCCAGTACTCTTCGTACTATTCCAGTGAATATTTGGATTGTGATCTCCCTTCTTGGATTTTCCATCCTCCTTGACACTTCACGACTATTTTGTGTAGTATCAGCCAAGACAGGTGTCACTAGATTGGTTTACTACTACTACTACTACTACTACTACTACTACTGCTCACTAGGAGTTTTCACAAAGGACATCAAAGATTTTTCTTCGAGAACAACCTGTGGTGTTCCCTGGAGTCTGAGTGACAACAGATTTCTTGTACTCTTCACCTCTTTTGATAACATTTGCAAATGAACTTGCGTTATCGCAACAACTGTCTACCATTGATTATTCGCTGGCAACGGCCATTGGGCTTTATTGGATATTGAGTAGCAATAAGCTCCCCCTCCCAAGGTCTCAGTCATTTTCATACTCATCCGGAGTTACTGAGAGGTTTGTAAGAAGTTTGGTTTGAAGTGTGCTGAGAAGTGGTTTGCGGGGTACCTGAGGATGTAAAAACTAGCGATGATAGCAATGTGGAGGTATGGTGGGACAAAAAGTGTCAAGAAAACCAAATATTTGTGTAATCGTACGGAATTAGTAGTCATTGATGAAGTTTCCAAGAAGCGGCAAATCACCGACTTTTCAGTGCCCTTGGACAAGGATATGATTGAGAAGATAAAAAAGAAGTGTGACAATTGGCCTTGGGGATAAGGAGTATGTATACAGTTAAGACCTAAGTAGTCAAGGTGGTAGTAGGTGCGCTGGGCGTGGCATCAAGTTGCTTGGAAGGATATTTGAAGAAAATAAAAAATAAATAAATAAATAAATCATCATCATTATTTGTTGTTGTTATTATTATTATTATTATTATTATTATTATTATTATTATTATTATTATTATTATAACTGGCATTTTCTAAATCGGGATTATAAGAGTCTATTTTGATTCTCTCATCATTCGTAGTGATGACGAATTTTTAGGAGCAAGGGTGCGGTGGGAGAACATATGAAGGATTCAAGTGTGGGAGGGGCAGAAGGAGCTTTAAAAGATTTAAGGTTTCAAACATGGATGGTAATCGAGGCCATGAAGGAGAGGCAGGGGTGACGGGGAGAGGGAGTTTGTTGAGGAAGGATATCAAAACGAGAACGGATACTCTTAGGATAACTTTATTCTACTTACGCATTCATCGAAGAAAATGCTATTTCAAACTGAAGTGTGATCAATAAAACTTCGATTTTAAACTTAAGTGTAACAGACATGCTCACAGACAATTGTAAGCTTCTACTGCGTGGAGGAGGGCTATTGTACACTGCAAAACAATGGAGTCTGTAAATATCTCCACTGGATAATCTGTACAAATATGAATATCCAAGCAAATCCTGAGAACACATACACGAAAAAGAACTGTTGGAAGTGAAGTTGACACCATCCTCGACGACTATGCAATTCCTCCACCTAAGTACTTTGAAAACGAAACTGTTAAAGCTGGCATATTGAGATGAGACAAAATACGTCATCTTCAGTACAGAGCCTATACAATCATACAGCCTCGAATATAACTGTATAAAATATCAAAACTGAAACTTACTTGTTGATTATATACATATATACATATATATATATATATATATATATACATATATATATATATATATACATATATATATATATATATATATATATATATATATATATATATTTATTTGTTGTAGCCCCAAATTAGGAGCGGCATACAGTTTCAGCCGCTCTGAAGTGTCGTAGACGAGGAAACACGTGTCAGTTAATTGTGTTTTAAAAACAATATATATATATATATATATATATATATATATATATATATATATATATATATATATAGATAGATAGATAGATATACTGCTATTCTTTTATATCTATCACTATCTATCTATATACTGTTATTCTTTTATATTATATATATATATAAAGAGATAGATAGATAGATAGATATAAATGAATAACAGCATAGTTACGTTTCAAGATCCAAATATTTATTTTTCATGCAAAACAGCTTCTCCAGCATGTAAAAATTTCTGTACATTCTTTTATAGATTCGTTTCGTTATGCAGAAACCACCGGTTATTCTCATGGAGAAACTGTTTTGCGTGCAAAATAAAATCTTTTGATCTTTGAATGTAACTATACTGCTATTCTTTTTATATATGCTCTGGTGTTATATTTATCATACATTGGGCTTCTAAACAAAAAAGATTGGCATACGCAAAGCATGAAATATAATTAAAAAAAGCATATTTTACCACAACATAGCAATATATATATATATATATATATATATATATATATATATATATATATATATGATCCATGAACAGCTGGTTTCTTGTATCAGGGCAAATGTTTTACGCTGAGATTTGAAACCTGATAATTTGATCAGCGGTTCGGAGTTTATACTATTGCGCTACTAAGAGAAATTGCAATGTTTATGTTTGCTTTCACGTTACCAATTTTTACAGAGAGCTCATTTTTTTGCGAAGAATAACGCTTTCTAGGGAGAGAGAGAGAGAGAGAGAGAGAGAGAGAGAGAGGGAAGAAAGAAAGAGAAGCGGACGGGGAGAAGTGAGATGAGGGAATTTTTAAGGAATTGTTAAGGAAGTTTTAATATATTCTCTAAAAAGCAAGAAAAAGAAAGATGAATGGAAAGTTTGGAATAATTATTCTAATTAACTGATTTGAAAACAAAACTGAGAATTATGGGATAGGCAGTGAAATGCAACGGAAAAGAAGAATAAGTTGAATAAATAAGCTAAAAAATATTATGAATGAGTAGATTTAAAAAACAATAGAGAGTCGAGGACGGACATGAGAAAGGAAGAAATGAAAATAAAAAAGCCGTGTATACGTTGAAAGTGCATCATCAAAACGAAAACAAAAATTGAATAGAAACAAAGAAAACAACAATGATTCTGGGAAGAGTGATCTCCCTTACTCATTCAAAGCCTGGCAAAGAAACAGAGGGAAAAATAATGTTAGCCTTGAACATGACTTGCTATCAACCTCATCTTCTGTCCCAAACGTTCTAAAATAACCGATGCACGAAATGTGGAAATCAATACATAATTGAAAAGATCCATTTGTATAATTTAAAGGAAAGGAATATTCCAATATGGAGGCATTTTTGAATGGTAAAAAAATGAACATTGTTTTTTTTTTTACATCTAATTTCGGTTCTAATAACAGAAGAATGCCGAAAGGAGTGACTCGCTAAAACGAAGAAAAAAAAAAAAAATTTCTTCCGCTTGTTTAGAGGAATTGGTATTCAAATTTGATAATGGTTATTCGTTATGATTTTTATTATTTTACTAATAATAATAATAATAATAATAATAATGATAATAATAGTTTCATTCTTGTTTATTTCCTTTTTTGCCGGAAGTGTTGGCGGGGTTCCGTAAATAGATAACAACTGGAGTTTGAGAGATAGATTTAATTTGGTTGTATTGATACAAGATTAAAAAAAATAATGTCTGCTTTTTTTTTTTTTAATAATATGATAACCGGTTTAAAAAGCATTAAATAAACAAAATTGTTTTCGGATGCATTATAATGTTTCAGCCCTGGAGTTATTATTATCGTTTCATTTCATGCAAAACAGAGGTATCCTAAAAACAGCAACGTCAACCGAATACAAGGTATCCGAAAATTAACCATTTATTTTGAAATATAAGTCGTCATCAAACTAGAAGGTTATTTTTTGGACCACTCTCTGTACTGTCGAGTTTGAAATCCGTTACCAATGATTTTCCGGATGTATTTGCAATTCCTCCCACAAAGACAGAGTTCAACACGAGATTAGTTTTTAATCTTAGGGGGAAAAACCCAGGTCAATTAAAAATTGCACTCTGGATAGGGAGAAACGTTTTAATTGCCTACCTGACCGAGGACAGAACTGTTAAAGCGTACCTACTATCAGAACTGATACGACACTTTTGATCTTAGCCAAAAGACAAAAGTCTTCCTTTTGAAGGATATGCGTAGCGAACAATGCGACCACATGTATAAATTTGACTATCTCGCGCCCAGTTCATAAAGTGTGACGTCACCCATGTAACTATTTTCGCCGCCACCTCCCCTCTTTTCATCAGAATCGTAGACCAAGCAACATGTGAGATTCGCGCATCTTCGTACATCGCTCATCATATCTCTTGACGAACACACACAAACGCCCGCTTTCAACGCTTTATAAACACGTATGCAATATAAACGTACTTTCCAGAAGCTTTCATATATTATGCAGCTCATCAGTACACCATTAAAGATCAATGATATATATATATATATATATATATATATATATATATATATATATATATATATATATATATATATATATATATATATATATACACACGAGGGGTGTTCCAAATCTAATGCCTCCTATTGTTTATTCCGTCCCTATGGATATCAAGGGATTACAAATTGTATTGATACGATGACTAAACTCATGTTTCCATGACCTGAAAGTTTCATCCATCTGTTGTAGATATTGACGGTGTGAGACTCTAAGAAAGCAACCTTGTCATGGACACGCGTCAAAAGTAAAAATGTGTCAATCCACTGTGATCAGCATTCACCGGCGCCTCTTAAATGTTATGAAGCCGATGCAGTTGATGTCGGCACAGTTATGAGATGGGTTCGTCAATTTCAGAGTGGCGAGTCACATACTATTTAAGAGAACCAAATACTTTATGTTGTTAAGATCTTCCTGAAAGTTGACACTATTTTTTGGATGCATAAAGCAGCCATCTTCATCCATGAAATTCAAACAGGAAAATAACATCTCATAGCTTAAAGAGAAATAACTCATAGGTTCAATGAAAACTTACCTCTTAAAAAAAGAAAAAAATACTGCTGGTATTGATTATACTAATGATTAAAAATAAATTAAATGTAAATTAAACTGAAAATAAATTAAAGAAAGAACCTTATATAATATTTCCAAATGGAATACTTAACGCAATTCTATAATTAATTTCCATTAAAAATTTAGAGATGATTATAAAAACAGGTTTTCTTTGATGTAATATGCAAATGAGATAGCCTCTTGAGTGTTGATTCTTTTTGAATAAATATATATAGAAATCATGCAAGAATGAAAGTACGTAAAAGTCCGTTTTCAGTATTAAAATCTATTTGTAAAACAGTGTATCTTTTGTATATATTAACCGAATTGTGAACAAAGAAACAGACATGAATACGCTTTCATTATATATATATATATATATATATATATATATATATATATATATATATATATATATATATATATATATACTAGTGTTGGGACAATTAATCGGAATCGAAAAAATTGATGCCTATTTTCCGATGCCAAAACGATTCTTTTAATTTATTTGATCTCGTTTCAAGTAAAATCTTCCATTGCTGGTAATAATGATAAAATAATAAATATTTATTGATTTTAAATCTATATATCTATAAAAGTGAAAGTATCTGTCTTAGTGTGTCTGTCTGTGTACATTTCCCTACACAATAACTCTGTCGATTTGCAGTCTACAGACTCGAAATTGGATATACAGAGTATTCAGGTTTAATAGGGGTCAAAGTTAGTAAAAATTTGACCGCGTTGGTCTTTACCAAATTACTCAGACAATTTCTGGTCTAAACATTTGAAATTTTACATAAAGGGTATTTAAATATAGGGCAACCTTTATAATCGGTTTGGGTCGAAAATTTGAGTTACCAATATATAAATGTATGTATGTATGTATGTATGTATGTTTGCATGTCTGCCTAAAACTTTAGACAGAGGTGACGGAATTTTACAAGATCAGTATCGTTTTGAAGTTCGACCTTTCAGACGACAAATTGGCTAAAAACATTAATATCTTCACCTTAAACTGGGCACTTTTTTACAAGGGAGTCGCTTTTTTTCGCCGATATTTTCGAAAGACATCCTCTCCTTTCAATTGTCTAGCCTTAATTAAAACCTACGTCACTTCCTGTTTGACGGTGGTCGCAACAGCAAAGACGTCACGTTTTTTTCCTATTCTTTTTCTCCTTCATGGTACGGGTTCGAGCCTGCCTTCCTACTACCACTTTTTTTTTTTTTGCTCAACATACACATCCAAATACTCAGGCAACGCCGGACACCAATGCTCGTTATCAATAAGGCTAAAATCGATAGATCACTCTCCACAAGTCTATTATGCATGGTGTATGATGAACTCGGGAATCTTTACCTGTGGCGCAACAGATTTTAAGTAATAACATTTTTAAGCGACAAACTCCTGGAGGTCGAAAGTAAAAACCTCAGTACAGAAAATATAACAATATAATTAATAATTACTTAAAAGGTCTATCTGGTCAACAACAATCTACGCCCATGGATTTAATAAACGGTTCCGTTCGAAATTCTGCATGGATTTCCGAGTTTGACATATAAATTCCTAAGCTGGAAAAGGCGCACATGAAGAAGGTGTGTACTGAGCAAAGATAAAAAAAGCGGTAGTATACAGGTAAGCTCGAATCCGCGACGCGAAGGCGGAGAAGGAAGTGAAAGAAAATCTGACGTCTTACCACAACTCCATGACGCGACTGGAAGTTCGGAATTTTAAAATTAGGCAATGTCAATGCAACCGACACGATGACTTGTAAAAATGGCTCGAAAAAATCGCCCCTCCATATAGAAAACGGCTCAGTTGAGGGCGAATTAATTCATGTTTTGGGCCAATTTTTTTGATATTTGTTGTCCGAAACATCGGGCTTACAAAATGATACCGATCTCGTGAAAATCCGTTCTCTCTGTCGAAAGTTTCATACATACATACATACATACATACATACATACATACATACATACATACATGTAAACAGACTGGTGATATTTATATTATAGACAGATGGTTTCTTCTGTTTTTACAGTCTCCTTTTCTCACAGAATATGCGTTCGGTAAACTTCATTCTTCCGTTATGCAAAGTATTGCGAAATTTGTGCCAGGCCAGAACTAGTATTAGTAGCATGAAATGATAATATACAGAGATATAAAGAGAAAAGAATCAATATTCGGTAACGAGTTCTCCCAACGATGGCGGTATATCTGTGTATGCGTGTGTCTGTTAGTGCACTTATGCTTATATATCTGCATCTGTCTAAGCCTTAACTGCTGGTTGCAATCTGCATTAAAAGAATCCGCTCACTTGTCACCTTATCGCACAATTCTAACCTCAGCATTTTATTTTTGCTTCTTTTTTATTGTTTTGTTTTTCTGTCATCAGTCATTGTATTAATGTCCTCAACCATTAAGGTTATTTATGTAGACTGAAGAAGCCAAACGACTTGCAGGAGGCAAATGGGAACGGAAGCCGAAGTTAAGGCGCCTACCTTAACACCCACATAGATAACGCAACCTTCACGGTACCGTTTCAGGTAAAATTGTGAAGACAAAGAATAATAAACATCATGTTTATTATTTCCTCCTCTCTGTCACAGACTCTCTCTATCCTCACTCATGAGCTCTCTATTAAAGTAATAAACTGATGACCGTTCCTTAAAAGAACGAGAATTGAACAGAATTGAATATATATATATATATATATATATATATATATATATATATATATATATATATATATATTAGTGATGAGACGATTCCGATACAATTACCGATTCCGTACCAAATTTACGAAACCGATACAATTACCGATTCCGATTCTTTATAAATCTTTAAATATTTAACTATAAAAGTGTTATTTTGTCCCGATTACTGTAAAAACACATCTTAAATGTGCATATATTTTCTCAAACGTAAAAACACACTTGAGTGATCAAAAGATTTTACTCTTACTTGAAGTTTGAATCAATAAATATATATAACGGTATAAGAACAGTTCGATATAAATTATGTTAATTAAAGTTTAGAACAATTTATTTTTCGATTTTTGTTGAAAAATATATCGTAGTATATATTAATGTACAGAATTAAAATCTAATTGGTTTTATACTATATATATATATATATATATATATATATATATATATATATTAGAGTTGAGACGATAAGTTGGAATCAGCAATCGGAGAAATCGGAACTTTGGTGCAGATCGAAACCAAAAAAATGTGTCTAGTTTTGCTTCTTTTAATTTTGTTTGTTAGTTTGTCTTATTAATAGAATAGCAGGTGGAGGGGGAGCGGCTTTGCTAGGTCGTAAAATACGCTTAAATATGATATTTTAATTTGTTCAGATTGCGTATATTTTATTATAGAGTCGTAATTCCACAGAAAAAAAAAGCATTTGGGTGCCTTCAGCTAGAATTGAAACTTAAACTGTAGCATTCGAAGCTGGTGACGTTATCACTGTACCAACGTAACACGCATATAAACTGATTAAAAATTAAAAAATAAACTAAGATAAATGCACAAAATGTATTACGATTTTTTTCAATTTTTACCCATTTTTGAGCCCTTAAAAACTATTTTAACCTTAAAAACTATTTTAACCTTAAAAACTATTTTAACCGGCTAAAAACCCATAAGAGAATGGTCCATCAAAAAACCCAACGATTTGAGGCCCCTAGCGCCACTCTGCGTCTTTTAGTTTCAGATGAGATGGACTTTGAAAATATGGAGACATACAGACAGACAGACAGACAGACAGACAGACAGATATATAACATTTTATAGATTAGATTAGCGGGGAGCAACCGGTTTTGCCCGGTCATAAAATACGCTTAAATATGATATTTTAATTTTTCCACATTTCGTATATAATACTATAAAGTCGTGATTTCAAAGGTAAAAAAGTAGTATTTGGATTGCATCAGCAAGAATCGAAAGCGAAAGCAAAGGTGTAGCATTCAAAGCTAGTAGCGTTACCACTGTACTAAAGTGACACGCATACGAACCGATAAAAATTTTGACCCATTTTCGAAACTAAAAATTTTAGAAACTATTGTAACCGACTAAAAACCCATACAAAAAAACGGTCTGTAAAAAAGTCCAATCATTTGAGATCCTTAGCGCCGCTTTGCGACTTTTAGTTTCAGGGCAGATAGCGTTTGAAAATATGGAGACAGATGCACAGACAAACAGACATATAGTCTTTTATATATAAGATTTTTCTCTTTGTTGGTACTAATTATAAAATGGTATTGATTTTAAACAGCTAGTAAAACATAAATCTATAAATCCCACACCCCTACAAGTGTATTTTTGCATTTGCGAAAATATATGCATATCGGTTTTTGCGGTAATCCAAAAATTAAAACAAAGTATCTATAACTATACATATTTAGAGATATGAAAATAATCGGAACCTCTCTCTCTCTCTCTCTCTCACACACACACACATATATATATATATATATATATATATATATATATATATATATATATATATATAGTTTAGTAAATTAGAAGAAGAGAGTAACTTTAATTCTATAAGAGGA
>NC_136484.1:96885899-96910899 GCF_053919585.1 Euprymna scolopes
AGGAGGTATGCCTCAAACCTCGCTCTTGCATCATAGTACCGATTGCTGTCTTCCAAAAGCTATATTCATTTAATTCTAAATATTGTTATGCTACTTTCCCCCCCCAAAGACACCCACCTATACAGGCGGTTTGAAAAATCGATGGCATAACCTCCGGATTATGTTCTATATATGCAAAAATGCCTTTTTGAGTAGGAATTACAAATATGAATATTTTGGAAAACAAGCATTCACAACAAACACTCACCTAGTTACAACTACTGGCAACAATTTCCCCCACTCTCGGTCTGCCTAAATCTAAACGCAAGTTTCACGAACAAAGTTTCTTTTCTAGAGTTGCTCGCCTGAGAACTCTTTACCGCGGGCCTATTTTCCAGCTGACTAAAACATGGTTATCTTCAAGTTCAATGTAAACAAGTTCCTGATGGGTCGCCCCCTTGAATAATGAAATTCTACCCAATTTCTACCACGACCTTACACTCATTAACCCTTATTCTCGAGTTGCCTTCAGGCCTTTATAAGCAAGAGTCCTACCGAATTTTTTTGCAAAGGGGATGATCATACTACTCAGATCTTTCTTCTGAGCCCTATGGCTTTTATATTTTAGTGAAATATTGCAATGCTTTATTGGCGTATATGATAATATCAAATCCATACTTATTTTAACTGCGACCACAAGGATAGTGTTAATCTATCGCAGATGTCGAAATAATAGTGCACTATAACACGCATTGTATGTTTGATTTCTTACAATATAGAATGTTTATAAATGGTCCTGAAAACAGACAATTACGAATCTATATTTATTGGAACTTTGGTTTTGTTTTACAGTCCATGGAGACACAAAAAAATGGCCAAAATCCATATATGTAACAAATAAATATTATCTAAAGCAAGATATCTACCTATCTGGTAAAGGTTTGAGTGGTTTTACTCACTTATTCGGTTCGAAAAACATATAGTGTCGAGCGTATGGTGAGAATAAGAAAAATTGCTACGAATTGACACAAATATTTAACGCTTTGATAATGACATATATATATATATATATATATTGTACAAAATACTATTAGAAGCCCACTCAATATGTTGTTGCTGTTTTTTTTTTTTTTTTTTTTCATCCAATGCCAGTAGGTGCAGTTGAAACGTGAACAAATTCTGATTGCCAGACTTCTCGGTCGCCATTGCAGCAACCAGATCAGTTCGTGCCAGACCAGTTTCCTCTTCAATGATGGATTTCAGTGTTACACATGGACGTCCAATTCTCCTTTTTACGTCTGGAGTTCAAAGTAGGAGCTTTCCCGTCGGTTCATCATGGCGACTAATATGACCGGCAAGTGCTAGACGTCTCTTTGTCACAATATTGGAAACACGAGGTACGGAACCATACAATGACTTGTTTGTTGGGTGACTTTTCCAGGATATGTTGTAGGCTAGTCGAAGCATTCTTTTATATTTTCTATCGAAATGTTTTCGGTGTGATACAGAAGAATGGACTCTATCCAGGCTTTGAAGACCTTGATCTTAGTTTCTTTCTTGATTGGACTTGGACTATGCTTGCACTCCTTGAGGATTGTATTGAGTCTGCCCAGGATCTTCTGAAACGAGTCAAGAAGGCTTGTCTAGACGTTGGGCTGTATCTCAATACTCCAAAAGCAAAGTACGTGCATCTTAATCGATCTTTTAACGCATGTTAGTTTCATCGGATGGATCAGAAATTGACTGGAAGGCTATTCAGAGAGTAAAGATGATATCAATGTTAGGATTGCGCGAGCATGGAGTGCACTTCATTCTTCAGAGAAAGTATGGACATCTTTAATCAAGAAAGAAACCACCCAATATATGTCACGGTAACATATATCGGGCAGGTTTCTAACAGTAATATTGTTTTAATTTAATTTTTAAGTTATTGTGGAAACTTCAAATATTAATAATAAAAGTTTTTAAGAGAGCAAAACCACTAAACACTTATGCAGATAGAAAAAAAGAGTAACTTATCTTGCCATTGTTAACATTTGTTATACATTTGAATTTGCGATCACTTTTTCGTACTTCTGTGGATTGTAAAACAATCCTGGAACTTTTTCATTATTTACAAATAAAGAGCAAAATCTCAAATTACACCATTTATTTCTGAACGTTCTATATATTAAATTGCAATCATTTGTTCCGAAACTTCTCGTAGATCCCCATGACCATATATATTCTAAGACTACCTTGCCCTTTTTATTAGCTAAGTATATTTCACTTTGATGAAAAGTAGTAAAAAATTTGCACTTGATAAGAATGTGCCATTTTATTATATTATTTATTATATTATTTATTATATTATTTATTATATTATTTATTATATTATTTATTATATTATTTATTATATTATTTATGACATGGAAATTAAGACTTTGAAACTGATTAGTCATTTTGAAAATAAACCGGTTGGTTTTCGGGTTAAAAATGATTAATGACAAAACAGTTCGGAACTATATACACATATAGAACATGATTCCTAAGTTCAACCATCTTTTTTCCAATATCGGTGGTAACAATTCCAAGATGGATTCAAAATACTTTGACTTTAAATCTTATTCAGTAATACATCCGTTATATTGTTTTGGTAAACACAAAAAAATATATATTGTACTTTTCATATTAGATTTCTATATAGTTGTCATTTTTGATATGAAGTTCAGTACAAGGAAAACTAAAAAAACAAAAAATTAAAAACAAACAAAAACAAAAAAAACAAACAAATATTAATAAAGAATTAAAGCCTTTGAATAGAAGTACATAGATTTCCAAATTGATTTGCAGAGAAACGTCCGATGTGTCATTGAAATCTATTTCAATTACTGTCCCATGAGAATTACTAAGAGAGGAATACGTCAAAGTTATATCCACGTGCGTTTATCATTCATCGGTTAATTTTGCACCGATTGTCTCACACGTGTTTCGAGAGATAGAAATGGAGATCAGAAAGACGAAGATCATGCATAAGAAGTGACTCACTTTTTACCGTAACCCAACTTGCTATTGTGAAAACTGGTATTTATCTCCCTTCTACGGCGGAATGATGTAAGGGTTCAGAAGTGGGATTCAAATCGCCAACGTTCTAGAGCGATAGTAAAAAAATAATTCTGGGGCACTGTCGGCATTACCCAGTAATGACGCCTCAATCAATTAGCGATAAATTAACACATTCTCAAAGTGTAAAATAAAGCATAAAGCATAGAACTGCATAGGGTCAAAGTCATACTTAAACCATTAGGAAAAAAGCCACCTTAACAATAACCTAGACTGACTCGTTTACAAATAAAACAAATAAGTGTCAACACTTAAAATAAGAGAAATGCCAAGAAATGTGTAAGTATGATAGACAATTCTGCATGTCGTATTTAAATGTATATACAGATTACATATATATATATATATATATATATATATATATATATATATATATATATATATATTATATATAGATGTGCATCCATATTCATATATACATACATAGCTATGTATATCCATGTACATAAATGGCTATATGCGTCCGTATATATATATATATATATATATATATATATATATATATATATATATATATATATATATATATATATATATAGTTATGTACGTCCATATATATATATATATATATATATATATATATATATATATAGTTATGTACGCCCATATATATATATAGTTATGTACGTTTATATGTATATATATATATAGTTATGTACGTCCATATATATATATATATATATATATATATATATAGTTATGTATGTCCATATATATATATATATATATATATATATATATATATAGTTATGTACGTCCATATATATATGTATAGTTATGTACGTCCATATATATATGTATAGTTATGTACGTCCATATATATATGTATAGTTATGTACGTCCATATATATATGTATAGTTATGTACGTCCATATATATATATATATATATATATATATATATATATATATATAGTATGTACGTCCATATATATATATATATATATATATATATATATATATAGTATGTACGTCCATATATATATATATATATATATATATATATATATATATATATAGTTATGTACGTCCATATATATATAGTTATGTACGTCCATATATATATATATATATAGTTATGTACGTTTATATGTATATATATATATAGTTATGTACGTCCATATATATATATATATAGTTATGTATGTCCATATATATATATATAGTTATGTATGTCCATATATATATATGTATAGTTATGTATGTCCATATATATATGTATAGTTATGTACACCATATATATACGTCCATATATATATAGTTATGTACGTCCATATATATATGTATAGTTATGTACGTCCATATATATATGTATAGTTATGTACTTCCATATATATATATATATATATATTTATAGTATATATATATATATAGTTATGTACGTGCATATATACATTTATATACGTCTATATATACATATATACTTACGTACGTTCAAATTATATGTGTGTGTGAAGAGAAAGAGAGAGAGAGAAAGAGATTGAGAGAATTCTGTATGTTCATATATATATATATATATATATATATATATAATGCTCACAAGCATATATACCTGTATATACTTGCGTTCGTTTGCAATGCGCACGTACAAGCATATATATAGCTGTTATGCCTTCATTGCTGAGAAATGAGATGATAAGATTATTGTTGCTCCAGTCGAACTCCACAAAGAATGGGAGGCAAATCATGGGTAATTGAGTCGAATTGAAAATAATTTATGAAGAATAAGCAACACTAAAAAAAGAGACAGCAAAAAAAAAAAAATGGTTGCATCTTGGGGTTAGATTTTCTTGAAAATCCCAATAAATGTGAAGGCTGTTGCTGTTCTCAATCGTTGCACAAAACCTAGAGATATGAGGAGGGAGGTGGGGGAAAATGGAGGAAAAGAGAAGGAGCGGGAGGAGAATAGGGGAAGGGGAGGAGACGTCTTGTGGTTGGTTAAAAGTAGCAGAGTGAAAATAAAAGGGAAATTGGAAGCCGGTGAATTGTATATCAGTGATTAGCAAAGCTTTATGGGAATTTGTGTTCGGTTCTTTTTTTAATAGATGGGAGCTGAACTTCTTTTTTTTTTCTTTAAATAAGTGTAAATGCAGGTAGGTATTAGAAGTAATGTGGCAGTAAGACAAGCGAAAGAGGGAGAGAAAATATACAGGTAGAAATGGAAAAAAAAAGGAATAGAAAAGAAATTGAATGTATGGGAGATAGAAAAAGGAGAAAATAGATAAATTGTTGGTTAATGAAAGAAAGGAAAAGGGAGCAGAAGGCGAAGAGAGGCATTAAGTAGGAGAGAGAAAAAGGAAAGAAAAAGGAAATGACTGATTACAGAATAAAAGTAAAGAAAAATAAAACGATGGTGTATGTAGTGGAAAATGAAAGAGAAAGGGGACGAAATTGGAAAAAAACAGCCAATAAGGTAAAGAAAGAACACACACACACACACACACACACACACACACACACACACACACAAAACACAACAGTTAAATGAGTAGAGGATCGAAAAAGAAAGAAAGAAAAAAAGAAAACAAAAACAGAGAAAGGGGTCGTTTATTAAGATAAAATTAGTGGAAATAGAAAATAAGAAATAAAAGGCCGAGAGAGAAAAAACGAAAACAAAAACTGAGAAATAGGCAGAAGAAAGAAAAGAGAGAGAGAGAGAGAGCGAGAGAGAGAGAGAGAGAGTAAAGAAAGAAAGATAAAAGAAAGAGAGAATAAAATATACAGAAAGAAAAACTAATAGAGAAAAAGATAGAAAAAGAAAATGTTGAAGACTAGTCGGACGAACAAGAAAGAAGAAAAGAAAAGATAAAGAAATAATAGATAAATTTAAGAGAATAATATGAAAAGTATAGAGTGATTTGTAGTCAATAGTGAAAGAAAAAAATATTGGATGAAAAAATAAGTAAAGCATGAGTTATCTCCTCTTGCAATCACTACTACTCGAATAATGCGTCCAACCATTAATCACAACTTTTATTCCATTTTGAGGGAAAAAGATAAAACTAATGAGTGTAGTTTACGAAATTTTCGAAAAAGTTCAAATTTCGCAAATTTGGGGGCCATTTTTAGTTCTCTTGAGGAGAGGGCAAACCAGACTTTTCTTTGAATTACAAATACTTGTTTCACATAAATGACCACAATTTTAAGTTTGGACGAAATTTTGATCTAGAACTAACCGAGCACAAATTGAACGGATTTCTACATTAACGCGGATCAATTTCAAAGTCTGATCGGCTGCTGATATTATCAAGTTTTGAGAAACTCCAAGGTTCGCATCAACATTCTCCTTCTTTTAAAAGATGATCCCAAAATTCTGACAATAAGCAACCTGTGAGGACTTTCTTTAGTCATACCCAAAATATCAACACGTCAGAAAATTCTTGAAAAAAAAAAGAAGATTTTTCCTCTTTCATTTCTTTTTTTTTTTCATTTTATGATTTCTTTCTGCTTTTTTTAAAATTATCATTTGCAGTTCCACCCGTTCTTTTCGCCTTTTCTTCTGTTTTTTTTTGTACTTATTTTGCCTCGTTTATATGAAAGAACATCGTCAAATGGCTTCGTTTTTACTAATGAACCCCCACTTTTAAAGGCCAAAATCCACTCGAGGACAAGGATTAATGGAATGCCTAAATTCTTAGTTAAATAACGCTGAATATTATGAGAGGATTGAAAGTAATAAAATAAATAAATAAAATTTGATGACTTGAAAGGAAGGTTTATGACACGTGTTTATTGACATTGGCTTTAAAGATGGCCGTGTCGTAGCCTGCATGGAAGCAATATCGTGGTAGTACATTTCGTAGAGGGAAAATTCTTGAAAAAAAAGATTTTTCCTCTTTCATTTCTTTTTTCTTTTCATTTTATTATTTCTTTCTGCTTTTTTTAAACAGTTCCACCCGTTCTTTTCGCCTTTTCTTCTGTTTTTTTTTTGTATTTATTTTGCCTCGTTTATACGTAAAGTTGCATCTTAGGGAATTGTATTAAATATTGTAATGTTTTAGGGAGTATGTATATATTTATGCGTTTCTATTTTCGTTTAGTGATGAGAGCGTATGTGAGTGTATATACGTGTGACCGTGTGAGTGTATATACGTGTGACCGTCTATCTAAATCAAAATGTAGATACCATGAACAAAGCTTCTTTCTTAGAACTGCACGCCTGTGGAACTCTGTTCCGCTTGCCTGTTTCCTTCCCGACTTCAACCTGGATGTCTTCAAGTCCAACACAAACAAATTCCTGATGCACCCCCCCCCTAAGTAATGACACCTTACAAATTCTCCAATACTATTGCTACACTATCCCTTTGATTACTGTACACACAATGACCCTTATCCCTGAGTGGCCATTGGGCCTTGATAAGTGGTGAACTCCATGTTAAAAAAAAAGTTCGTTGAACACTTAAATGCAGTTCATGACGCAACAAGTATACATACATACATACATACATACATACATACCTTTACAACACAAAGGACGAATAACATTTATTTGGTCAATCAATAAACATATCTGGTCCATCTGGGGTCTTGTTTTGACGGAAAGCTGTAACGAAAATCCTCCCAAGAACGACGAATCCCGGGTTGTATTTTCAGCAACTTTATTCTCGATGTTTCCCCCATTGGAAAGCTGCAACACGGGTCTTACGTTCCTTACATTTGATAAACGTCGGACCTCGCCCCACCTGAGTGCTTCATGCTATTGTGACCAGTCAACTCAACTCTCTGTCTGTCTCCTTCAAGCTCTTAGTACTAATTTCCACGTATCTAATAAAGACCATCCACTCCTAAGAATAGCGTCATTAGTATACGTCACAATAAGAAAATAACTCTACGGGGTGATCAATGGCATGACCGACTCGCGTGTTAGAAACGGTACCAGATTGTAATACAATGGCCCTGTCAATAGGGTCTGTCGGTTAGACGTCTTTTTGTCAGAGTTGAAGAATAAAAGCATACCTTAGGATTTTGGGTGTGGCTAACTTCTTTTATTTCACTTTTTTCTTTCTTTCATTCTTCATCCTATTCCCATCATGTCTTTCTTATGTCTTTCTTTCCTTCATTGTTTCACCTTATCACTTCATTTCTTCAGTCTTTTTTTTGTCAACGTCTTTCTATCTTCTCTCATCTTTTTTACTACTTCTTTTCTCCTTTTCTTCTTTCTTTCTTTTGCTAATACATTTCATCGTTCTTCCTTTCTTCCGCCTTCCTTTTTTTCTTTCTTTTTATTTTGCCCACATTTTTCCGTCCTTCCAGTTTTCTTTTCGTTAACATCTTTATGTTCTTTCTTCATTCTTTCCACATGCTCCTACCCGATCAGACTGTCTAATGATACTGGTTTTCTGACGTAAAATGCACAGGCTGTCTGAAGATATTGGCTTCCTGAGACGAAATTCACCTAACATTGATGCCTTTTTTGTTTTTCTACTTCTTTTTGCAAAACTTTATGTTCTTCAAAATCGAAAACCAAAAACAACAACCTTTTCCTTCTTCCCATTTCCTCGTTCTCTTTTGAATCAACCCCACTTCTTGAGTGGTATTCTAACTTTAAATGTATAAAACATTAATACTGTAACCCTTTTCTCTCTCCCATTGCAAAACTCATTCATGTTCTGCAGGGTAGGGAACAAAAACAATAAAATCCACTAAAAAACAACCAAACCAAACCCTACAAACTAGCGATTAAAGATACAAAAAGCTTGAAGAATAAAAACCTTCTACAAAATAACTGGATGAAACATGAATACTATTTACAAAATAACTGGATTCAGCATTAAATAAACAAAAAAGGTTGATATGCCGTAAAACAAAACAACCAAACCTAAAATGCGCCAAACATTGATTTTATTGTTTTTATTTCCTTTCGTTTTGCAAAGCTTAATCATGTTTTGTAAAACCAAAAATAAAAAACACCAACTTTCTTCTAAGAAACCACCAAACACCACAAATGTATATTTGATAGTATAAAGAACTTGAAGCATGAAACATTTTTCCAAGATTATTGGATTCGGAATTATATTGGACCTTTATTATTCCTAATATTTATAAATGACCTCCCTGACAAAACATGGCACCACACTCTATAACAGGCACGACAGGAAAACAAATTAACACATATCCAAGGAAATAGCAGAAATACTAGAGGTTGACTTCCAATCTGTAGTGGAATGGAGACAAAAATGGATGGTCACATTCAATGCGGCCAAGACTAAACTTGTTTCCTTCAATAATTACAAGAAACCTTCTCTACCACCAATAGTAATGGCCAAAGACTCATTATCTGAAAGTACTTCTTTTAAACTCCCCGGCCTAACGTTTACAGGAAACATGAGTAGGAAAAATTCCATTGAGAGCATTGACAGAACTACTGCAAGGAAAGTAGGCTCTCTCTACCGCGCTAGAAAGCTACTAACGCCCGAAAGTATCCTGTACCTCTATAAGACCACCATTTACCAATATATGGAATATTGTTGTCACATTTGGGCTGGTGCATCCGCTACTAGTCTCTCACTCCTAGACAAGGTTCAAAAGAGAATCGCCAACCTGATAGGTCCTGAACTATCATCTAAGCTTCCGAAATGTTGCATTCCTCTGCCTGTTCTACAAGTATTTTAATGGTGAATGCTTTGTCGAACTACAAGCACTTGTACCCCCTTGATGTAAATACCCTGACAAACCAGACAAGCAGCTAAATCTCACCCCTACACAGTAGAGATCCATATATGTATGAGAACTTTCTACTCCAGTAGTTTCTTCCCCAGAACCGCTAAACTTGGGAATTCCCTTCCGGGTCCCTGCTTCCCTTACTGTACTGACAAGCAGAAGTTCAAGTGTAATGTGAACCGACATCTTGCTGTCCAACTCCCTACATAGTACCCCTGTAGCTTATGTCTCTGATAGTAGCCTCTTACATCAAAGTGGCAATGTGCCTTGTTTGGGGTGAAAATGTAATAAAAAAATTTTTTAAATATAATCAGAAAATGGTTTATATGCCATAAAACAAATCAACAATCAAAGCATTAGGAATAAATATTTGAAGATATAAAAGAATAAAACCTTTTTCCAAAATTACTGGATTCGAGATTATATAAGCAAAAAAAAAAGGCTGATATACCGTAAAACAAAACAATCAAACCAAACGCCATAAATAAATATCTGAAGATATAAAGAACTTGAAGCATAAAAACTTTTTTTTCCAAAATTAATAGGCCCAGCATTAAATAATCTGAAAAAGAGTCGGTAGGTCGTAGAATAAAACAATCAAATAAAACTATCTTTTCTGTATTTCGCCAATATTTTCTCATGATTTTTCTTTCACAAATATTTTCCCATCTTTATCCTTTCTTTCATCCATATTTTTCGCATATATTTATCTTCTTTTCCTTCATTGTTTTCGTCCCTTCCTTTCTTTCGCCATATTTTTCCATCTTTATCCTTTCTTCTTTCACCCATATTTTTCACATCCTTTCTCTCCTTTTCCTTTATTTTTTCTCCCTTTTCTCTCATTTTCTCATCCTCTCTTCTCTTTCTCCATTCTTATCTTCGTCCTTTCTTTCTTTTTCCAGCACTTTCCCCATCCCCGCCCCGTTGTTTCTTTCTTGCGTCCTTCTTTTTTTTCACATCTCATTCTCCTCTTTTTCTTCTTCCTTTCTTTCTCTAACACTATTTCGTCTCTTCTTTCCTTCCTCTTCTCCCCTCTTGCCTCCCAACTCTTCAATTTCAAAGCCAGAAACTAACAGCAAGCAACTATGGATTAGTTGTGAAAACAGGAAATGGGTGGAAACAGGTCGGCAGGGTGCTATGTACCTGAGACGCACATGCAAAAGCTGCCAACATTTACAGCAGGAACCAGATTTGCACCTCTCTTGGGTGGCTGACGAATTCGTTGCACAACCAGCCTCCTGGCGACCCGTCATACTTTCCTTCAAGAAACATAGTCAAGTTTAGATTTTATGGACCCAAACCAAGTTGAACTTCTCATAAAAAAACCCTTAAAACTTTTAAAAAATAGATTTTCATTTTTTTTTATTGACATATTTTATTTTTGTATTTTAAGTTTATTTTTAGAATAAGTGAATTGCCACGAGGTCAAAATGTTGTGATTGTTGAACAAAGGTGAGGAAAATATTGAGCATATGTCAAGAAAAATGATTTATACAATTTAACACGCATAAAACTTTCTTAGACAGCGTATTCATAAATATACATTTTCTATGTGCATCGACC
Organism: Euprymna scolopes; assembly: GCF_053919585.1. Taxonomy (NCBI): domain Eukaryota; kingdom Metazoa; phylum Mollusca; class Cephalopoda; order Sepiida; family Sepiolidae; genus Euprymna; species Euprymna scolopes. Next base: position 96,897,203 of record NC_136484.1, read on the forward strand.
TAACGTTGCCCAGGAGCTTACTTTCATTATTGCTTCGATTGGCTTGCCTTCCCACGAAGTCTGAATTAGATTCAAGTTCGTTTTTTAATGTGAGTAAAATCTCCCCCCAAAAATACTCCATAAAGAGGCACTTCGGATTGAAACAAAAATTAAAATTACATCAGTTTAGAAAGATCTCTCCTTCATTTACTAAGGACAGACTAGTAAAAGTGTAGCATATGAACAGATAGTACACTTTGCTCCTAGCCGACAGGCCAAGAATCGTGTATTTTTCGAGTTTTTTTTTAAATTTTAAATCGTGTAAAGACATTCAAATTATTTTGTATGTTGCCAGAAATGTTTTTATAAATATTTATACATGATAAGTTATGAAAATATATAGCAATTAAGCTACACAGAATTTTCCGCTTTTCACCCTTGTTAGGATTCGTTAGGTTATTGCATGGAATTGATGTTACTGTGGTATTAAGTTTGGTAGTAAGACAATCAGATTCTTTGTTATTCCTGCTCTCATTTTCAGCAGCCAATGGTCGAACATTTATTAAGCAAAGGTTCAGAGTACCTCTAATTCATGCTTTTCTTTGTTTATTTTTAGAGTGAACGAATCATCTCTCATTGTGTATAAAAAGTGACCAAGTTTAAATTTGGATGTGTTTAGATATGTCTGTTTATATTTTTGTTTATACTAGTTTTATTTATTAATTATTAATTATATTTATTACTAGTCTGGGTGCTCGGCGTTGCCTAGGTGTTTGGAGGTGTATGTTGAGCAAAATAAATAAATAAATAAAAGTGATAGTAGGCAAGCAGGCTCGAACCCGTTCTGCGAAAGAGGAAAAGAACGTGTAAAAAAAGGTGACTTCTTTGCTGTTGCGCTCATTGCCAAACCAAGAGTGATGGATGTTTAAATTAAGGCTAGTCAATCAAGAAGAGGGGATAATTTTTGAAAATATCGACGAAAAAAGGGAACCCCTCCCTGTAGAAAAGTGCCCAGTTCAGGATGAAGAAATTAATGTTTTCGGTCAATCTTTTTTTCGATATTTGTTGTCCAAAGGGTCAAGCTTCAAAACTGTACTGATCTCATGAAAATCCGTCACCTATGTCGAAAGGTTTAGGCAGACATACATACATACATACATACATACATACATACATACATACATACATACATTTAAACAGACAGGTGAAAATTAATAAATTATTATAAATATTGTTAATATTATTATTATTGTTGTTAACAACAACAGCAACAATAATAATAATATTAACAATATTTATAATAATTTATTAATTTTAATTTTTTTTTTTTTTTCGCTGTTATCCTAAGATAAAATTTATTTTGTGCATGCATCCGTTTGCTACTTCATTTCTCCAGTTTAATAAATTTTGGGGTTCTTTAAAATTTAGGATAGCAAATTTCTCATTAAGGCATAGTGTACATGGCTCGTATAAATTTTTACACGCACACACACACACACACACACACACACACACACACACACACACACACACACACACACACACATATGTATAAGGGTATATGTGTGTGCTTATTTGTGTAAATGTCCAAAATTCCTCAAATATGAACAAAAATGCAATAGTATTAGAATACTTTGATAAAGAAAAACAAAACTGGATCAAGTCCTCTAATCTGCGTCATGTGACAATTTGCTTTTAATGAGATTAAAGTGTTATTTCGATTAATCCTTTTCATCCATAAGTAAAAGTAACTGATGTGAAATTTAGCAAAAATAGTATTCAAATTCATTTTGGCAAAGAAGAAATATAATTGTGCTAATATTATATGCCCCCCTCCAACGTCTAAATTTAAAAGAGCAACACTTTTACATTAAACTGACATAGGTAATTGAACCCCCTGGTCAAATTTCAACAATTCATAAAAAAAATATTTTCTTATATTACGTTTCTGAATTTTTGAGATGAGGATTGACTATACATATTATTTGGATTCTTTGGACTACTGCTCTCATTTTGTGTATTATTTTCGCAACGTTTTAGCCGCTGAAACCTCTGACCTTCTTCAGGTGTATCTAGTCAAAAGTGGGAATCTTTCTGTTGAAATTGGGAATCTGCACTAAATATTTAAGGGAACTCGTTATTTAATCCATAAAGTAAGCGTGCTCTTCTTTCATCAATCATGATTGGGTAGAACTCTTAAGTAATTCCCAATTGTATTGTTGAGTATCGCCCACACTGAAGATTGAACCTTCAATATCAAGAAGAGTGTAACTTACAAGTGAGTCTTACAAAGTACTTTATCCATTTGCAGAGCCGTGGCATAGTGGATAAAGTATCTGGTAAAATTAAGTTGTAAATTACATTTTTCTGCTGGTTAAATGAAAACCAATACAATTTTAAATGTGTATATATTATAAAAGTGAATTCTGGGTTTGAACGTGCACGAAATGAACTCTACAAAATTACTTGTTTCAATTTTTGGTCTACAGACTTGAAACTTGATATACGCGCTATTCGGACATGTGGAACACATCCAATTTAGTTTTTAGCCTATAAACATAGTTACTAAGGGGTCAAAATTGGAAACTTGGAACTTGACAGGCATAAGTCAACTTAATGTGTATCCTCTACGCGTGTGCAAATATACATTCATATGTTTAACTGCACTAGTTTTTTTAAAGTTTTGATATCCGTGTATCCTTAGATCATATGGTAGCAAACTGCTGGAGAGCTAAATTTTTTGGCTTCGATTCAAGTTGATGGCAGCCAAGTCATATTTGTTTATTCATTTTCTTAATTTTGAAATCACTACAATATATTAAGCACACTATAATAATCAATATCGAATTAGCTTTATAATAATAAATATGAAATCTGCATAAATTAAAATGCAAAATATATAATTACAAAATACATAAATACAAGCTTCTGAGACTGACCTTCACTCCTGGTTTGACATGGAGCACATGCATCAAATCTGTTGGCAAGGTCGCAGGAAAAATGGTTAGATCATTCTACCATTCCAGTATCTCACTATTGATGCAATTCTCTATTTGTATAAGAGCAAAGTATATTCTAATATGGAGCACCGTTGCCACATCTGAGCAGGAGCAGCTCGGCGCACCCTATCTCACCTTGACAGAGTTTAAAACCAGCTTCGGAACTTAACAGGTAATGCCCTTTTCTCTTTCCTGCCACCTCTTTCCCACAAAAGAGACACTACGAGCCCGTCTCTGCTCTATCGTTATTTTCATGACAAGTGCTTGTCTTAGCTTCAATCTGTAGTCCCCACACCTTGCCAAACTTTCACATAAAAACACTCAACTAGCTCCAACCACTATCAACAATTTTTCTACTTTCTATTTGTGCCTACATCTAAACGTAGCATTCATGAACAAAGTTTCTGTCTTAGAACTTGCCCACCTGTGGAACATTGTTCCACTGTCCTGCTTTCCAGCCGATTCAAGTCCAATGTAAACAAATTCTTGTTGCTTTGTCTCCTTAAATAATCTGAGTTCTAAATCAATTACTACACTACCACCTCACATTCATTAACCACTATCTTACATAGTAGTAGAGATTTGTTACTAGTCACTGTGGAATTTCTGCTAGCATATCATGATTCTTTTACTGCTGTAAATGCAACAAACCAAATCAAATCGAAATCAAAATAGTAACATGAGAAGTATATCTTATCGTTGTATATGTATTTTTTTTTAATCATATTCTTACTTCTTTACTTTTTCCAATAACTTGGAAAATCTCTCTATCAAATTGCAGAAACGACAGATTAATTTGAATGTTTTCGACATCAGAAAACAAGAAAAAGATAGAACGACTCCAATATTTTTTTTAACAGGTTTAGAGCTTCTCAATGTGCAAATTGATATCAGAATAGAAAAGTCTATTCTCACTTTGATGTCAACCCAAACATTCACGTTATGGTGGGGGAAAAGAGAATGAATAGATGATGATGATGATGATGATGATGATGATGATGATGATGGTATCTGTCAAAATGCTGCTAAAAATATTTAGCAATCAGGAATATCGATTCTTGCTATCTATATAAAAGATGTAAATTGTCTGTGTCAATAAATGAATGAAAGAAAGGGAGAAAAGTAAAAATTATTATTAAAATTTCTGAAAAAAAATGTATATATAAACCCAATAGTCTTATTTGAAAAAAAAAAAGCAAAAAAAAAAAATAAAGATATCTTACACCAAAAATTGCAGTAGTTGATTAAAAAAAAAGAAAGAAAGAAGACGCTGCGTCATTGTCTTAATTTAGCGTGAATATTTGGCTTTTAGGTTTGGAAGACATTTTTTCTTCATTTTTGAAGAATTCTACTCGGAACAAGGGGAGAGAATTCAAAGAGTTATAGTTTTTCAAAGAATTTATCAGAAAATGGATGAAATGCATTTTTTTTACAATATATTTTATTCGTTAAAGTGTGAGGTGAAAGTACATAATACTCTCCTTCACATGTTGACACTGGGTTTCTTAATAATAACAATTATTTCAGCATGATCCGTATTCTGCATAATAAGTATAAAAATTTAATAAAAAATCTACGGGTTTTTATTATTTGGTTTATTATTCAATATCTTAACTTAATCTTATTAATATATATATATATATATATATATATATATATATATGCGTATATACATATATATATATGCACATATATACACATATATATATGCACATATACACATATATATGCACATATACACACATATATGCACATATATATATGCATATATGCATATATATATGCATATATATATGCATATATACATATATATGCATATATATGTATATATACATATATATGCATATATATGTATAAGTATATATATACCTATATACATATATATGCATAAGCATATATATGCATATATATATATATATATGCATAAGTATATATAGGCATATATCTATATGTATATATATGCATATATATATATATACACATATATATATATGCATATATGTATATATTCATCTATATATGTACATATATATATATATATATTCATGTATATATATGTGCATATATATATATGCACATATATATTTATATGCATATATATGCACACATATATATATATAAGTACACACACACTGTAAGGTGATATGTGTGTTTGTGTACATATATAATTATATGTATGCTATATATGTGTCTAGAAATATATATATTTTTTTATTTTCCTCGTGTGATTGTACCTCTTTAAGAACAAATGAAAACACGTTTATTCAATGTTTTTAGTGCTATGCTAAATGCAAGACAAGATTTTATTTCAGTTGCTTTTCGCAAAGATGCAGACGGTTTTTGACTCATCTAAAATAATCGATTCGAGAATGAGAACAAGGGATGATTTTTAAGAAACGACGCTTATAGCCAATAAATAAATTTAATTGGAAAAAATGTAATCGATATCTTGTCATTTGTGTTTCGGAGTTTTGCTTCTCGCATTTTTAAAAGAAATTAATTAAAAATTGATCTACTTCATTTCATTTACAACTATAAAATCTACGATTGTTATTTCTTAAAATGTAAGGTCAACTTCAAATATTAGCCTCCCTAAATATTCGACTTCAATTCCTTAGCATCCAAACGTCCCATTTCGACTCCCAAAGTTCCCAAACGCCCCACTTCAATTCCTAAAATTCACAAACGTCCCACTTCAATTCCTAAAATTTCTAAATGTCCCACTTACATTCCTAAAATTCACAAACGTCACACTTCAATTCCTAAAATTCACAAACGTCACACTTCAATTCCTAAAATTCACAAATGTCACACTTCAATTCCTAAAATTCACAAACGTTACACTTCAATTCCTAAAATTCACAAACGTTACACTTCAATTCCTAAAATTCACAAACGTCACATTTCAATTCTTAAAATTCACAAATGTCCCACTTCAATTCCTAAAATTTCTAAATGTCCCACTTCTATTCCTAAAATTAACAAATGTCCCACTTCAATTCCTTAAATTCACAAATGTCACACTTCAATTCCTAAAATTCACAAATGTCCCACTTCAATTCCTAAAATTCACAAATGTCCCACTTCTATTCCCCAAATCGATAAATATCCTACTTCAATTCGAAAATTCATGAATGTCCCAACTCTTTAAATTCCTGAATATTCTGCTCCAACTTCTAGAATTTCAAAATATTCCACTATTTTTATAAAAAATCACAAATATCCCACTTCAACTCCTGAAATTCTCTATGTCTCACTCAGATACCTAAAATTCCCAAATGCAGCACTTCAACTCCTAGAATTTCAAAATACCCAAATTTATCTCAAAGTGTTCTAATTTTCAGAGTTCCTGGTGATTCTTCAGATATTAAAATATCTGAATCTGACTGGCATTTTCAAAAGTTTGATTCTATTCCTAACCTAATATGTCCTACACTGTCTGTTAACTTCCAGCTCCAATTGTATTGTCATAATGATGTATCTCTACACTTGTTCTACCATTATAGAATCTAACGTTGTGAAGTCTGAAAGTATAAGGTCTGACTTCAACTCCTCAGCTTCCCAAATATTCGACTTTAACTCCTAAGCCACCATTCATCCATACATGGCATATTGTTTCCACATCAGCGATGGTGTGCCAAACTGTTGCCTGTTTCTCTTGGACAAGGTGAGGAAAAGGATTTCTAACTTAATAAGTTCCGCACTGTCTGTTAAATTCCAGCTCCTGTCGCACCACATCACTATAGTGTTGTATTTCTGTGCTTGTTCTACAAGTACCTCCATGGAATGTGCTCTGATGAACATACTGCACTTGTATCCCATCTCAACAAAAAGAAAAATACCCCTGACCCACTCAACAGACAGAAAAATCCGACCTTTTCACTGTAGCGATGCTGAAAGATGTTCTACTCTAATAGATTATTTCCTTAGACTATGTATAAATTTAAATGTAATGTAAACAAGAGTCTTTCTTTCCATCTACCCACCTTTGTTGACTCTGAATAAATCAGCCCTTTAAACTTTAATAGCAATATACCTTGATTGACTCTTGATTTAATAGCAATATACCTTGATTGACTCTGAATAAATCAGCCCCTTAAACTTTAAAAGGATTATATACCTTGATTCCATCTGAAGCGGCATTTAATTGAGGTGGGTTGAACTGGCTTCCCCCAAAGGAATAAGTTTCATGGGAAAAACAAATTCACAAGTGATCCCCAATCGCTTGTATATCCCCATCAGGAGAGATGATGATATTTGTTTGCAGTTTTTACAGAGAGGTGTCGACGTTTTCCTACATACAACGCCTGGTATTCTTCTATGGTCATTCATCTGGTACTAGCCAGACTCAATGTTACTTAGCTTTGATGGTCCAATGAAAACCGGTATATCAACATGATTATGCCGTGTATATTTAACTTAATTCGTGGTGAAACATTTTTTTTTTAAATATTAAAAAAGAGATTGCTTACCAGTGAACTGATCAATTTTGAAATATCCTTCTGAATTTCCGCCGGTAATTTCAAAAGTTAAGTTCTGCTCGAGACTGGTATCCAAATCATAGGCCTGGATGCGTATTACTCCGATATCAGGTCCACTATTTTCAGGTACTGAGGCATTGTAAAGAGGCTCAACAGTTTGGGGCACATTGTCATTCGTGTCATTGATGCGTATCAAGACTTCTTGGTGTGCATAGAGAGGCACAAGGCCCTTGTCCTGAGCGTATACTGTTAGCCAGTAATGTGATACTGTCTCCCGATCAAGCACTTGCGCTGTGTAGATGGTGCCTGCAATAAAATATAAAATATAGAATTAAGTTAAACTTTTTAAAACATCAAATCCGTAAAAATATATTCTTACTAGGGAGGGGGGGATCAAATCTTAAATTTTGTAATATATATTTAAGTCTTATATGTAACTAGAATCTATTTTTTTATAAGAATACATACATACATATATATATATATATATATAATATAAAGCTGAATATGTGTGTGTGTGTTCCTGGTCACGAATAGGCTCCTATATGGTTGACTATTTTAAAAAACTGATTACATATAATGATAGAAGATGTATTCAGACACAGGAATGGGTATGTTTGATCTGGCAGAACGGTGGTTCATTAAAATTGTGGGGTCTGCGTTCGCACCTGGTCCACAAAGTATGGAAATAAAAAATGTAAAAATTAAAAAAAAAACGTTTACAAGTATTTTTGATATAGATGTACATAAGAATACTTTGGTAAGTATGTTTTAACTTAAATAGGGATGGTTTAATAAAATTGTGGGGTCTACGTTCACGCCTGGCTTCCATAGAATGGAAATAGGCACAAACTTTAATAAAGACTCTTCATATCTATCTGCGTAATTATACTTTGATAATTATGTTTCAGTTTGAAGAAATATGGTATCATAAAATTAAGGGGTGTTCGTTTCCACCCGACCTCCATAGAATGAAAATATGTCATAAAGTTTAACAAGGTTTTTTAATATAGATCCACAGAATATTGTGATAAGTGTTTCAATGTAAACAGGTATGGTATAATAAATTATGGAGTTTATCTATTTTATTTTTATTTTCATCATATTTTGCTTTGGTTTTGATACCCCCAAATTCAACCCAAATTTACAACGCTTCCTCTTCATAACCTATCATACTTTCATAAATCAGAATCCATTTTCTGTAGGTTGTTTTGAACCCAGTCAACGACGGGTACTTTGCTAGTATATATATATATATATATATATATATATACATATATATATATATATATTAGTTGTCATTCGAAAAGTAAGGCCTCCTATTTTTTAACTCAGAATCTAAAATGTTGAAAAGTTATGAAAGCAAGGGTGGTATCATTAAAATGAGCAACCTTTTTTGTGCTCCACAATGTACATCAACCAGCCTCTTTTGATTTTTCCCGTGTAAAAGTCTGAAGTTTGTTTCGTCACTCACATCTGTCTTAACTCTGAATTCGATGAACCCATCTCCCAACTGTGCTGACATTAACTGCATCGGCTTCATGAACGTTCAACAGACGCCGATGAATGTTGATTGGTTCAATTTTTTCTGTATGAAGTTATTTTATGACACATCTGTGCTACTAATGCACATCCATGACAAGGGTTGCTTTCTTAGAGTCTCACACCGTCAATATCTGTAACAGAGAGATGGAACTTTCAGGTCATTAATGCATGTTCTGTCACCAATTCAGTGCAATTTGCAATCTCCTCTGATCTATTTGGATGGAGTAAAAAATAGGAGGCATCGTGTTGGAATGTCCCTTGCACATAGATAATTTATAGAGGGGGGCATTTCAATGTGAGGATGTATGGAATATAAGTAGATTGAAGGCAACATTAGACGAGAAGTTTTCTTTATCATTATTATGATGATGATGATGATGACGATGATGATTTTAAAAAATTATTACAAATCTTATTTGCTCTTATTAATTTAACTCGATATTATGGTTTACATAATATATATAATAATATGATAATATTCTATCCGGGATGGGTATATTTGCTGATGATACAATGCTCTATAATATGCATAGGGGAAGAACAGATGTACATAAATCTAAGACAACGGCAGAATCATTAGTAAATGACCTCCAGACTATAGTGGAATGGGGCCGCAAATGGGTGGTAATGTTTAATGCTAGTAAAACTAAGCTGCTCTCCTTTAACAATTACAAGACGTGTCTCTAACCCGCTATATCCATAAAAAATAGCACCCTACCTGAGAATTCTACCTTCAAACTCCTCGGCCTAACATTTGCGGGCAATATGAACTGGAACAAATACATAGAAGACATTGTAAAGGCTGCTGTAAAGCAGGTGGGTTCCCTCTATCGTGCTAGAAGACTACTCACACCTGAGAGTATCCTGTACCTCTACAAGGCCACCATTCGCCCATGCATGGAGTATTGTTGCCACATCTGGGCTGGTGCATCTACTACTAATCTCTCTCTCTTAGATAGTCCAAAAAGCTTCCTTTCTAGGGCAATTGCTCTTGACATATCAAAGGCCTTCGACAAAGTACGGCATAAAGGCCTACTTCACAAGATTTCCAGCTATGGTATAATTGGAAATATTTTCTCAATCATTAAATCACTTCTCTCTGATAGGCTCATAAGAGTAGTGGTTGATGGGCAGAAATCAGAGGTCCTCAGTATTAATGCTGGAGTCCCTCAGGGGTCCATCCTGGGCCCAACTCTCTTCCTGATCTACATCAATGATTTCCCAAAACACATACCTAAATCATTCGTTGACATCTATGCTGATGACATGACCATCTATGGCAACACAGCAAAGGCCGTAAATGACAAAGTTCTCTCTGATTCTCTCTCCTCTGATCTTGAGCGTGAAGTACAGTGGAGGAAGAGGTGGCTGGTTACTTTTAATACATCTAAAACCAAGCTTCTATTTTTACATCATCAATGCTCTGATTCCCATCTGGCATTAATTGAAATGGATGGCTCTCGTCTAGGAAAAGCTCCATGTTTTGATAAGCTTCTGGGCTTGACCTTTACTCCTGAGTTGAAATGGAACACATACATCAAGCCAGTTGCCAAGGTCGCTGGAAAAATGGTAGAATCCTTCTACCACTCCAGAAGATATCTCACTACTGATGCAATTCTCTATCTATATAAAAGCCAAGTACGTCCAAGGATGGAGTACTGCTGCCACATCTAGGCAGGAGCTTCTAAAAACAGCCTATCCTGCCTTGAGAGAATACAAAATAGGCTTCTTGGCTTAGTGGGGGATGCCCTTTTCTCTTCCCTGCAACCTCTCTCCCACAGGAGAGATGTTGTGAGCCTGTCTTATTTTTATCATTACTTCCATGGCAAGTGCTCGTCTGAGCTCCAATCTCTGGTCCCCCCTCGCCAATCTTTCATGAAAAACACCCATCTAGCTGAAACCACTGCCAAAAATTTTCCCCACTCTTTATCTGTGCCAAAACCAAAACGTAGATTCCATGAACAAAGCTTCTTTCTTAGAAGTGTATGCCTGTGGAACTCTGTTCTATTTGCCTGTTTTCCACCTGACTACAAACTGGATGTCTTCAAGTCCAACATAAACAAATTCCTGATGAACCGCCCCCTTAAGTAAGATACTTTATCAAATCCCCAATACTAACGTACTGTACATGCAATAACCCTTATTACCGAGTGGATTCCTGGCCTTGATATGTGGTGACCACCTTATAAAAAAAAAAAAAAGAGTTGTCAATCTAATCGGTCCCACTTTATCAACTAAGCTCCAGCCCCTGTCTCATCGCCACAATGTTGCATCACTGTGCCTGTTTTACAAATATTTTAATGAAATGTGTTCTGATGAACTTGTTTCACTTGTACCCCCTTGATGTACATATTCCCGACAAACCTGCTTAGCAATAAGATCTCACCCCGTCACTGTTGATGTCCCTGAATGCCAGAAAGCTTTTTTATTCTAATAGTTTCTTCTCTCAAACAGCTAGACTTTGGAATCCCCTTCTTGCTGGCTGCTTCCCTGGCTCTACTGATATGCAGAAGTTTAAATGTAAGATAAACAAATATCTTGTTAATCTTTCCTAGACATGGCTTCAAATAGTAGCCTCTTACGTCCAAGTGTCGATATGCTTTGTAAGATGCGAACATGAGTAAAAAAAAAAAAAAAAAAAAAAATATATATATATATATATATATATATATATATATATATAATATTTCTGTAAAAATTCCCTATTTCAAATGACGGAGAATGTAGATTCGTAACAGTTTTTAAAACGTGCCAATGATGGCCGTTGGTTGGAATTAATTCTGCAGCAAATAAATTTATGAGTTTATACCCCTTTTTATACCCTACTCTGCCTCTCTTCTCATCCTTCTCTCTCCATTCCCCTCTTTATCTCCTATTCCCCCTCTCTCTATCACCCCTTCTGATGCTTTCTTAGACAATAAGAAATACAATGTTGACCAATTACTACATCATAACATGAAAAACCACTCTAAATGTCGCCCCCCCTCCCCCGACTGAATAATTCTGTTCCTGCTGACCCCTCAAAATAAGGAATATTGAAAAAAAAAAAAGAATTTATCTATATTTTTGGTGAGGCAATGTTGTAAAAGAATGTATCAACTATGTGGGGGTGTCTTGTGTAGTTTTTGACTTTTAGTTGGACACGCTTACACTCACGCACACACACACAGACAGAAAACATTTTTTTATGGAAATTACTCCAGACAGGGCGTGAAGCTACTTGATATAGGAAGCTAAAAACAAAAAAAATTCTACTTCAAAAACAGTCCAAAAAATTCTACGTCAAAAACAGTCCAATGATAAGCGCTCGATGGATAGATTCCAACCTACAAAACAGCAATTGTTCCCCCTTTGTCAGAAATATCGGCTCATTGAACGTGAGGACTAAAGGACAAAATAAGAAAAGTGAGAGTAAACCCATGGTTCACTTTCTACCTCCCCTTTTTTACTTCGTATAAAAGATTAAAACATTTCCAGTTTTAAAATCTTCCGGATTTAAATGTTGCTTTAATTTTTTGTTTGAGACAAAAAAAAAAAAAAAAAAAAATATACACTTACTATAATTAATTACAGCCCAGTTTTTGGCAGCTTCCATGAGCATTGAGCATTTTTTTCTTGCCAAACTAAGTGCCTATAATTGAAAACTGATTATACACATGACATGTAGAGCCGATTCCTGTTTATCTAAGAAGGACACAAATCTCCTTAATATTTAATTGTTTTATAAATACATTGAATTAAATATGACTAGCTTGCACTCTGGTGTTGCCCGGGAAGTAACGAGAATCTTATTACTTCTGTTGTTTCCGCTGAGATCCATATTATAATTCTTATCTTTCTTTTAATTTCTAAAACAAAGCACAGCTTCTGTTTCTGAATATCCCACGTAAATGCTGATCTCACAATATACTAAACAAAATGTTACCACCATTGTGCTCTTTGAAAAATTTTACTTGAGTAAAAAAAAATGTTGTGTTTGATCTTGGTACAGAACTTTATTTTCAATTGCATCCCTGGACTTCAGATGGAATCAGAGGGAAAAGTTGATGGTGTCATGAAATTTCTTGAAAAATACAATCCTTATTAAAACTAATCTATAGTTTTTAACTGTCATCGATTTCTATAACAAACGAACTTTTATATATATATATATATATATATATATATATATATATATATATATATATATATATATATATATATATATATATATATGCTAGCAGGATCCATATCCCAGCATTTCCTGGGATGGAATATAGAAGAATTATTTAATTTTAAATAATCCATGAAATATTTTAAGTTTACTGTATGGAATCCGTGTATATGGATTTGGAGGGTGATAATTTAGAGGGAAAAATCGAGATCATTGTATTATAAAAAATTGTTTAGTTCTCTCACTACTGCAAGAACTTAGACACTAGGGTCGAAAAGTGGGATTGAAAATTCAACACCCCAGAGGAGGGCCACTCTGTCCTGTAGAAAGTTCCTGGTCAGCCTTGTATGGATTTCCCAGTGAGGCCACCCCAGGCGATTAGCAATAAACTAACCCCTTCATAAAGAGAGAAGGCGAAGCCTGGGAGAGTGGACCTCCTAGAACTGCACAAAACTAAACTCCAACTGCAAAATTAACAGGAACAGGGTCCTTACAGAAATGCTCTAATCTCTGTTGATTTTTGGGACCAAAGATAAAAAT
>NC_136484.1:96915899-96995899 GCF_053919585.1 Euprymna scolopes
ATAGAACACGTACCTTTTTCTAGCCCCCCCCCCACCACACTTCCTTCCACCAGGCAAAACCATTTCAAGTGGTGTGGGAAAGCAAGTAAACAAATAGCAAGTAAGACAACCCCCAACCTGCCCGAAATGAATTTGGAAAGAAATCCTCCACTCTAAATAAAAAACATCAACGTTAAAAGACAACGGCTAGGGCAGAATTCAAAAAAAAAAAAAAGAAAAAAAAAGAACAATAACGAACTCTGTTTAAGCATTTAAAATTTTTTACGTTGTTTTCGTTAAATATTAATGAATGTGGAATTATTTCGTGTTAAAACCTATTCAGTATTCCGCATATAATTTGAGAAAAAACCCCTTGAAATGTGTGAAAATTATGTGAATACGTAAAAATCAAAACAATATGGCGACCGAATTTGGGCAAATTGTGTTTATTCTAATAATGTTGACACATTTTAAGCATGTTTTTATTTTCAATTTAACTGCGTAATACTAACTGGGTTTTAATTCGAAATGATTTCGCGTTTATTTATACTTAACAACAACAGTATAAAACTAGTTTTCATGTCAAAAAAGCATTTTTCTCACTCTCTGAACTAGATATGATCGTTAACATTTACCGATTCAACAGGAGGTGTATTTTTTTTTCTTTTGTTCATCAGCCATGATAATTCATATTTGAAAAGATTAATTAATGATGTAATATTAGAATTTTATAGAAACATTAGCGCAAACAGTGACGAAGAGCATTTTATTTCAGGCACTTTTGGCGTCGGGTGTTTACAAGTTTACGTATATAAAAGAAAAATAGAAATATAACTGAAATAATAAATAGAATGAGTTTTTTAGGATTATTTTAAAATTAAAAAAAATATAAAAAGTAAAAAATAGGTTGTATTTTTGCTGAGTTTATTCTTTAAAATAGTCAGAACTTTTCATTGTAATGAAATTTATACCTATATGTGGCATTTGCATGAAATCGACCATGCCGAATTTAATTATAATCTGCTACTGTACTAGAAAAAAAAAATTGTTCACTTAAGTCACTTTTTCTCGTCTGGTTAGATTATTTCAATAAAAAAGTGAGTTTCTACAACCAGTTAAATATAAAAAAAATTAAAAGACAAAATAGAAAACTAGTCGCTTTCTGTTCACTATATTACTCTCTATCCTCTGTTTTCCCCTCTAGGTTACAGGTTAAATTGTATTACTACCTGCGTTGTTATTCTCTTCTTTTTCGGTTCAGTTTTGTAAAATTTGTACATTATAACTTATATATATTTTCTTATCGACATAAATCTACCTACAGATGTCAAAAAGAATTTATTCATGAAAGGAAAACACGTTCTATCGAAGGAAGAAATAATAAAAAAAAAGTTCTTTCTATACTTTTATATATTAATGAATGCTGCTTTGAAAACAATGGGTGTAAAGGTGTGAGCTGGCATCATAGTAAGAGACTTCATGGTTGCCGAGGACGTGTTAAAAGCAACAAGAACGACAAAAGGGGGGGGGGAGAATAATAAATAAAAAAAAACAAAACGACCTCCATTGTATGTTACGTTACGTAGGTAAGAATTCACGTGAGCCGAGTACAGTTCGGCTGACAGAATCACGGAGAGTTGGCTCAGTGCATAAAGGTAACCTATTGTAAAATCGAAAACAAAATGAAAGTTAACACAATCTTGCCATCCCCCTTCTTCCTCCTCAACTCGTCAACAGTTGTATGACTGTATACAATCGCAAGCAAAAACCATGCAATATATATATATATATGTATGTGTGTGTGTGCTCACAAAATGCAGCACCGAGTTCATGACGCCCCCTAATTTTTCGTGGCATGAACATTTTGATAAAGGGAAATCGTCAACTGCCGCATAAAAAAATATGCAAGGTCCTTCGTAAAAGAATAGAGTATTCTAGGCAGCTGATAATGTGTACATAAACATAGACAGGCATTAAGAATAAAGAGTTCTTTTCCTTCGTAGCTGACCCTAACCCTGACGCTTATGGTTGAAATAAATACCTTTACGAGATAGTCTATCGATCATATATACTTGCTACTCTCTGCATTTATTTTATTTATTTCAGTTTTCACGTTGAAGAATTGTAAACTGCGAATGTGTTGCGACCACGTGAGAAATAAAACCACATTTTCTTCACCAGTTTTGCTCTAGTCCTCATTTTTTTTATCCTGTGCTAGATGTGTCAGAATTTTGGGAGAAATTTTGACACTCCTAACACAAAACTGTGAATAAAATATAAAATCTCGTAATTTCTCTTTTTAAAGTGGGTTGTTTGATTTCTTTATGAAATATACTTCCAAAATAAACTATTAAAGGTTTTTAAAAAGTAAAAGAAATAAAAAAAATAAAAAAGGTGTTTACAAAGTGCATGCGCGCGCTCATTTTTTCTACGTAATGAAATGAATTGAATTTTACGAGTTAAAGTTTTTTTTCATCTTTTTTCACTTTAAAAATCTATTAAAATTCTTCTATTGGTCTAATTTTTACGATATTTGCAGGTTTAATGTAAAATTTTATGCTGTTTCCAATAAACTGAATATAATAGTCTAGAAAACGCTTTTTTTAATTCATCCCCCCCATTTTGAAATGTCTATTAAAATGAAAATAATTAATTTTCTCACCTAAGGTTTACATATCACAAATTGAAGATAAAAGATCAATAAATCAAATAATCTAATTTAACACAACAAAAAAGAATAGTTATGTGCAAATTTACCCGTAAAGTCAAAAGTTTCAAACCTTATTAAAAAAAAACGGTGATTTTTTCTTTAAATGGAACCTCATATTTTGATAATATTGTTAAGTAAATATTAGATTCAATTTTTTCTATTTCATTCAATGTCTTTTTATTTTAGATATTAAAAAAAAATCAGTCCATGAAGAAGAAGAAAATATTTTAAATCCAAAACTCATGTATTTCTTTAAGAGAATAAAAAAACAAATCGAAAATTTGTCGAGGGGTTTGTTTATAAAAGAGTGAATGTGATCATTTTTCATACAGTGACCCATATGGACTAAATTTTGTTGACAGCAAGCACGTGTCGGAAATAGAAAGGGGAGATTAATTATGGCGGTTTTAGGCCACCGTATTTGTCACCTCGAAGAAAGGGAGACAAACCCGCTCTGTAACCATCTGATATGACAATTTAAAATCGCGGTATTTTTTAATTCTTGCTTAAAACTTCTTTTATTTAAAATTACATGGAATATAAAATATAAATATGGACAAATTCTTATGAATGAAGAATGGAAGTACCCATTGATTAGTATTTTTATAGGTAAGTGATTTTTTGGAATTTATATATATATTCATTATGTTCAGAGTAAGTTAAAATTCGTTGAATTTCTTGAAATTAGTTTAAAAGAAAACTGATTTAAAAAAAATATTGCATATTTTGCTATTAAACCTTTTATTATTGCAAAATTTGGTCTTTGCATCTTTTATTGAAAAAATTAGGGTTTAAATGACATTTTTCAAGTAGTTATAAGCTTCGAAAGATAGTTAGTCTAATAATTCACATTTTTATCACTCATTTTTAATGGCGACATCTGACATTGCTAGTCCTGTGCAACCACCGTTACAGGGAAAACTTGTTTTGGCCCTGTGCTAACGTTACAATATATATGTGTGTGTGTATGTATATATATGTGTGTGTTTATATGCATATATATATGGATATATATACACACACACACACACACACACATATATATATATATAGTACAAAACTTTGTTGAAATTCAAAGACTTATATTTTTTCTTTTTTGTAACTTTTGTTTGTTTCATCTTGGATTCCTTCATTACAGCCGTTTCGTTAATGGGATGGCAATTTTATGAGTTTGTTTTCATAAAAGTCTTCAATTCTCCTCAATTCGTCAGATGTTATTTCCATTCGATGTTACCAACAAAAAGTTAATTTTTGATGTATATATATATATATATATATATATATATATGAGGTTAAGAGTTTACTATGATATAATTCTTTTTTACTTGAACATGTCAAAATTTGTCAATTTTAGAACAATAATACATACATCATACACACACATACACCCCCATATATATATATATATATATATATATATATATATATATATTACACGCATTAATATTTACACGGATCTTACTTTCTGAAACTTGCTTTAAATGCATAAACAATTACATAATAGCTCTATTTTATTAAATGATAAAATATTAAGCTTATTTTATTTACAGGTACAAATAACAATTTGTATGAATAGCCCGAGCAAGTCTTTTATCTTTCTATAGGCAGAATTTTATAACAAAATATAAAAAGCCTTGTAGAAAAAAAATCCACCCATTATATATATTTCTAGTGTCCACGGATGGGAAGAGACTTGTGATTGTTTATATAAAGACGGAAGGAATTGATAAGAATCGCCATTATTTTGGGTAATTGTCCAGAAAACTATTTAATTTTTGCATTCGAGAGAAAAGAAATGTTGGAATGTAAAGGATGGAATAATGACGTTTTGCAACGATTGATGTTTACATAAATAGAAGTGGGCTGGGGATGTAGACATATTTGATAAAAACGAAATGAACCAAATGTAATAAATTGTGGTCGTCTGACAGGATGCGGCCATATTGGTCGATTATATTCGACATAGATAAATGCACACACAAACCTTTATAGGGTGCGTTTTGCTTCGCCTAATAATTACAAGGCTGCTCATAATGACCGGTAGTTATGATTTCAAATACTATTTTATTATGCTTTAAAACTCTTATGACGTAAAAAAAAGAAGTTTATTTGTATTTTCACTCGATGCCTATGAAAACGATGAACTATGGATTTTGGAACGGTAGCTAATGTGGGTTATATTTGCATTAATTTTATATAAAAAGGGACTAGGAGTCGTTTGTCAGAATTCAGATACTCCTAGTCTTGATGATGAGAGTTTAACTATAGCTATTAAACACCAAGTAATAACTATTCCTCACATTTCAGTCACTTTGGTATATCTTAAATAGTCGTTAGGTAGCATAAATATGCACAATCCCTCATTTGAAAATTACATTAAATTTGATAATAGTCATTAGACACCTGTAAATCAAGATTACCTAAATTTCATTTTTTTTTAAAAAGATTCTTACTGCTTAAATTTTGGACATTTTCTCAAAATGAAAAGCATGTAATGGATTTCGAGCAAGGTTTGAATTAAAATTCTTAACAAAAGGTATAGTATGTTTCTGAATTTTTTTAGATGATTGATTATTCGTATTTGGATTCATCGGACTACTATTCCCATCTTGAGTGTAATTTTCATTACGTGTCGGTCGATGTATCTCTAGCCAGTATGTATGTATGTATGTATGTATGTATGTATGTAGTCGATGTATCTCTAGCCAGTCATGGCTGACGGAACAAGCGTGTACTACACACATGAAGTTAATAAAGGGTTCCATTTGAAATTCCGTCAAATTCTCGAGCTCGACAGAAACATTAACGAGTTCGACAAGATATAGTTGACGAAGACCAGAAGTTACATCGACCGAAACGTCGTGAAAATTACACTCAAGATGAGAACAATAGTCCGATGAATCCCAAATGATTTGAACCTGTTCCACAGGTCCAACTCCTTTATGCATCAAGTATCAAGTCTGTAGACCCAACATTAACTGTGTTTTTATAAGATTTAAAAATAAAACGAAAACATGCTTTTCTTCATCTATAAATGTCTAATTTCTTGTAAAGCACAAGGTCATTTTATTTGTGCTTTTACACACACTTATTAGTTGAGAAGAACAGAAATACTTCATTGATTATCTTAGTACACATTTTATAACTTTGATTAATGCTTGCATTTTCATCATCATCACTCATCTTTTGAAGAAAGGGTTTTTCCCGAAATATTATGTTACACGAACAGCAACATCAAGTGATATTGAGAACAAGTCAGATTTGTAATTAACAAAATGATAATAATAAAAACCATAACAACAATAATAATAATAATAATGATAATAATAATAATAATAATAATAATACAACGGATAGCAATAATGAAAACGGCTAAAATGTTAAAGAAAACTCTTTGAAGGCGGAGACATACACATGAGATACATGCGCTAGCCATGTATTTAAAAACTGAAATGGAGGTGAAACGGAAAGATGGAGGAACATAACATTACATCTTTTGTTTTGGATCAGACCCTTCCACACACACACACACACACACACACACACACACACACACACACACACACACACACACACACACACACACACACACACAAATTTACTTTATATATATATATTTTTTAATTGATGCGAACACCAGGATACTTCAATTAAAATCATATGAACAAGTAAAATTATAGCGGAATACAAAGGGATTCAAATGAGGTATAGGTTTTTTTTTTAAACAGTTACATTCAATTTAGCTTAAATGTTCTGTTTTTGAGGGCCACTGTATGTATATATGTACACACATGCACCTACACTCATACATTTATTTATTTGTTGACACACAAAAAAAGTCGTTTAGAATTGATTTCGAGCAAGAATATCTTCCTTGGAGTGATGACGTATCTTGTCAAGCATTACGTATCATGTCATCAGTTTATCCTTTATTGTACATAAATACATACGTGTAAGCTTTCCCAACCTCGCACTCAATGAAGACATATTTTTACAATGCCTCAGAGAGCAAAATAGAAAAAAAACATATTCCCTCTTATATAAGTGTCATTATCGGAGCTGTTCTCCTTTCTTTGACTCTCAAGGCCAAGGAATCAGACCCCGTGACAGGTTGGAGTATTTATTCATCATATTTTGCACAGAGGCTGCCGGATTCTTATTTTGGCGAGGTTTGATGAGATTTAAAAATAAAACGAAAACAAGCTTTTCTTCATCCATCAACTAATGTCTAATTTCTTGTAAAGCACAAGGTCATTTTATTGGTGCTTTTGTTAAATGATAAGGGCTGTCCCCTTTTCATGTAAGTATAAAAATAGAGAGATTAGTTAAAATGAAAATGAAATAGCAATAGATGAAATTCGAACCTCGTAATTTAGGTTTAGAAATAGATTACGTGTGAGAATTAAAAAGGAATGTAAAACAAAAACTTGTTTAGAATATAGATAAAATATTTCAAGAAAAGAATGTGAACTATCAAGTTTGTTATGAAATTTTAAATTGAAAGAATGCAGCTTATAAGATAATGTTTTTAACATATTGGAAAAATAGGTTACTGAGTATAGGAAAAGTTTTGGATACGCATGTCCAGAACACGTGAAAGAAGGCACATGTTTTAACATGTGTATGACGTCACGGAAAATAGAAAGTTCTAGGGATAGAGAAAAACTTTAGTTAGAGGAACAGTCAGTGAGAAACTCAGAGAGGGTCTGGGAAGCGTCTAGGAAGCGAGACGATCACTTGGAAACTAAAATGTGAAGCTTTGAATTCTTGATGATGGAAACCACGGCCGGTCGTGACGAAATAAACCATCATGTGTTTTTTGTAAAACTTCGTCTTGTCTTATGATTCTTACAAAAAGGTAAAGTGAAAATTGTATTATATATTGTGTTATAAAATGTCGTTACATACACGTCTCGACATCTCATGTCTACACAATGTCTGAACAGTGAACACTATCTCATCATTCTAAGAGCTTTCTTCCCCTTCTCCTTCTTCCATAAACACAATAAAGGAATGAACATTTAATATGTAGGAATCGTTATAAACGAACAATCTCTCTAAGTCTCTTACAACAACATCTCTCTCTCTCTCTGAGTCTTTCAACATTCCTCTTAAACACTCTCTCTAAGATACAACAAGCCATATAATAAGACTCTTTCTAAGCATCTCTCTCTAAGACTCTCTCTTTTAATGAAACCCCTATATGTAACACTTTTGCACACACTTATTATTTGAAAAGAACAGAAATACTCCATTGATTATCTTTGTAAACATTTTATAATTTTGATTAATGTTTGCATTTTTCGTAGGATTTTCCTCATTATCACTCATTTTTTGAAGAAAGGATTTTCCCCGAAATATTATGTTATACAAACCGCAACAGCAAGTGACATAGAGAGCAAGTTAGATTTGTACTTAACAAAATGATGATAATAAAAACCAAGACAACAACATCAATACTACTACTACTACTACTACTACTACTACTAATGATAATAATCATAATACAATGGATAGCAATAATGAAAATGGCTGAAATGTTAAAGGAAACTCTTTCAAGGCGGAAACATACATATGAGATACAAGCGCTAACCGTCTATATTGGCATGGAGGAGCGCTGTCCACGAAGATGCTGCGCTTTATAGTAGTGACCTAAATCAAGCTGCTGAGGATAAACGCAAGCACAGAAAGGACAGATTATCAACCAGACACACCCAACCCCACCCCACCACCACTACCTTTATCTGCCTAAATTGCACAAGACAAGTTGGGTCTAGGATTGGGCTCTATGCTCACCTGAGGACCCACAGAAGCCACAACGGAGGACAGTCTTACTTGGACACGAGTGACCGCCGATGATGAACCGTCTATATAAAAACTGCAATGGAGGTGAAACGGAAAGATGGAGAAACATAACATGAAACCGCAGGAAACTTAAACTACACAATCGTAAATTAAATTTTACCCATGACCCCCCCCCCAAAAAAAAAAAACTGTAATGCCGGCATCAACTGACGCCACACTAAATACAGAAGGTTTGAGGAAGATACAAAGATCGAGGAGAGAAAGTACTAACAAGATCTCCACTGAATAAATGTGAAGTTGATTGGGACCTTGGGAACGCTTACTGCCACAATATCCAGTGATTACCAACGGCCATTGTCAGTGAGATATCAATGGCAAGTGGCTGTTACGATGATGCAAATTGATTTGTAAAAGTTATTGAAAGAGGTGGAATGTACTGGAAATCTGGGGAGACTTGTTGTCATCCAGACTCCAGGAAACACCACCTGTTGTTGACAGTGAATAATCTGTATTGATGACCTGTGTAAGAACTCCCAGTTAGTACACTCACAAAATAAATAAATAAATAAATAAATAAATAAATAATAATAATAATAATGAAAACCCTTGAATGTAGAGACTAACACACATGAGTCACAAGCGCGGACCAGACAAACTGCTGCCGACGCAAAACATGAAGCGCTACATGGAACCAAGAATATTGAAGCTGCGTATCTATAAGTTCTCTAACCCCACCAGCATCCCCCATTACCACATTACTGCCCCCCCTCCAAAAAAAGGGTGAGACGGAATAGCCGAGTAGAGTCAAGGAGGAAGAAAAGACAGAGGAGAGAGAGCACTGGCCACACCTCCGTTGAACAAGTGCGAAGAGAACTGGGACCTTGGAGAGGCTTATTGCCACTCAAATTCCAATGAAGACCAATGGCCTCTGCCAACGAGAAATGAATGGCAAGCAGCCGTTGCAATAATGCAAATTAATTTGTAAGTGTTATCGAAAGAGGTGGAGAGTACTAGAAATCTGAGGAGATATTTTGTCACTCAGGTTCTGAGGAACATCACAGGTTGTTTTGAAGGAGAGATTTTTAATGACCGGTGTAAAAGCTCCTTATGAACCAATAATAATAATAATAATAATAATAATAATAATAATAATAATAATAATAATAATAATAATAATAATAATAGGGGGAAAAACGAAAACTCATTTTGCTTTCGAAAAAAAAAAGAAGAGTTTCAGTCCAAACATATTTGGGACCTATCTCATATCGTGTAGAAGATCAAGGATTTCATATTTTGGAAGTTTTGAAATTAGGCCTCATATATTGAGATTGTCGGACTGACTTCCTCATCTTGGTTGTTATAGTCACAACGTTTCGGCCGTTTTTCCCTCCGGCCTTCATCAGGTGTTTTGTATCGAACTGGGGATCGTTTGTTAGGAGTTTCGAACCCAACCCTTTATTATTATTACGAGGGTACCGTGTTCGGACTCCAGCTAGGCTCTGGGACATAGTTGTTGATTCTCTGTTTTGAAAACAAAACACCTGATGAAGGCCGGAGGGAAAAACGGCCGCAACGTTGTGACTATAACAACCAAGATGAGGAAGTCAGTCCGACAATTTCAATAAATGAAAACACCTCATCTCAAAAATACAGACAATTATTAGGCTTCATAGTTTTCATTATTTGAATTTTTCAGATTACATTTCTCATATAACTGTTATTTTTAACTTCCGAGTTTCTTTAAGCGCGTCTTCCAGATGGCTGTCATTTAGAACTAATTGTTACTCCAGGTTTTCATCCGTTGCACCACTGGTCTACGTGCGACAGGTCGATATTCCCGTGTTCAAAAAAATGTACTCGAAGTTCGGCGGTTGTTGTGAACAGAAAAAAGATGAAAATAGTAGTCCAAATAATAATACAAATCCTTATCTAAAAAAGAATTCGGAAAAATATTAGTCTTGATTAATTTTGTACAAATTACCAGATATGAATGAAATGTGTCCGGACCGAAACTATTTACTAATACTAACGTATGCATGGAATAAAATGCAAATAGTCGCTTGGCAAATCAAGCAATGTGATCACTTCAAATTCAAAGTTATTCTATGTTTCGGAAGGTTTTTAAATGAAGATTGATAATTTGTATTGTTTGTATTATTCGAACTATTGTCTTTGTATTGTGTTATTATATATTAACGATGTAAGCCCGACCTTCTTTACGTGTGCCCTGTCGAGTACTGGAATCTATACAGAATTTTAAACCACGGAGTAGCTTGCTCTTGATCTTTCAGCCATAACCAAATAGAAGTCTGAAATATTTTGTGATTATATTTTTAGTATCTTTCGCATTAAGTATTAAACCTTGAACTTCTCAAAGATTGTCACTTAGAATTATTTCTTTGCACTTATGTCATGGCTAACAGAATGATAGCTATCTACCCTGTGAATTAAATAAAACGTTCTGTTAAAAATTCCATACGAATTACGGAGTTCGACAAAACGTATTTGAATATCGGAGAAGGGGTTACATAGGTCGCAACGTTGGGAAAAATAACCTCCAAGATGAGAACAGTAGTTTGAATAGTTCCGATAATGCAAATTCGTACATCTATTAGCAGAGTTTAATTAAAAAATGTTTGTTTTGGGAATTAATCATTATTTTCTGAACAAACTAACACCCGACACCTGGTGAATGCCAGTTAGTTAAGCTAGTATATATAGGCATAAAGATTAGTTATAATTGTATAAATTATACGAACTTTGTAAAGGCAGATAAACGCAAAAAACAATGAAGTAATTCGGAATATTTAAATAGATATTTTAAGAAAGATAAAATGGACAATATAATAAAGAATAAAGGAGATGCACGCAATAGAATCCGATTTTGGCTTTCTCAAAGACAATGGCGAATAAAACAGGCTGGACAAAAAAAAAAAAAAAAAAAAAAAAAAAAACACAAGAAATAAAAGCATGGATTTTATGCTTTAACTTTCTTTATTCGAAAGCGGAAAATAAAAGAGAAAACAAAAATTCGAAAAACAAAGCGGACGAGAATGTTTTTCAAATATTGATAAACACCGGTGAAGAGCCACTTGTATTTTTGAATTTCCAATCAAAGTGGCACCACTCTCAAAGAACTTTTTCCGAGAATCATTGTTTTCTTGTATGCTCTTTATTCTTGTCTATAAAAAGCAAACAAACATTAAGAGCTATTCTTTTGGTGTTTGGAAATACTTTTGTTCGGCAAACAAGACATGAAATCAAATAAAACCTAAATTGCAGCATCGTTTGTTTTCGTGTTCTGTTTTCCTTTTCAAACAGTCTCATGTCCATTCCATACTCAATGTTTTTTTTTTTTTCATATTAAATATACATGACTTCTTTTCGTATCGGTTTTTACACGAAGAGAAATGTAAGTCTGTTTGTGTGAATACTGAAAAGAAAAGAAACTTTAAACTAACTTATCCTCCAAGATACCGGGATTTATAAATATAACTCTGATGGAATAAAAGAGTTTAAATCAAACCTTATTTCTTTGCTTAAAGACATCTGCCAATACTTCTAATCTGATTTTCGGTAGACGGCACCATTTTTGTTATTTTGTTTATTCACCTATATATCATACTAGTGGATTTACCCTGCATTGTCTCGGTATTAAATAGTGATGGGACGATTCCAATATTTTACCTCTGATTCCGATACAATTACTGATTCTGTTCTAAATTTCCGATTCCTATACAGTAATTAATTCAGATTGTTTTTAAATCTGTAAATATTTAGCTATAGGATCGTTTTGTTTTTAATTTTCAAATTTTCATAAAAGCCGATGTAGTATGTGCATATAATTTCGTAAATGTGAAAAATACACTAGTAAGGAATGCTGTGTGGATATTAGTTTTGCTGGTGGTTTAAAATCAATAAATATATATCATTTTATCATTAGTTACCAACACTACAAATATTAAGGTCAGTAAATTAAAAAAAAAAAAAAAAAGAAAAGAAAACACTTTTGAAAAGAAAACTTTTTTATCTTTGGAAAATAGACACAAATTTTTCCGATTTCAGTAACCGAAGATGTTCCGATTTTTTCCGAAGGTTGTCTAGAAGTTTTATTACCGAGGTGTAGTACGTGCTTGAGTTATTGAGAGGGGTGTGGTACGTTCGGTGTATTCTGCCATTACTAACCAGCATAGAATTACCATTGTCGAGTAAGAAAAGAATCTATCAGGCACGTGTATGCAGCGCGATGATGCATGGAAATAAAACTTTGCCTGTGAGAATTGATGACATGCGTTGTATAGAGAGAAATTAACGAAGGATACATGACAGTTCTAATGTGATTTTATAATCATTTTAATTATTATTTACATTGGTTCTGTTTGCCTTAATCACTGGACAGTATTGGGAAATGAGTGCAGAAGAGCACGATTTGTTTACAAATATAAAGCATTAGAGAAAAGTGTGTGAGCATTAAATGACCTTAAAGGTTAATACATCGTTAAAAAAAAACCCTTTTATCATACACTAGCAGTTCAACCCGGCTTTGCTCGGGCCCTATATACTGTTCATAACTTAATGCGCATATGCATATATATATATATATATATATATATATAAGTTTGACTTGTGTCCAGGTAACCCACATCTAAAATTTCAAAGGTTTAGACCCAAAATTGGCGGAGTTTGGTAGAGTTTTCAAAGGTCAAATCGTTGAACTCTGACCTCTTGACAACAACATTTCTGGCCGAAAACCGATTAAAAAGATTTTCCCAAATCTCAATACCTCTTATGCCAAATCTCAAGTCTGTAGACTGAAAATTGACAGAGTAGTTTGGTAGAGAAATGTACACACACTCAGACAATTTAACTTTTATAGATATATTGATTTATTATAGTAAAAAAAAAACAAACTTTTAACCATTTAAAACCAGCCTTAAACATCTCACTCTACTGATTTGAAATACACTGCTGGTTTCATTCATAACTCAGTTTATTTCTGTTTCTACAAAATCGTTCGACATAGAATTGCTGTATGACATTGACGTTATCCAATTTTGTAACCAATTGTTGTGACGATTAATTAAAAAAAATTAAAAAATCAGAGATTTTTAGGGTACCAGAATTGGTATTAAGCATTTGTGCCTCTTCTCCGATGTCAAAAACGAGTCTTTTAATTATTATATTTTAGTTTCTTTGTTGAAAATTTCATTTTTCATTGCGTGTACTAATGAGAAAATTATAAACTAAAATCTGTAAATCTCCCCCACAAGTTTATTTTTGTGTACAAGGGGGCTACCATTTACCAAGGCCCGAAGTCTACTCGAGGACAAGGATTAATGAGTGTAAGGTGGTAGTGTAGTAATCGTTTATGGTGTAAATTGGGTAGAATTTGGATTATTAAAGGGGGGGGCTCAATAAGAATTTGTTTACATTAGACTTGAAGGCTACCTTATTATAATCGGCCCGGAAGCAAGCTGATTACCATATGGTACATTTGCAAAAATTATCCACATATTACGCGAGGTTTTACCCTAACCCGACAATTAAAATAAAGAAAAAAACATCTCTATAGCTAAATACTTAGAGATTTCAAAAGAATCGGAATCAGAATAGGTATAATAATTGTATCAGAATCAGAAATTTGGAACAAAATCGGTAATGGTATTTAAATTTTAAAAAATAAATAACAATATTGGAATCGTCCTCTCAAAATGTATATGTGTGGGGGGTATGGCAAGTAAGCTACACATATTTCATACTCTGGTAAAAATCAGAGTAATTGCCAACTGATATAATTACATGAATTTTGTTATTGAGGACTGATGGCTTATAAGGACTACACCATCTCACTCCTATGCTCCACTGGATATGATCCGGTAGCATGATGCAATGAGCTCAGCACACCCTGTCGCTGTTTGAAATCATATTAACTGACACATGCCAAGGCAATGCAATGTTCATTTAGTTAGCCAACTCACTGATATAACCAAGCTGGCACCAAATTAGGATGTACATGGACTTTGGAATAAAATATTGTTAAAATTGAGAATGGTTGACTCTAATTAAAGGCATAATTGTTTAAAAACTATATGAACTCAGTTTTACAGAAACCGTTGTCCTCATTCATGAATTATTTTAGAAGACATTTATACAAACTTCTGAATTTTTGAAATAAGGATTAATAATTCGTATTATTTGGACTATTAGTCTCATCTTATTATTATTAACAAATAAGCAAATGACACTCAAGATGAGAACAGTAGACAATAATTCAAATAATACAGAATATATGCATTGTTTTTTTTTACTTTTTAGAAGTTTCTGTCACTTTAAAAAGTGACGTATAATTTAAAACTGTTGAAGTTTATAGATACCATAATATTTTTAGGTCCTGGATATGACCTTAAACTATATCCGATGGTGAGGGCCCCAGCTTGCAGGCCTTAGGGAGTGTGGAGCCACCCTTTAATTGCCATTGCTCCCAGGTCCACTTTGACCCGGAGTGGTAGTACCTGTTAGGGTCCCAATTATGGGTTAAATAGAATACGACTTAAAAAAAAAAAATACTAAATTAAAAAATCGTTCTTCAAATCACCAGATTCCACATTAAATAACCTGAAAAGGGTTGATATGCCGTAAAACAAAACAACCAACCAACCATAATATTTTTAACTCTGACAGCTTTCCTCAAACTGCCTACCTCTGGAATTCCCTTCCTTTCCCCCAACGTCAGAAATTTAATTATAATATATACAAAAAGTCTTGCTGCCCAACTCTCCACCTCTATAAATCTGGATCCTATCATAATATCCCCTTATGTTTCAGTAGCAATTGTCTAGGGCAAACAAAAGTAATAAAAATATATACAAATAGTAAGAAGGTGAGACTGGTATCGTTTTTTTTTATTTTTTATTTTTAGTACATAGGAGTCATCACTTATTTTTAGTACATAGGAGTCATCACTTAGCAAGGCCCGGAGGTCACTCGAGGGTAAGAGTTAATGAGAGTACAGTAGTCAACGGGACAATATCTTAATAATCGTTAGTATTGTAAATTTGGTAAATCGGATTACTTAAGGGGACGACTCAAGAATTTGTTTATGTTGGACTTGAAGACGACCAAATTGTAGTCAGCTTGAAAGCAGGCAAACAGAAGAAGGTTCCACAAGCGTGCAGTTCTAAGAAAGAAGCTTTGTTTATGGCATTATTTGAAAGCACAATTTGTCTAGTGTTTTGCATTTTTACTTTAACTATCCAGAAAGAGGAGGTAATACTTGGGAGGATACTGATATGACAATAAAATAAGTACTACACTATTCACTACAAAAAATAAAAAGAAGAGTTAACGCCTGGAAGGAAAATATGTGACAACAGAATAGATACTACTCCACTCACACATCCAACTCCCAAAGTGAGAAGGTAATGCTTGGGAAAATTCTATCATGATGAAAGAATATACATTACACTGTATCCCAAAGGAGGCAGTAATGCCTGGGAGGACACTATTTTGATGAACATATGGACATATACTACAATAACCATCGTTCTCAAAGTAATAGATAATGCTCGAGAGGATCATTTCATGATAACAGAACAGATACTACACTACTCTCCACAAAGGAGAAGGTCGTACTTTGACCCTCTCCAAAAACAACTAGGAGATAATGCATAATCAGATAATCATCAGCAATCACTCATGACGAGTATGATGGTTCTCCCGTCGGTGAGATTGTGTCTGATCATTTGTGGATCCTCAGATGGCTGTGAAGGGCGATCCTTGGCCTGCAGACTTTATTGTTGTGGGGGCATGTGTGGGTGGTCGACTGGGTGGGGGAAGAGGTGGAAGGAAATGTGTTGGTAGTAGATCTCTCCCTTCTCTGTTTCCACCTGTTTTTTGCGGCTCTGTGGAGATAATTTTCTGAGTAAGCTGTGCTTACATGGACCATCTTGCTCCACATGCCCCTCTGAAGAGCAGCATCCTCTCAGCTGGTGAGGCTGAAGTGACACTGTCTCAGGTGGTTCTTTATGTTGTTCTTATATTTCTTTTTCTATCCTCCTTGGGATGGCTTTCTCTCTTAATCAGATAATAACACAAAAACAAATTATACTACATCAGCCATCACAAAGAGAAGGTAATGCCTGGAAAGATGATACCATCATATATGCTACTATGCTATAAACCACATCCTGAATGTCTGCTATGTAATCAGGTGTGTCCTCATTTCTTTTTACGCATGCCCAAATTCAATTCATTTCTTTGGATATTTCTTATCTATCTCTCGATAGCTACATCAGTAGGTAACGCGATTGGAGTGCTAAATGTTTCCGTTTCGATTCTAGGTAATGGCATCTAAGTAATTTTTTAAAAACTTTTGAAATCAGTACTATATATTAGGTACAATATAATATGCAATAAGAGAATTGGCTCTATAATAATTTATATGAAATCTACATGAATTTAAATATATATAAGCATGTTCTACGACCTGGCAAGGCCGGGGGCTCTCTGTTTATATATATATATATATATATATATATATATATATATATATATATATATATATACTAGCAAAAGTACCCGTCGTTGACTCGGTTCAAAACAGCCTACAGAAAATGGACTCTGATTTATGAAAGTATGATAGGTTATGAAAAGGAACGGTTGTAAAGAGATAGCTTCGAATTCGGGGGTATCAAAACCAAAGCCAAATATGATGAAAGTAAAAATAAAATAGATAAACCCCATAATTTATTATACCGTACCTGTTCACACTGAAACATTTATCACAACATTCTGTTGATCTATATTAAAAAACCTTGTTAAACTTTGTGACATATTTCCATTCTATGGAGGTCAGGCGCGAACGAACACCCCATAATTTTATTATACCATATTTCTTCAAACTGAAACATAATTATCAAAGTATACTTACGCAGATAGATATGAAAAGTCTTTATTAAAGTTTGTGCCTATTTCCATTCCATGGAGGCCAGGCGCGAACGCAGACTTCACAATATTATTAGAGTATCCCTATTTAAGTTAAAACATACTTATCAAAGTATTCTTATGTACATCTATATCAAAAACACTTTTAAACGTTTTTTTTTTTTAATTTAAAATTTTTTTATTTTCATACTTTGTGGACCAGGCGCGAATGCAGACCCCACAATTTTAATGAACCACCGTTCTGCCAGATCAAACATACCCATTCCTGTGTCTCGATACATCTTCTATCATTAAATGTAATCAGTTTTTTTTAAATAGTCAACCATATAGGAGCCTATTCGTGACCACGCACACACACACACACACACACAGCTTTATATATATATATAATATATATATATATATATATATATATATATATATATATATATTGCAGACTTTACATTTCCTTTTGTCTTTTTTCCTTTCCAAATACTTTCTCATTTCATATAAAAAAAACTTTCCAATTGTTCATATGTTTGTCTCTGAGATGTTTAGTGATCTTCTGCTATTAAACGAAACACCTGTAAAGCGTACCATATCAAAAAGTAAGAGAAAATAAAATAAACGAAGTATTATGCGTGTTAAATAAATATACCATTTGCTTTTATATATATACTAGACCACCCGTGACCCGTTGGGTCAGTACGTTATATTAGCTATGGAATTCATGTATGAGCGTGACACTTGTGGCATAAAGAAAATAGTTTTTTTTTTACATAACAGAAGCATTTCTATGAAAGTATATTAAAATGAAAAAAGAATATAGATAGATTTCTATGAGTCGTTCTGTTTATTATAATTGTTATTTTTTTTTTTAATTACAGTTACTGAATTATAAGTGGTTGGTCATACTTATAGGTAAATATGCACTGAACAGGTATCATAATCCTTATTATAGTTAAATTCAAATTTTGATATATCATCTTTTAAATGAAATTGTTAGTTGAAAGTACAGAATAATAAAAAAAACACTCTCCACATGTTAATAATGGCTTTTTAAATAGAAAATGAAAATAAAATGTAACTTTTTTCATTTAATTTAAGCAAACATTCAGTACCCATTGTGTAAAGGAAAACACTATTTAATGTAATAGAAATGTGTGCATTTACCGATTTAGCTTTCCGTTTGGAAATGTAAGCAGACGACTTTAAAAAACATGGGAAGAAGAAAAAGAAATTTTTTTGTAATAACGCCCTCTAGTAAAGGTCTGCATTAGTTAAGGGGGATAACTCTATCCAGTTTTACATCGCTCTCTTTTTTCTCTCTCTCACACATACACGTAACTATTTCTCGCGTACGTAACGAAAACAGAGGGAGTAGGAGTGTTGAAATCTATTAGAGGGAAAGTGAGAGGTGTTTTCTTTCCATAAATTGTATAGGGTAATATTTCATATTATTAATAGATTCATAGATAAATAGATTTTATAATATATATTATAATTATCTATGAATCTATGTATTATTTGTATATATAAATAACTATTTGATCAAATTAAATGAAATTGTTTGTATTAAAAGCGATATAAAAATTCCGGAATTGGAATAACGGATTGAAGACGTTGCTATTTACGCATGCGCAACCGGGTGTTGAAAACCGGAAATCTGATTGCAAACATACAAGACCCATAGACTTTTAGTATTATATAGATATATATATATATATATATATATATATATATATATATATATATATATATATATATATATATATATATATAATGTTGCTGATTATTTTGATGACAGATATTGTATACTGAGAGGAGGAACTTAAAACGTTCAAGGGCAATCGTAGAAAATGTTTGTCTTTTGAGGACAAGGAGTTAAGTTTGACAACCGTCCAAATGGAGAAAGGAGAAGTATGAATGACCGCTGGAGTTAGGAAAAAAACTTTGGATTTCAAAAATCGATTGGAAGCAAGTCAAGCAGAACGTATAACATGTTTTTATAAACGATTAGGTTTCGGAAACATTCATCTGCCAAACATGCACCCATTGGGCACTTGTAAAATGTTTATTAAAACTTTAGCTTTTTGTGCTTTTGCGCTCATTTCTTTTATCCAGAAAACTTAGAAATATAAGTATTTTAGAATAAGCAAATCTAGTTTTCATGTCCGCAGCAGTTCTTGAAAAGTGCTAAGCACTTATGAAGCATCAATTATTATAGAATGCATTTCTTTCTTTGCTGTTTGATGTCATTTATCACCCCAGTCCCCGTCATCGCAACGTTGAGTCTCCTTTTAATTTCATTTGATTCCTAAATGCCAAGTTCTTATTCACAAACAGTAAAAGAGGTGGCATTTGTGCTTTTATGTTGACCTTAAAAAGATTTATGCCCAACATTTTTCATGTCATATTGCCATGGAATTTGAGTGGATCAAACGATTTCTTTTTTATTTTCGTTTTATAGACATTGACACCAACATTTCTTTCATGTACATAAGTGAAGATTATCTACAACTCCCATTATTATTATTATTATTGGCTCACAAGGAGCTTTCACACAGGTCATAAAGAATCTCTCCTTGAGAACAGCCTGTGATGTTCTCTGGAAGCTGAGTGACAACAAGTCCTTCCAGTTTTCCAGTGCTCTCCACCTCTTCTGATAATATTTGCAAATGAAGTTGCATTATCGCAACAGTCGCTTACCATCGATTTCTCGCTAGCAGCAGCCATTGGTCTGGAATTTGAGTGGCAACAAGCCTCCATAAGGTCCCAGTTCTCTTCGCACTTATCCATCAGAGGTCTGATCAGTGCTCTCTCCTCGGTTTTTCCATCCTCCTTGATCCTTCTCGGCTGTTTGGCATCATTCCTTTGTGGGGGCAGTGATTGGGTAATGGGAGGGGATGGGGGAGGGGATAGAGAACTTATATATATATATGTATATTTAATGTTCTTGGTTCCATGCAACGCTTCTTCAGGCTTTGTCTCTGCAGCAGTTCGTCCAGTCCGCTCGTGTGGCTCATGTATTACTCCCCGCATTCACGTGTTTTTCTTAATATTTCAGCTGTTTTCATTATTGTTATTCGTTGTATCTTTCCAGTCATTCCTCTGATTCCAATTCCTCCCATTCTTTTTTAAAAGGTTTTCAGAATTGTTCCAAGTGCTCCTACTATTATAGGTACTATTTTGATTTTTTATCATCCATATCCCTTTCGGTTCTCTGGCGAACTCTGTTTTTTTTTTTCCTTTTCTTTGATATTTATCCTGTGGTCAGCTGGAATAGCAAAGTCTACGATTTGCCAGAACTTTGCTTTCTTGTTGATTATTATGACATCCAATTATTATTATTATTATTATTTATTATTATTATTATTATTATCATTATCATTATCATTATTATCATTATCATTATCATTATTATTATTATTATCATTATTATTATTATTATTATCATTATTATTATTATCATTATTATTATGTGTGCTCATTAGAAGTTCTCACACAGATCATAATCAAATATTACTCACTAATAATAACCGATGATATTCATCGGAGTCGAGGTGACAGAAAATCTCCACAGATCTGCAGTACTCTACACCTCTTTTGGTAACCTTTGCAAATATGTTTACGTTATCACAACAGCCGGACTCATCTTGTATAAGTGCGGTTACTGCTAACTCTAATCGATTCTGCAATCTTCCTTTACCCTTCATGGTTATTGGTATCCCGAAAAAAAGGAAGGTGGACCTGTAAATTCACCCTTATCCGTTCGGCTGTCCGTACTTTTCTCAATAATTATGCCTTGGAATTTTTTGAAATTGTGCATAAACATTACATGATATGAGTAAAAAAAAAGTAACAGAATAGATTTTCCGGGAAAACTCCGGTTTCCTCCTAAGGCTGCCCTTTTGGATTAAAATTGACACTTTTGTGCTTATTAAAAAAAATTGATTTCTTGGATTTTTATAAAACTTTCTGAAAAGTTGTAACTAACTCATTTCTATGTAATTTTGTTTGTCTATATTTTGCGATAACTCTTGGGTGTGCCCCAGGGCTTCTTTTAGGGATAATAAAAACACTCCGTTTTTTGGATTATTTTACCATTTTAGTCCAAAATTTTCTTTGTATATCTATTTAGCAGTTTTGCATGGTGCTGAACTCAAATTTAAATATGTTAAGAACTTGGGGACTTTTGGGACTAAATGGGGGTGAAAATGATGGACTTAGTCATTTATTTTTGTGCATGGTGCAGAACTCAAATTTACATATGTTAAGGCCTAAAACTGCACCGTTTGTTCATTTTCACCAGGATTTGACGTCCCCTGGGGACTTTTCGGGCTAAATAGGAGGGGGGGGGTGAACTGAGTCATTTTTTTTATACCTCGTTCACTGTGTATTCACAGTGAACCATGCATACTTCACTTTTTTGTGTGTAAAATCAGCCGAAGCTGATGCTTTATTCATTTTTTTTTTTTTGAAGGGGAGGACAAAGTATATAAGATCTTTTCTTCCTATTAATTATTCTCCTTATTATTATTCTCCTTATTATTATTATTATTATTATTATTATTATTATTATCACCATTATCATTATTATTGTTATTATTATTAGTAGGAGTAATATGTACTCAGTAGTAGTTCTGACACCAGTCCTTATCAGCGATTTCAAGTAGTACTCCCGCCATCACAAAGGCTTTCGCAAAATCTGAATGGCAGCCATACGTCTTCTCAGACTTCTCCTGTACTCCATTAAATTCCATTATTATTGTTACCCCGTAACTGGTCTCGGGGTTATTTCTTGCTGGTAACGGTCAGTGTTATTTTTTTCGGTTACTTTTGAGCAAACGGCTAGAACAGAATACGAGAAAAAATGTAAGCATTAAAAATGATTTCATGTTATTGTTTTTCCTATATATATATATATATATATATATATATATATATATATATATATATATATATATATATATATATATATATATATTTAAATAATGAACTATTTTGATTTAATACCCATTCATTATTATTATTATTATTATTATTATTATTATTATTATTGTGAAAAGCTCGTTTGAAATGTCTCAAGCGAAATCTCACGACATCAGGCCAAATTTTGTCGACATCTTGTTTTGATTTCTCTCATACACATAATGTTGACACATTTCACGTTTTTCTCAAGTTACATGCGTGATACAAAATAGATTTTAAATCGTAATGATTCCTCATTTATTAATATTTAACAAGAAAAACAACATAAAACCATTTTTAATGCCTTACAGAATTTTTTGTTGTATTCTTTTCTGTCAGTCTAACATTTGCCTAGAAGTGTATGTTAATATAATAATGTACCTCTAGGTCTGGCCTCGACATTTACCGTTTGTTCACTTATCTATATATCTATAAAGTGAAATTGTGTCCGTGTGTGTGTGTGTGTCTACATTTTCCTACCAAACTACTCTGTCAATATTCGGTCTACAGACACAAGATTTGGCATAAGGAGTATTGAGATTTGGAAAAATCTTTTTATTCAGTTTTCGGCTAGAAATTTGGCTGTCAAGGAGTAAAAAAATTCAACGATTTGACCTTTGAAAATTCTAATAAACTCCTCCACCAATTTTTGGTCTAAACACTTGAAATTTTAAATATAGATTACTTGGACATGGATCAAACGCTTTACTTTGATTTGAGACCAAAACCATGAACGTTAAGGGGTCAAAATTGGGATCAAAGTTAAAAAAATATTTGACCTCTGCGGTCTCTACTAAATTACTCAGACAATTTCTAGTCTAAACATTTGAAATTTTACATAAAGTGTATTCAGAGATAGAAAAAGCTTTTTAATCAGTTTGGGTCGAAAATTTGAGCTGTCAAGGGGTCAAAGTGCAAAAGATTTGATCTTTGCGGTATCTAGCAAACTACTCGGCCAATTTTGGGGCTAAACATTTGAAATTTTACATAACGGCATTCAGATATGTGGCAAGTATTTTACTTAGTTCTGGAGCGAAAATTTCGCTGCCAAAAGGTCAAAATTGAAAGAGCTGAACTTTGCAGATTCTATCAAACTCCTTTTACATAAAGGGTATTCACACATAGGGCAAGTTATGAACAGTACATAGGGCCCGAGCAAAGCCGGGTTGAACTGCTAGTATGCTATAATAATGCAAGTGGCTGTGTGAGCGTGGTTACTGCTGTCGTTGTGAGATCATTTAAAAGCAGATGCCGGCCACAAAATACCGCCATCTTGAATTTTGTAGTCTAATTCGTTTCGTTGTTCAAGAAAAAAAAGTGACCGATTCCCTTTTTTCCCCCCACACATTCATGCTTACTGCGATCACTTAACCTTCACATTTTTTCATTATTTAACTTGTGTGCTCTGTAACGTTTATGTTCGTATCCTGTCTTAAAGGTCAATTTCATATTGTTTTATTTTTCGTTGGCACGTGCCCCGGTTTTGCAACAAAGGTATGGGCTCTGGGCGCTCTCCTCGATGAATTCATTATATTGCTGTAACTGATTTTCAAAAGCACGTGAAAACCAGTTGGAGCGCAGCATTGTGCGTATGATTTGGACTTTCTCTGGGACCGAAGGGTCATGTTGATTTAAGTATAGGCCACTTAATGGCCTCTTGCCTGTTGCTTGCTTTGAGGCAACTTCAAAAGGTTTTAATACATCTACAATGTACATTCAGCAATTGAATCTCAATCAGGCAGTCATTTGACATCTGAAGGTCAAATTGAATTCACTCTTAAATCGCCATCGGCATTTTCATATTGAGTCAGAGGAGGCATATAGCTGCATAGACGTAAGTGCATTCCTAAGTCAATGCGTGTCAATATAGAAATAAAAAAGAAAAACACATTCAATTCTATATCAGAACTGAACTAGCATACCGCCCGGCGTTGGACGGTTGTAAAATACGCTTAAATATGATATTTTAATTTATGAATCTTTTGTATTTATTATGATATCGCCAATTCTCTATTGATTATTATATTCTAACCAATAAATAGCAGTAATTTCAAAAGTAAAAAAAAAGATGTGACTTCGGTGCCATCAGCTAGAATCGAAACTAAAACATTTAGCAATCAGATAAGTACAGTATGTAAACATTTATGTAAAGTTACGACTTTGAATCCGACGATTCTTTGCGGTAAAACAGGCAGCCTCCTCCCTCCCCTCTCTCTCTCTCTCTCTCTCTCACACACACACACACACACAGTCCATCGGAAAGTAACGAAAAAAATGATTGCATACATTTTTATTCTCATCACAATGATAAAGTAAAAAGAGGTATTCTAATAGGAGTTTTTCTTAGGACCCTGAGAATATGCAGTGAAGAATACATCAAGGAAGAATTTGAATATACATGCATTTATGAACTTACAATACATCAAGGAAGAATTTGAGTATATCGAACGTACATTCATGAACTTACAATACCCTCAACATTTTTTGACAAATACAAAAAGAAAAGCACTAAAAATTTCCCATAACCGAAACCGAGACAATTCCCTAAATAGCTAGACACACGACAGACAATTAACATTACCAACTAATAAAAACAACCACACAATCTATTAGAACATAAAGACAGGTATTAAAATAACAAAACTAAACTTTTTAACAATTAGTGATCTAAGGCTAATACCAACACTAACACCAAAGCCGGAATATATTCCATACCCTGCCTTGATTTTGGAAGAATATACGTAGGAGAAACTCAACGTAATCTAAATAAAAGAATATATGAACACAAAAGAGATGTAAAAAACAACAATACACTCAACGCCATATTTTGTCACATCATGGAGAACGACCACCATTTTGATTTTAACAAAGCAACTTTCCTTAAAAACATACATAACAGATTCACACGACGTTTAATTGAGTCGGCTATAATCTCCATTCCATCAATATAATTAAACAAAGAAAAAGTTTTTTCCACGTTGCTCCCTATATGTTGAAAATAATTATTAAAGAGAACAATTTAGACACAGGTTAAACTCGAAATATATATATATATATATATATATATATATATATATATATATATATATATATATATATATTAAAAAATATATTCGTAATTTCACTTCATTTTATTACTTTTATTTTACTTATTTACTGTAATTTATTTTATCACTGTCTATTTTAGACTCCATTTTATCACCTCCTATTCTTATTTTTAGACGCCATCTTTCAAGTTACTACGCTATTTTATCCCAATTCAATTATCTCTAATTTTTAAAAACTCCCTTCATAATCTCGTTTCATATATTTACATAATCTATCATGGTTATATTTCCAGACGCAATATTTAAATCTCTACGATAATTTAACTTTTAGACGTAATCCACTACGCTAGTTTACTCTAATTTATTTTCTCTCATAAAATGTATATATGTATATAGACATCTAATTTACATAAGGAAAACACGCTGCTCTCCCCCATCATTATATATAGCCCCAAATCTTCCGAATTTCTCGTTAATGACCATCACTCTTGAAAAAAGCCCGCATAAATCGGGCGAAACGTTGAGTATTCAGGTCCTTTCACCTTCATTTTATTTCATATATATATATATATATATATATATATATATATATATATATATATATATATATATATATATATATATAAATGCTAGCAGGGTGACCCGACGTTTCCCGGGATTGAATGGTGATCGACGAATGTTTCACATTATCAAAATCGGTAAAATCGCCCAATTTTTCAATGAAATCAATTGATCGTCTGCTCAAGTTAGGGACCCATCGCGATGCACCAGAAGAAAGCTCGCATGCTTCTCGAAGTGACTTAGTTCATAATACATTGTAGTCTACATTGCACTGTAGAGAACCTACCGTAGATTTTATAAACGTATTTGTTTATATATATTTAATCAAAGTTTCAAATGCAA
This sequence comes from Euprymna scolopes, assembly GCF_053919585.1. NCBI lineage: Eukaryota > Metazoa > Mollusca > Cephalopoda > Sepiida > Sepiolidae > Euprymna > Euprymna scolopes. The sequence continues at coordinate 96,942,237 of NC_136484.1, forward strand.
AAGTCAAGTATCATACGTCAATTATGCTGTAAACAGACACATTCATTTCGAACGCACCCGAGTCATAGCAAAGAATCTCCTGTAGATTTTATATGTGTCGAGCCTTTCGGCTTGTGCGGTAATAAAACTTCTCAAATGCGCTTGTGATGTTAGGCTGTTTAATGTGTTAACTTTGGTCAAAATCGCCTTTACTTTCTTTTATCGGATTATTTCGATTATCGATACTTATCGGAGACATTCCGATACGAAACCTATCTAAGAACACTGCAAGGCACATAAGAACCTTTCTTTGAGATTTCATAAAAAATCAAAAACGAACTCACAGACACAGTTCCTTTATTTATATCAAAATGAAACGGTCCCTAAAGTGGATACAAAAAACACGCACACACACACGCATACACACGCCACATATAAAAATTTCATACCCACTGGAGGGACATTTTCATATCGATTAAAGGGAAATGTTCATATCGATTAAAGACTCGAGTTACTCTTTGTAAGAATGAATATTTTCATCAATGAATTCTGCTAAAATAAAGTCAGTATCGAAAGAAAATATGAATCACATAAGAATCAATTCAATCGCATATTCAAGGTTATAGATTATTCAAGGTTGCAAATAGATAGAATATGCATCTATTCTGAACACAGACGCATCATATATAGGTTGTTTTCTAGTAGGGGAAAAATGTTGCCACTTAGGGGAAAACAATAAAAAATAGATTTCACTAGGTTACCAGTATCATGAGTATGTTAACAAAGAGAAAACATGTGGATTATATCGTTAATTAACGGTTGTGAATGCCGCGGTACAGCGGTAAGTTCTCCGACAAATTTCAGTGTAAAAATATTTGACACATCTAGCCAAATTAAAATCCGTCGGTGGATGAGATTATATATATATATATATATATATATATATATATATATATATATATATATATATATATATATATATATATATATATAACACGCACACATTTACACATACACACACATAAATATATATGTCTATACATATATATATATATATACATGCAGACATACATATATCTATAATATAAAGCTGAACCTCTGTGTGTCTGTCTGGTCATGAATATATGGTTGACTATTATAGAAAACTGATCACATATAATGATAGAAGATGTATCGAGACACAGGAATGGGTATGTTTGATCTGGCATAATGATGATTCATTAAAATTGTGGGGTCTGCGTACGCGCCTGGTCCACAAAGTATGGAAATAAAAAATTAAAAATTAAAAAAAAAAAACGTTTACAAGTGTTTTTGATACAGGTGTACATAATAATACTTTGATAAGTATGTTTTAACTTAAATAGGGATGGTATGATAAAATTGTGGGGTCTGCGTTCGCGCCTGGCCTCCATAGAATGGAAATAGGCACAAACTTTAATAAATACTTTTCATATCTATCTGCGTAATTATACTTTGATAATTACGTTTCAGTTTGAAGAAATATGGTATAATAAAATTATGGGGTGTTCGTTCGCACCTGACCTCCATAGAATAGAAATATGTCACAAAGTTTAACAAAGTTTTTTTTAATATAGATCCACAGAATATTGTAATAAGTGTTTCAGTGTGAACAGGTATGGTATAATAAATTATGAGGTTTATCTATTTTATTTTTACTTTCATCATATTTTGCTTTGGTTTTGATATCCCCAAATTCGAAGCTATCTCTTTACAACCCTTCTTTTTCATAACTTATCATACTTTCACAAATCAGAGTCCATTTTCTGTAGGCTGTTTTTGAACCCAGGGAACGACGGGTACTTTTGCCTGTATGCTTATGCATATATATTCGTATACATACATATATATGCTTATATATATATATATATATATATATATATATATATATATATATACGTACATACACATATATATTTACATATACATATGTGTATATATGTGTGTGTGTATAAATATATGTACATACATATATATATATATATTTTTTTACATATATATATGTGTGTGTGTGTACATATATGTACATACATATGTATATACATGCGTACATATAAGTGAAAATGCGTGTGTGCGAGGACACTTCTAAACCTATATACTGAAAGAATTTTTATCTACAGACCTGAAATTCGGTATATAGGGTATTCAGATATATGGAAATCTTTTTAATCGATTTTCATTCAGAAAAAAAGGCTGCAAAAGGGTCAAAATTTTAAAATTGGTACTTGGGGATCGTTGCATGTTTATCTCTTTTTCAACTGTTTCACGAGGTTTGAACGCACGTTTTAAAGATCGTAGCAAACTGATCTAATGGTTATCGTACTTGGCTCATTCTTTTTAGGCTTTGGTTTCGATCTTAGCTTGAGTATTCTTCTTTAATTACAAGAAGTGAACTGTTTAAAAAAATAATATAACACTTTCATGCGCACGTTTCAATTTCTGTCCGTTGTTTTTACTTCATTTTTTTTAAGGAACTTAACATTTCGTTCATACTTACGGTATTTCTCTTTATAAAAGAAAGCATTCTGCATTAATAAAAATATAATATTTATGCGTATATTACGGGCAGGCAACGCTGATTGACCTACTAGTATATATATAAGAGCGCGTGCGTGTGTGTTTTATGTGTAGGGTGTTGTTTTGAGCGTTTCAATACTCTCATAATATTAATCATGACTGTCAATTTCAGCCTTATCTTTAGGTAGTTTTGTAAGTCTTGATAAATGGTTACTTATTGATAAAAAGTTATTAAATAAAAATGATACAAAATTCATTCTGAAATCAATTACTGAGGTTCCTAGGGGTTCGAGTAGTTAGTTAGTCAATACTGAATTTTAAATGCAGTCCCACACTATACAATTTCTTTTCATATTCGTTTTATTTTGTTTATTTTTTTTTTTAGAATTGTATTTCAGTAGTAAATTGTAAACATTTATTAAGAGAAAGTTGCTTTCCAATCAATCTGTCGATATTTCAATTTTACCAAATATTATTATATAGATTTTAATCTCGTATATGGTTACGATTAGTATTTTTTTTTAATCTTGACTCAGTAATTCTTTTATACATTTTTAATATTTTAAGTGTAAATCTAAGTTTTATAAAATTGATAACCATCTTGAGATAAATATTAGCCAGGGCTATTTTGAAACAAAAACAAACGCCAATCTAGTGATTTGACGTGCAAGAGAAATTTAGTAAAATAAAAAAAATTAAAAATAGGAAAGGAGAAAGTATACTTTATCAGATAATCAACTTAAATATTAAATAAAAGAAAACCAAAATTGCGGAAAGCAAAAATGACGCCAAACAAAATCTAAAAGAATAATTTAGATTTAGTTTTTATAGAACTGATACTAATCTTTCAGATAAATTTTAGCAAAAGTTTTATTATTTCTTTTTAAATGGTCAGTTTAGTAATTTGACTTGTTAAGAAGTCAATATTTGAAAAGAAATTCAATAAAAAATAGAAAAAAAAACTATTTTATCAGATCGTAAAAATAAAAGTTAAATTACAAGAGGAAATAAAAAGAAAATGGAGGACAAAAAAAATGGGAGGAAAAATGGCGGGACAAAAAAAATGGCCGGGTTGTCTGCTGTCAAATGAAAATGTTTGTCTTATTTCAAATCAGTTGAGAGGAAAAATATTTTCATCAGATAAGGTTACGCGGCGGATATATTTTTGCTTACTTTCAATAATTGATTTTGCCAAGGTTTTTTTGTTTTAGTTTTTCTTATTTTTACCTAAGTGCAAAAGTTTACTTAGTTTTTTGTTTGGTGAGGTAACCAAGGTTCGTTTACTAATGTTTCTTTATTGGAATAGATGTTTTCAGGCTGACGAGAGGAAACTATCTTTCACCTTTTTTTTTTTTAGTTTTTCTTCTTTTGATAAAAACAATATTAAAAAGATACAGCCTTAATAATAGTGTACTCATGTTCTTATTAGGTAACCCTGTAAATAGTTTTTCAGTATCATTTTCAAGTGTTATTTACTTGTTTGACACAAGAAAGTCAACAGATACACCAGTTATAAATAATCGGCGCTTGTTTACATGTGTGATCTTTTAAACCAACGCATTTCAGGCGAAAACATTACGCACTTACCTGTCATGGCGAAATTAGGACAAATTCCAAAAATTATGAAAAATTATCCCGAAAAAAAAATCCTCCAGAGTTACTTTCTGAAATGCGTTCGTTTTAATATGGCGGGCCCTTAATTTGTTAATTTACGTCAAGGGAGATAAGTCAGTTTGTCACACTAAATTATTCGCACAACTGTTTCACGTTGAAACATATGCTAAAACTCGATAATTCGAGTTTACTTGTAATTATTTTTCTACTGAATTATTTTTTCGTAATCTTTGGAATTTATACTAAGTTCACCATGACACATGAGTATGTAATAATGTTTTCACCTGATATGCGTTGTTTCTGATTAATATAAAAATGTGGATTGACAAGACCAAAAAGTCAAACCTTGATTGCCCTTTGGGGCCCGTGGTGCAGTGGATAGAGATGGGGAATATCTACGATTCTAGGTGAGCATTGTCTGAAGGCAGCGGTTTCAATCCCACCCAAAGTCTGTCAGAGGATTAGTGAGACAACAACAACTATGAAAGCAGTAATTGCTGTAGATGGGAGATTCCACATTCCTCTCCCGCCACGGTTAACCACCTGATGAAGGTCAGAGAAATAATGGGCCGAAATATCATTAAAACAACAACTAGAAGATGAGTATAATAGTCCACAGATAATTAACAAAAAATAAATTATGCAAATTACTTATCTCCAAAAGTATTCCAAAATGAATTCAATGATGAAATGCGTTGGTTTAAAAGATCACCACCAACAAGCAATAAATAATGCACACTATATTTACTGTCTGTCGTTCTGTCCCTCTGACAGTACAATTGAAAAAAAGCCATATGCCTAGATCAAATATAACTTTTCTAAAAAAAAAAAAATCCCTCTTCATCGTATCTTAAATTGATGACATCTGGTGATGAATTCATTAATCTATAACATCTTTATGACTAGCAGGGTTACACGGTGTTGCTCCGGGCAAAAGTAACACATATCTATTAAAACGTTTATCTCTCTACCTCTCCCCCCAACTCCCTCATCCTTCTCCGTTCAGCCCATTCCTCCTGTTTAGCTTTCACACAGACATCCAACTCTCTTTTATATAATAGATTTCTCGAGTAATGAGTCGGCAGTTTTTTTTCAAATTAGTGCATAATAACACAGAAAAAATCGATTTCCTGACGAAACTCTGCCTAGTTGACACCCAGAGAATAGATATTATTTTTATAAATTGTGGTTATTATACATCCAGGGCAATGTTAATCAAGAATATACCAACTTTGTAGGTCTTTGTTTTGTATTTTTTTTAAATTTAGCTGGACATACTCACAGACAATTGCCCTTCATATAACGGATGTCTGTCTCTGTCTGAAAACAAATCTCTATACCAAGATCAAACAACTTTTCCCGAGTAATATTATAAAAGGAATCCAAATACAGTGATAGTATTAATTTTGTATCAAAGATTTTAAAAATAAAATTTCAGGGTCAGAGTAATTAAGTAAAGAAAACATTTTTTTTTGAAAAATAAAAGATTTCAAGTGATTTCTATTTTCAACTTCACAAATGTGCGTCCATTCCAAACTGATTTAATTCGCCGTATTCACGCCTGATGTTCTCATTCAATTCCTGTAGAGTTTCAGGTTTGTTGACGTAAACGTTTTTATGAGATAAACCCACAAGAAAAAGTCAGAGTTAGTCAAGTCTGCGGAACATGAAAGCCAGTTGACATTGGGAAATTTTTGGTTCTTTTTGCAGACAAATCTCCATTGTTTTCGTCATTATGTTAAAATTTTATTAAGATACAATTAAAAAAAAAATAAAAAAATCCCTGTATGACTTGTTGATCATCCTGTATTTTGCTATCATTTTTACAAATTTGATCGAACAAAATCGATCTTTTTTTTTTGTCTTTTGTCCGACTTTTCAATCAATCATATTTCACTAAATCACATGATTGTGTCCAGTGGAAAAGTTCAGAGGAGAAAATAAAATATAATAACCATGGTGTGCCTAGCCGCAGCGGACGTAGGATTCAACTGAAAATATCACTTCGCATGAGCTCACCTTTTTGTTTCCCTTGTTCCGGAGCCAAGACGTGTACCTACACGAGCTGACAGAGAGAGAGAGAGAGAGAGAGAGAGAGAGAGAGAGATAGAGAGAGAGAGAGAGAGAAACACATATTACACATTTCCAAACAATTCTTCTATTAGGTGTTGGTGCAAAAATAATATCGTTTTTTTTACGCTTTGTGAAAAAAAAAACGACATTATTTTTGCACCAACCTAATACTTTGTCAAGACTGGGTGACACAACGCTTCGTATTCCTGCTACTTTGCGAATAAAAGTAAATTTTCTTGTTCTTGGTTCTTATTTGTGCATCCCTAACTGCAATGAATCGCTTATGTCGGAGAGTGGGCAACATGATAGCCATAGTGTTGCTTCGGTGTAACGCTATTGTTCAACGTGCAAATGTCCATGCTATTTCGCAAAGACGGAGTGGAAGAGCAATATGTCAGCTTTTCTTATGAAACCGGCGGTATCATCGGGGATGAGCATTAAGTCGCACTGTACCATCAATCGGCCATATGTAGTTCGCTTTGTTTTTTTTTTAAAACTACCTCATGAAAAGGGATTTTGTATATCACCTTAGAATTTCCCTAGCTACAATTATTTCTATTGATACAAGTAAGCTATGAGTTGTGTGAACATTTGATTACAAGCGGATTAAAGATGAGACGACGGAAAGAAACTAAAAAGCAGGACTAGCCGAAGTGTTTCGTCTGGAGTTCAAAAAGAAAAAGGTTTTCAGCTCAAGTAAATCCATAAAGCTGATTATACCGGATTAAGCTTGAACTTATCAGAGAAGACGAAGAAGAAGAAAAAGAAAAGGAAGAGGAGGAGGAAGAAGATGGAAGGAGAAAGAGTAAGAGGAGGAGTTATCTTAACAGGTAGAGAATCACACTGAGAATAGTTTTCAAAAGTTTGAAGCAAAAATGACTTCGGTGCCTTATAAGGATAATCTCCCCTGTTCTCATTACAAAACTAGATATGGATGGTTGATTTATCGACCCAAGCCACCGTCTATCAAGACGCTTTGGTCTGATCCACTCTCTCAAAAGAGCGACAAAAGTTGTCGTTAATGAAAAGTATATAAAACTTATATCCCTTAATCGCATATCCCTGAATTGGTTATTGGTCTGCAGCTATGCACCATGTTTTAGTCAGATGTGTCCGTACAATACATCTAGTAATGCTAACTCATAGCTTAAAAGGAATTATGGTATCCATACTTTCGTAAGAGTATTAGCCCTAAAGTGAATATTACGGTATAAGACGGATCTTGAACCTTGCTCGGATATTTCATAATCCGTACCTAGAACCACCATACCAAGCAGACTTATTTATTAGCTGTTTTTTTTTTTTTGCACGTTTGCAAAGAAAACACATATTTTGTATATTCTTGACGATTTCCTAATCAGACATCGCTTTTCTTTTTTCTTATTAATAAGCCACCATTTATAAAGGCCAAAATCAACTTGAGGATAGAGGACAAAAATTAACGAAGTGAAGTCATTGTAACAAGAGAGCAGAAAAAAGCTTTATGAGAAGACGGAGAATGATTAATAAAATGGAGTAAGTCCAAAAATTTATAAATACGATCATTAACCGGGATCTATTGACATCGGATTTGGAGATAGATATGTAATAATCTGCAAGGAAGCAGTCTTATGGTAATGTGTCCTACAGACTGATGTCCTTGCGAAGAATCTCTGTTTATGGGAATTCCGCTTATGGTAAGATTATGTAATGAGGGTGAGAAACGAAAAACTGGTAGAGGCCGCGCAAAAAGGATCTGTCCCTTCGGTTTCTACATCTCGACGTTGAGTTAGTGGGTATCTTCATTTCTAATTTTATATAAAAAAAAATGAACACTCACGCATAGCATAGTTCTAGATGTCTGTTAATGTGTTACGCTCTTGAGATTAGTTCATGTGTTACTCTATTGAAATTAGTCTAGTGAGAGCGCTCTTTTAGAATAAGATGTTTGATTCCCAACTCACTCGCCCCGCCCTAAAACATCCAATATTTGAAGCAGCCTAGTTTGGTATAAAGTTTTTCAGTATCTTACCAATAGTGGTTTAATTTTGTTTTTGTTTTATGTCATATTATTTTTTAGATTACTTAAGTGCGAGATTGTTTGGTAGGAGAGAGTGTTAAGATGTTATAATGATGTGCGAGCACTGGGATAGAATTGAATAGTACATACGCACACACACATTATATATATGTATATATTTATATATGTATATGTATATATATATATGTATATATGTATATATGTATATATATGTAATATATATATATGTAATATATATTTGTATGTAATATATATATATATATGTAATATATATATGTATGTATGTATATATATAAGTATGTATATATATGTATGTATATATATCTATGTATATCTATGTATATATATCTATGTATATATATATCTATGTATATATATCTATGTATATATATCTATATAGCTATGTATATATATATATATAGCTATATATATATATATATATAGCTATATATATATATATATATCTATATAGCTATGTATATATATCTATATAGCTATGTATATATATATATCTATATCTATGTATATATATATATCTATATATATATATATATATCTATATATATCTATATATATATAGATCTCTCTCTCTCTCTCTCTCTCTATATATATATATATATATATATATATATATATATATATATATAACCTAAATATAAGACTTAATCTGCGGCCTTAAAATAAATAAAAGTGCTCAATGTAGAAACGACAGAATTAATAATAATTAAGCTAAAAGCTGATTGTTTTGTCCCTCTTTTTAGGTTGAGTACACATGTAAGTGAAATCGTCAACTGCCATTAGCAATAATGCAACACTGTTTGCGAACAAAATTAGTACTTCGGCAGTTGACAGTGTTCGTATGGACATTGAAATTTCGCTTGCTTACGACCTGTGACTAATGGACAAATGCTTAGAAATGCCGACTGCCAACTGCCTATTTAACCTAACTAAAGAGCTGAGATAAAGTGAAACAGTCTATTGAGAGAGATAGCATGAGGTCGACGTTTTCTCAATCTTATTCCCAGTTTAAAAGCATTAAACATATATGATAACCTGAACTATCCTCGTACCAGGACGACAGTCTGTCGCTGGTTAGATTTTCTAGCAAGATTAATACCCAGTTATACACCTGGGTGGAGCGTTTGATTAGAGCACTTGGTATTCCCAAATAGTCATCCATCAAAATATGACCTAGATCAACGTAATAAACCAATGGATAAAGTAAATGGTTTCTATTATTAGCTAGTTATTTGCCTGTAAACTAGAATATATGCCATAAATTTACCAAAAAAGATTAAAAAGCTTTTAAGATATATTGATAAGTTTTAGGGATAATCGGATTAAGAAAATGAAGATGATAGAGAAAAACTCAACTTTCGCTATTCAATTAATCGCATTAAATGAATAAGGCTAACCCTTTAACAGTGGATCTATTAGAAGAAAAATGATTTAGTAGTTCAAGAAAGAAAAAAAGAAGACAGAAAAAAGAATGGAAGAATGAGATAAAGTATGAAGGAACGAAAAAAAGGAAGGAATAAAATAGAGTATGAATGAAAAAAGGAAGAAGAAAAAGAAGCAAAGGAATAAGGAATCGAGAAAGAAGGAAAGCAAGAAAAAAGAAATAAAAAGAAAGAATAGTGGAAGTAAGGGAATTAGGAAGAAAGGAAAGACAGACATAAATAAGCAGAACGTAAGAAAAGAATGGATGAAATAAGTAAAGAAATGATGGAAGAAGGAAGAGATGAAGAAGGTCAAAAAGAATGAAAGAAAGAAAAAAGAAAAGAAATAAAATAGGAAAGGGAAGAGAAAAGGATGATAAAAGCATTAACGAAAGGAAAAAAGAAGAGAAAGAAAGAACAAAAAAAGAATGAAATAAAGGGGAGGAAAAAAGAAAATAAGAAAGAAAAGAACAGAAAAGGGAAAGAAATGAAGGAAAAAAGAAGAAGGAAGAAGGAAAAAGGAACGGAATGAAGAATTATGAAAAGAAGAACGACAAGAAGAAAAGAAAAGAAAAGAAAAGAAAGAGACGAATTACAAAGGAAAGGAAAAAATTTGGACAAAAACGAAATGGAAGAAGGAAAGACCAAATGATGGAAGGAAAATGAAATAACAAAGAAACGAAAGAACAATAAAAAGAAGGAAAGAAAAGGAAGGAAGATGGGAGCGAAGAAAGAGGGAAGAGAGGTAGAAATAAAAGAAAGAAAAAAGGGAGAATGGACGAAGGAAAAAAATGAAGGTAAAAGGAACAAAGAATCAAAGGAAATAAAAAATAATTTACAAAGTTAAAAGAAAGGAAAAATAAAGAATAAGAGAAATAAACAAATGATAATTACGAATAAAACAGGACAGATTTCCTTAATATATGATTTTATTGGAATTCAGTATAAATATGAGTATTATTTATTAATTTTATTTATTGCAGACGATTATCCCTTCGCAGTTACCACCTAACGAGGCCAGAGGAATAGTTGGCCTAAACGTCATGAAACACCAACTAAGAAAGATTAGGATAATAGTCCGCAATAAATAAAACTAATAGATTTCCATAAGTTAGGTCCATTCAATCTTCCGGTTTGACAATAATAAAAAAAGTTATGCATACATAAGCATGACGGATAGATGAAAAATGCTGCTTAACATTCATGCATAACAGACTAAGAGACATGCTATTTTAAATTTATGAGAACAAGAAAACTACCATTTCAAATTTATGCATAACAGACCAAGAAATACACTATTTTAAATGTATGCATGACAGGCCCCAAGAATACTATTCCAAATTTATGCATACTAGACCAATTAAAATGTTATTTAAAATTTGTACGTGACATACCAATAATAACATTATTTAAAACTTATGCAGGACAGATTAACAAAAATGCTATTCCAAATTCATACATGAAAAAAAAAAATGGCTGATAAACAGGGGCTTTAACAAAAATACTCGGACACAAATAAAATTCATTTAATTGTGACATCAAAATCTTATGATGGATAGTTTCTTCTGTTCCCTACACTCCCTTTCTCACAGAAGATTCGCTGCTAACCTTTATTTACACTATTGTTATTTTCGTGATAGGTGCTTGACAGGAGTTCCAATCTCTGCCGCCCTACTGTAAAACATTTATCGTAAAAACGTATTATACTAAAACAGCTGAAAAGACTTCCCTTTCTATTTCTTTGTACTTAAAACTAAACGGAGCTGCTATTGTAACAGAGCCGCTAGCGCTGGTAGCAGCAGCAGCATGACAAATATGCAAATGATCAAGCCAGTGCGTGAAGTGACGTTACAGCGGAGGAGGAGAAAGAAGAGAAAATAAAAAAAGAAAAAAAATGCTCTTCGTTGAGAGAACCGGAGAAGAAATTGCATGCTGGGAAAGATGAACGCTTGGCTACATGGAAGACGACATCAACTAAGCGGGCTTCAGAAGGAGAGGTAACCCGTTATTTTAGAATAAAGAATAGATAAATGCGTTTCATTTTAATTGAAAATGACGAATCGAGTTTTTTTTTCCTTTTGGTTGTTTCCTTGCGATTTTCTCAGAAACAAAGTGCTGGGTCCGAGTGTTAAAATATAATGACACCGTTGGAGAAGAGTAACGACTATGTTCAACTATGGACCTGCTTTGTTTTCACGAACTTCCCCTCTGTAGAAGAGAATACCGCAAGGATGCTTCCCTATTGACTAAAACATGGTTGTATTCAAGTCCAATGTTAATAAATAATTGTCTAGCTGTTTTCTTAAATTATCAAATTCTGGCTTGTCCACCCATTGTCTTCGAACCTCTAATAGTACTGTTGATCACCTCTGACAATCATATTAACCGTTATCCTCGAGTGGCTTTTGGGTTTGGAAAGTGGATACTTACTAGTAGTAAAAAGTACACATTTCGCGAGAAAGCTGAAACGTGATAGGTCGACAGACGGAGCATGTGATAGAGATACAAAGATTCCACTAAAAGGATTAAATAAAATACATAAAAAAATGGTTTAACATCAAGAAAAATAAAAATAAAATAAAGAAAACGTAAGAACATATGAAGAGTAAAAGTCTTTTGAAAAGGCCGACTTTTGGAGTCACTATCAATCTAGATTAATTCAATTTTCGTTGCTTTTACTCTCTCTTTCTCGCTCTTCGTCTTCCTCTCTCTCTCTCCCTTTCGCACGAACACGCGCGCGCACACACACACACACACACACACACACACACACACACACACACTTTGAACGGTAGATAAACTGAAGTTAAAGACTTTGAAATACCAAACCTCTTGCGTCACAGCTAATTAATTTGGAAGGGTGGAACCCTTTAACATTACCCTTGATAACTAAGACTTATAGAGACAACCCCAAACAGCTTCTAACACCCTAAATCCTTAACATCACATTTATAAAGAAAAAACAAACAAACAAACAAATAAACAAAAAAATAAAACTAGCAAAGCTACCCGGTGTTGTACAAGACCGTATAAAACAATGAAAAACAAAAATGAAGTTGGTTTTGAACATATCTGCTATTCTTCGAATGGAGGGATTTTTGATGTCTATGTATCATTTGCTATCTCGAGCAAAAAAAAAAAAAAATAAAATAATAAAATAAGTAAGTGTTTTTGTGTGTTAATTTGTTAGATGAAAGTACAGAACAAATTTAAAAAAAAGTACACTCCCCTCCTCATATAAAGAATGCCTTTCTAAATGATAACGTTATTATTTAGACACAGTCCGTATTTTGTAGAAGACCGTTTTTGTTTATTAAATTGTTAAAGGAAAGTACACAATAGTTAAATAATACATAAACACTACTTTATCGAAATGTTTATTTCAGCTTTATTTCTTCATTTTCTAATGTTTGTATATTGAAATGACTAGCATAACAAGTTAATATAATAAATGTCAAATGAGTAGTGTTGAAATCTTTAATCTTTAAATAAATGTATTCGCAGGTCGATTACCATGAGAATTATATTGCTGCTAAAGTTGATGATGACGAGGACGACGACAACAACAACAACAATAATAATAATAATAATAATAATAATAATAATAATAATGATATTATACTATTATTATGCATTTATATCACATATATATTTTTATTTTTATGATTTTTGAATAAACATTAAGTTGAAACAGATTAAATACACACTCAGATTTTATTGCATAAGCTTAGCTTAACCGTTTATCCGACGCTGTTAAATCTGAGTTAATCTTTGAAAATGTTAATGTGCCTGCGCCAGAAGAAAAATCCAGAAAATCGTATGCATATACCAGAAACCATTCACAACGAGAAGAATGTTGGCGGTGTAAGTTTTATGAACCATGTAAGGTGTTCAAAATATTTTTTCTTCTTTTTTAAGGAATATATCTGCTGAGTAAGCTACTAAAAATGCGGCAAAGACATAATTTTGTTGACTTGTTAGTTGCAAACAAAACAATATTGTAATAATTTCCTTCTGAAATGTAATAAACTACCAAATGATGAAGCTTGGTTTTTGAAACTTTGAAAACTATATATACCCATAGAATATATGTCCGCCTATGTCACGGTAACATATATAAAGTGAGTTTCTAACAGTATTTTGTATAATTATTTAGTTTGACCTCATTTTCCCCAACCTTACCGTATTCAACAGTGAGCACGCCGCCATTTTTCTTTTTCAAATAAATCGATAAACCCTGTATGATTTCGAATGATTCCAAATGATTTTTAAAGTGAGTAAAACAACTAAAAACTTTTGCAGATAGGTAGAGGAGTAACTTATCTTGCCTTTGGTAACATTTATTTGTTATCTATCTGATTTTTGACCACTTTTTCGAATCTATGTGTATAGTAACACAAACATTATATATATATAGGGGTCAAAGCTCAATGCTTTGAGCTTTGAGAACTCTACCGAACTCCTCCACTAATTTTGGGGTTAAACACTTGAAATTTTAGATATAGGTTCCGTGGACATGGATCTAACTTAATAAGTTGATTTGAACCCCAAACAATAAGTGTTAACGGGTTATAATAGGAGTCAAAGTTAAAAATAATTGACCGCTTCTTTTTTTTTTTTTGCTTAACATACACCTCCAAACACCCGGGCAACGCCGGGCTTAAATGCTAGTATATATATATATATATATATATATATATATATATATATATATATGGGTGTATAGAGGGCAGCATCCGGCGTAATTTGGGCAAATTTAGGAAAGCATGAGAGTTTTAATGGATGGCGTGATATGTCAGCCAACAATTGATGCAGGCAGTTTGTTCTATGTCTGAGCAATTCCGAACGTGAACAAAATGTTCCCTAGCTTTGTGGGAGCTGTTCTGTTTTCTCTTTGCTTCTGGATGTATGTCCTCTTGTATAAAAGACACACGAAGATCAAAAAGTTGCTCAGGAGTGTTGTTGACGAGCTGGTATATAATCAAGCAAGTTGCTAGATGTCGGAGATTTCATGAATCCAACTCCCAGAGAAACAACGTATTACAGGAGAATAAAGCTGCACTTGAGAGTAAGCCAAATAAGTGAAGACGTGACCAGAAATAGGTTAGTTTGAAAGTCAATTTCTACAAGCTGTCTACGTTTTAACACTTAAAACATACATTAAACTAATGATGATAATGATGAGCGGTATTAATTTAAATTGAATGTGAATAATAAACTGACCTCATCCCCTCCGCCGCAGAAAAAAGATGTTTAAAAATAAAATTAGTTCATCCTAGAATAAAGATAAAATAAAATAATGGATAAAATCAAAGAAAATACCCTCCTCCCTAAATTACAAAGACGTGACTTTCGTTTGAGGAAAGACGCCTAAAGGTCATCACATCAATTTAGATATTTCATTGGATGGATGAGTTTACCATAAATGAGATATCCCGGTAATCTTCAATAGGGGCATTCTTGTCTTTGAGAGCCTCTATTTGTGCGGGGCGAAACAAAGGCGAGAGATTCGGAATTGGCATGGCGATGCTGTGGATATTGAAGGGCTGTGTCGAAGGCGGAGGCAGAGGAAAATGCCTCTTTGGTAAATTAATTAATGCTAATGACATCAATAACAGGAAGTGAACAGTAAAGCCCTTTAATGGTTGTAGAGTAGTCTTTAATTGAACACACATTTATAACCACATATCCAAGAGCACACACACATTAACAAACACACACATATATATATACAGGGTGAGTTAAATGTAGGTGGACAGGTTAGTGTAAGGTTTATATTTAAAATAAATGAATTACATTAATATAACTGATACATAAACCTATTCAAAATACTGCCCACCTACTTTTGGCTCACCCTGTCTGTATATATATATATATATATATATATATATATATATATATATATATATATATATATATATGATAAATCAGCTATATTTCAAATTTCTACATTTTATTCATCTTCAACTTTTATTTCGTTCAACATTTAAAAATTTCCAATGTTTTGCAGCGCATTTCAAAATGCAGAATCAATTATTATGTCAATAGTGAATTTTATCGGCGTTAACTTGTCAGAAAAATTGGAATTTTTTAATTTTAAAACTAAAAAGAAAATGAATTGGACATGATCATATACAGCCGAAAAATTTAAAGAGTAGTTGCTAAGAATATAAACATATATATATATATATATATATATATATATATATATATAAATATATATATATATATATGTTTGTGCGTGTGTTTATGTATGTATATATATATTATATATATACATATATATATATATAATATATATGTATAGATAAATATATATATATATATAATATATATGCATAGATAAATATGCATATATATATAATATAAGACAACCACTGTTTTACTGAAGAGGCTGAAGCTAAAGGTGATGCGCAGTGGTTTTCCTGGATATGTGTTTTGGGTCATTGCCATGCTGGAACACTGCTCTTCGACCCAGTTTCTGGAGGGAGGGATCATGCTCTGCTGCAGTATTTGACACTACATGTTGGAGTTCATGTTTCCCTCAATGAAATGTAACTCTCCAATACCTGCAGCACACATGCAGCCCCAGACCATGAAATTCCAACCACCATGCTTGACAGTAGACATGGCATGATAGGTGTGTCATGGAGCAGAAAGTGTAGGTGCGCAAATCTAAAATATTCACCAGCTCCGCAACGTCGTAATTGAAGAGTGGAAGAGCATTCCAGTGTCTATATGTAAAGCTCTGGTAAACTCCATACCAGGGTGAGTAAAGGCAGTTTTGGATAATGATTGTGGCAACACAAAAAGATAATGAGAGTAGACATGTTGTATTATAATATTGGCAACTATTCGTAATGGGTGTACCCACATTTGTTGCTAGGGATTTAGATTTTAATGCCTATATTTTGAGTTAATTTGGGGAGAAAATAAATTAACTCTGTTATTTATGCAGAAAACGGACTATTTTTCATTGTGTCCAAAGATACTTTTTCAGTGTTGGCAAAGGAATAAATATATTAAAGATTTGAATAAATGTGAGGGGTGTACTCACTTTTGTGATGCACTAATATATATATATATATATATATATATATATATATATATATGTATATATATATGCACACATTCATAAATATATATATAAATATACATATAGATGTACATATATATACATATAAATGTACATATCTATGCATATAAATGTATATATAAATATACATGTACATATAATATACATTATATATACATATAAATGTACATATAAATATGCATTATATATACATATATACACATTAATATTCATACTTATATATACATATATATGTACATATAAATGGGCATATAAATATGCATTATATATACACATATATATATACATATTTATATACATATAAATATGCATTATATATACATATATATACATATAAATATAAATATATATATATACATATTAATATACATATATATACATATAAATGCACATATAAATATGCATTATATATACATATAAATGTACATTATATATATACATATAAATGTACATATAAATATGCATTATATATACATATAAATGTACATATAAATATGCATTATATATACATAAAAATGTATATATAAATATACATTATATATATATATATATGTACATATAATCTGCATTATATATATACATATAAATGTACATATAAATATGTATTATATATATATATATATATTAATATACATGCACATATACATATATACATATAAATGTACATATAAATAAGCATTATATATACATATATATATATATTAATATACATATATATACATATAAATGTACATTATATATACATATAAATATGCATCATATATATATATATATATACATATATATACATATTAATATACATATATATATATACATATAAATGTCCCTATAATATTCATTATATATTTATATACATATAAATATGCATTATATAAAGTACATATAAATATGCATTATATAAAGTACATAAATAAATAAATACGCTTCGTTATGCAAAAACAATCATTTATTATGTCAATACCTATTCTTTTTGTGCATATACTCTTAAGAAAAAAATATAAATCTTTTGCTTGGAAAGAAAATTTAATGACAATATAATGTCAAAAATGAATAAAAAAAGAAAAAAAAATTCATAGAAGACCTAACATGGTCTTTTTGCTCCGGGTTATATATGCTCTGTAGTTATATTTAACATACATTGAGCTTCTAAGCAAAAAAGTATTGCTGTACACAGAGTGAAATATAATTGAAAAAAAAAACACATATCACAAATACAAATATATATATAAGTTTTGCGGTTAAATATATTGCTCTATTCGTAAATATTGAGCTTTTCCTTTTTGGCTAGGATCTCCTTGAAAGTATTACTTCAAGTAATATCTATCAGGATTTTTCATCTGAATTCTATCGCTTATATATATATGTGTGTGTGTGTGTGTGAAAATGTGTTATTCATTTGCATACTATACAACTAAAATTAAACAAAAATTTCCGATCTTGTAGTAAAATTGAGCACTCTGATTTCATTTTTCTATAGGCACAAAGTATGGACACTATACATGCATATATATGGTTCATTATTACAAAAATAAATACATATTTGTACAGTATATGCAGAGATGTATCCAAAGTTATAAAGGACAACTATGGACGCTTCCATATGGGACTAGCGAACTAATCAGACTGCTACATACCAGACATTTAATAACTATTGTTTGCTGCTATTAATTCTTTGTAAACAAAATTCACATTAATTTTCCCATCAATGTCAGTTGTAAAATATTTTTCAGTCCATACCAACAAGGATTGATATACAGTAATTGCCCAACTAAAAACAAAGTCCTGACTTACATTTCGGCATCGTAGACAAGCAAGATAGACATAAACGAGAGAGAGAGAGAGAGAGAGAGAGAGAGAGAGAGAGAGAGAGAGGGTAAAAAACTTATTCTATTACGCCGTATATATATATATATATATATATATATATATATACTAGCAAAAGTACCCGTAGTTGACTGGGTTCAAAAACAGCCTACAGAAAATGGACTCTGATTTATGAAAGTATGATAGGTTACGAAAAGGAAGAGTTGTAAAGAGATAGCTTCGAATTTGGGGGTATCAAAACCAAAGCAAAATATGATGAAAGTAAAAATAAAATAGATAAACCCTATAATTTTTTATTATTATTATTATTATTATTATTATTATTATTATTATTATTATTATTATTATTATAATAATAATAATAATAATAATAATAATAATAATAATAATAATAATAATACCATACCTGTTCACACTGAAACACTTATCACAATGTTCTGTGGATCTATATTAAAAAACCTTGTTAAACTTTGTGACATATTTCCATTCTATGGAGGTCAGGTGCGAACAAACACCCCATCATTTAATTATATCATATTTTTTCAAAGTAAACTTACGCAGATAGATATGAAAAGTCTTTATAAAAGTTTGTGCCTATTTCCATTCTATGGAGGCCAAGCGAACGCAGATCCCACAATTTTATTATAATATCCCTATTTAAGTTAAAACATATTTATCAAAGTATTCTTATGTACATCTATATCAAAAACACTTGTAAACGTTTCCTTTAATTTTTATTTTTTTTATTTCCATACTTTTTTGACCAGACCCCACAATTTTAATGAACAACCGTTCTGCCAGATCAAACATACCTATTCCTGTGTCTCGATACATCTTCTATCATTATATGTAACCAGTTTTTTTTTTTAATAGTCAACCATATAGGAGCCTATTCGTGACCACACACACACACACACACACACACACACACACACACACCTTTATATTATATATATATATATATTATCAACCATAGGCTTGCTTGGAGGCTTATGTCTTCCATCAATGAATCTAGTCTACTTTTTTTTTTTTAACTTTTTGTTGCTTACTAACAGTTAATCTGAGTTATCATGGCCCATATGAGAAGGAGAACGGAGATAAGGAGAAACTAGGAAAAAGAGGACAAAGAAGGCAACAAAAGGGAAATATAAAACTACTAGTAGGGATACTCGGCGTTACCTGGGACAAAAGTGTAACATATTTCTACTAAATCTTTTATCCTGTCTCTACCTTTCACTCTTTCTCCACCGGTTTCATCCATTTTTTCCACCCCCTTTTTCTGCTCTGCCCAGTCTATTCCTCTTCATAAATACACACACAAAGACATCTCGTAAGGGAATGAGCTCTTTGATTAAAAATGAGTTACTTTTCTTTAGTTAGTACAAACTCTGGCTGCCTAATGACATCTGAGCCTGTTTAAAGGATATTTTTTCTTCCTAGATTTTAGATATTAGTCATCCGGAGCTTTGCTGATCAAGAAAATATCAACTTTGTGAGTGTTGGTTTCGTAGTCTTTGAATTTTAGCTGGACATACACACAGACAACTTTCCTATATAATATAGACAAAAACTCCTTGAAGAAGGTTGGAGGTTACCGAAACCGAAACGCTGTGAACGCAACACTCAAGATGAAAGAATAGTTCGGATAATTAATGCTCATCTCAAAAATTCAGAAACATAGTGATAATGTTACTTTTTAGATATGATTAATTTCGTGAGTTAGCCATAAGCATCTGATATACCAAATGTGAGTCAACGTGTTACCCTTTTTTCTTATATACTGATTATAATAAAGTCGTTTTAAGTCTAACATGACCAAATCTGTGTTGAGGCGTCTTTTTAAATAAATAACCTCTACCCAAGTCCCATCATTACCAATAATCACGGTGTTGTCTCAT
Organism: Euprymna scolopes; assembly: GCF_053919585.1. Taxonomy (NCBI): domain Eukaryota; kingdom Metazoa; phylum Mollusca; class Cephalopoda; order Sepiida; family Sepiolidae; genus Euprymna; species Euprymna scolopes. Next base: position 96,962,715 of record NC_136484.1, read on the forward strand.
CGGCCATCTGACACTCATTAAGCTTTATTCTCGAATGACCTTCGGGCTTGATAAGCGATGACCCTTCCACTAGTAATAAAAATAAATAAACATAATTTACTTTTATCCATAAAAATTGTCAATTTCTGAAGCAATATTGATCTTATTTTTTTAGGTACATATGTATTTATGTTTATATATATTTCTGTGTAGGATTCACTTCTAAACTAGTTAACCGATCATTATTGATTTTGAAAAACAGATGAAAAGTGTAAATGGGGGTAATGCAGGCTATATTAAGTTTAAATTAATTTGTGCAGAAAGGAGATGGAAACCTTCGTTAAAAATCACATACCTCAGAGTTTTGTGAAATTTTTATAATAGGTGTTTTAATAAATATATTTTTATTAAACTTTTTTTTAATTCAATTTTCACTCTAAACAAGGCACAGTGCCACTTTGAAGTAGGGGGCTACTATCAGGGACATGTTGCAGGAATATTATGAAGGGAGATGAGCAGCAAGATGTCTGTTCACATTACACTTGAACTTCTGCATATCAGTACCGTTGGAAAAGCAGAATATCAGAAGGGAGTTCCAAAGTCTAGCAGTTCTGAGGAAGAAACTATTGGAGTAGAAGGCTTTCTTACACCTAGGGATTTCTACTGTGTAGGGGTGTGATTTAACTGCTTGTCGGGTTTGTTGGGGTATTTATGTTGAGGGGGTACAAGTGCTTGTAGTTGTTCAGAGCATTCACTATTAAAATACTTGTAGAACAGGCAGAGGGATGCAATATTTCGTCGAAGAGACAGAGGTTGAAACCTAGATGACAGTTCAGGACCTATCAGGTTGGCGACTCCATTTTGAACCCTGTCTAGGAGTGAGAGACTAGTAACAGATGCACCAGCCCAAATATGACAACAGTATTCTATACATGGGCGAATGGTGACCTTATAGAGGTACAGGATACTTTCAAGCGTATGTAGTTTTCTAGCACGGTAGAGAGAGCCCACCTTCTTCACAGCAGCCTTTTAATATAATAGGTGTTATAATAAATATTTAATAGAATAATAGGTGTTATAATAAATATTTAATAGAATAATAGGTGTTATAATAAATATTTTGTGACAGTTTAATAATGTAATAATATTCCTTAAATTTCACTTTTAAAAATTTATTTCAAAGCAATTTTAGGAGGCATCATGTCGGCACAACGTCCCATTTGTAAATTTAAATATTTCAGATTTACATCGAATTTTATCCAGTCGTTAGAATCTAAATAATTTAATGGATTTGGATGAAAACTGAAACAAGGATTCTAGACATAAAGTTATGTTTATTTTAATCTTCATAAGGGGAGACACAAAATTGCCGCAAAACTGGTCGATTTCGGGAATTAATTTTACCCATCTGCAAGCGGATATTCTTCTAGTATTTTATCTTCAATATTAAGACAATTTTAATTGAATGTTCGCTTGAGTAATATTAACACCCACTCAATAACCCCCCCCCCCCAACAACAAAAAAAACAAAGCAAGTCGTTCATGTTTTGATGCGATAAGGAAAACTAGAATCTTTTTTTTTATTAAGATTATTTCCTTCTCACAGAGAGAATTTATTATTAGCAACCGATTCTCAGGCTTAGTCTTATTCTCAACCAAGGTCATCCATTGAGTATGCAAGCTAAGTGAGTTTCTGTATTTTATGTATTTGACCAGTGTCCATTGAAGTTTGTAACAATTTTAAACAGATTGTCAGACTGAAATACTCTGATCCTTAAATGCATAGCTTAAAAGATGGCTTAAAAGAAATGATCACTGGATAAAGAACACGCGTGGGCGTATATTTAGGCAGCAAACCTTCCTTTATACATGCCTTATATGTCTTGGTTCACTTTAGAAAATACATAACAATGAATTTTATTCTTATTGATATTAATCGGTTGTGTTTAAGTAATTATTTATATTCATGAATTTATTCAAAACAACAACTAACCTTTAAGCTTAAGGAAGTTACAAGTCTATCAGCACTTAAGAGCACTGATATAACGAAACAGGCTGTGCTTGAATATAAATTCTCTCTATGTTGGGTTGAGCATATTGGTGAGTGAATAACAAACTGCTATTAGTGTATAATACAATGCTCTTTGTGTTAATGAATGGAGCTTAACCGTTTGGACAGTGTTCAATCATTGTAATTTCACCTTCATACTTAGCAGTAGCCAAAATAGCATATAGTTTAGACGTGCAAACTGTCACCTAGGCGGTCGAGTTTAGACTCTTATTTGAGGGAGTTGCCAGTCTAGCCAAACTAAAGAACTGTGATAAAGCGAAACAGCATATCTGGGGAGGACTATATATATATATATATATATATAACATAATCGTGTAAATAAAACCCTGGTGAATTAAAAAAAAATATATATATCCATTTTAAATTTGGAAACAGACGAGTCTTAAAGGTAAGAAAGACATTTTTTATAACATGAACAGACTAGCCAAATTAATCAAGAGTAGGAAACTAGATCTAATATCTGTAATAATTTTTTTGTTATTATGATTAAGGGAGGTGGTGTTTGATCACCACTGCTGGAGAGCCATGATTTAATATATTGTTTTGATTTTAAATACCCGAAAGAGTGTTTCATGGTAAACAGCTGATGATCCCTTAAATAAACATTATGACTATTGCAAATTCTAGAGAGCAAGTTGATGCAGTGGTTGCAGGTAATTAAATGACTTACTGACTAAATAGTTTTCTTACAAATGATAAAAAATATAAAAATCAAATATTTTTTTTTAATGTAGTTTTAAAAGTTAAAAACTTCCATATATATATATGTGTTTGTGTGTGTGTGTGTATTTTACTCTGAATTACTCAAGGTGATGAACATCTAATATTTGGCTTCTGTGATCATTTTAGGAATCATCAGCTGTAAAGCACATACACTTTTTTCCACAAGGTCTTAGAGTCAATGTTACTGGAGACATTGACATTCTTAAAATGCTTGTAAATTTCTAGACAGGTAAAGTGTGCAATAAAAGGCCATGAGTGTTTCACCAAGACCCTGCACCATCTCACATTGCTATTGTAACTCAGCACTGGTTACAGAAGAATTTTTACGCCCATGTGACCCCAAAAATGTGGTCTCTAATTCGCCAGATTTAAATCCAATTGAATATTACGTGTGCAGCGTTGTTGAAAGGGAGACACATTGATATCACCAAACGAGTTAGGAGTATCCTAACTTGGGATTTCTACTTTGTAGGGATGGGATTTATATAGCGATAGATAGATAGATAGATAGATAGAGATTCAAAAGAGGTATTGTTAAGTTTATGGAAATTAACATTCTTAAACGCACTAGTAGTAGAAACACCCATTGAGTATTATATATACTTCACTACAGGCTATCATGTCCTAGGTTACGTTCAAAATGAATAGGGACCACTTAATCTCTGTGTGTGGACGTTTTAGAGCGCAACCACTAAAGCTGAAGGTGGATTTATAGAAGAATAAAATAAACAAGTATGTTCGTGCTAATTTGATTTCACATACTAAAACTCAAATATAAAACTGTCCTCGAATTAGTCGCGTGCACACACACACACACACACATATAATGGACTCTCCCATCAGGTCTCAACGTATGAGGTTCAGGCAACTAAATTGTCAGAAATCCACACATATGATTTTTTACAGTGTTGTAGACTTTGTGTAGAACACTCCACATTTTTTTGGAAACACTGCTAACCTCAATCAGTGCAACAAGAAAGAGCAGACAGTAGACTTCAGATTTTTACATCAGTTTTCCTTTTTAATTATTAATTTATATAGGTCTGTGCAACATTCGTAGACGCCTTTGTACGAAATCGGATACCCAGTGACCCCTTTAAAAAAATTTATGATTACAGGTTTAAATAAACAGTTACAGCAGGAATTGGAATACATCCTACTAAAGCCTTATTGCCCAGCTGGTGAATTTCAAAATGAACGTTTTAGATACCCATATCAAGTTCTATCTTAATGGTCTTAACATGCCTCTCGGATACTAATCTGGAAATTCTACGGCAAATACAATACATATAGTGCTTAGTATTTCTAAATGGTCGCCCATATGATGCTGGTGAAGCTCATTGTTGCTTAACTTCTGTGATCTAACGAGAACTGATGTGTTAAAATGATTATACTATATATATATATATATATATATATATATATTACTTTTATTATATTTTGCTTTGGATTTAATACCCCAAAATTTGAAGCTATCTTTTTACAACCCTTCTTTTTCATAACCTCTCATACTTTCATAAATCAGAGTCCATTTTCTGTAGGGTGTTTTTGAACCCAGTCAACGACGGGTACTTTTGCTAGTATAATATATATATATATATATATATATATATATATATATATATAGAGAGAGAGAGAGAGATAGAGAGAGATAGAGAGAGAGAGATTCAAAACAGGTATTGTTTACTAATTGAGTAATTTTGTAAACATAGATCTAATATAAATATTAAAACTAATATTTACAAGATACTCCTAACCAGATGAAAAACTCAATAAACCACTATCAATAATTTCCCACAATCTCTATCTGTGCCTAATCCTAAATGTAGATTCCGTGAACAAAGCTTCTTTCTTAGAACAGCATGCCTGTAGAACTCTCTTCCATTTGCTTGCTTTCCAGCTGCCTACAATTTTTGATTGTCTTCAAGTCCAACGTAAACAAGTTCTAGATGAACCGTCCCTCTAAGTAATCCAATTTACAAAATCTCCACTACTTATGGTTACTACGCTATAATACCATTAACTAATGTATACCCATTAACATTTATCCACAAGTGGCCCCTGTGCCTTGATAAGTGGTGGCTTCTTTGTAAAAATAAATAAAAAATAAACCAAATATAGAATAAAGCTTATTACAAAAGTATAAATTCAAACTCTATAAGTTAGGATACATATGAGTTGACTGAAAACCTGGGTGTGCCAAGTTTGAATCCAGTTCATCCACAGAAACATTCTACAAACTCACACTTGACCTAATGTCTAACCTCCTGTAGAGTAGGTCAATGAAATACACACGCACATATATACGAAAACGTATGCCTATATGGAAATATATACATACTGTAGTCATAAATGTATATATAGTCATATTTATAGATAAATATACACATGCATGTATATATATGTACGCAGATACACATTAATACACATACACACATATATATATGTATGTATTTATGCATACATATGCATATGCGTACACATAAGTTTGTATTTGCTTACATGTGTGTGCACAGAAGTGGAAATCATAAAATAAATATGAATTATTGCTTCGTCGATTCACGCTACGCTCACTTAAATGTGTAGGGGGGGGAATAGAATAAAAAATAGACAAAAATAAATGGAAAAAATAATTAAAAAAACAAATTAACTTTCCTTAATTTTAATCAATCACCTAAGTATTCATACGTTATTTTGTGAATTCGTTATGCTAATTGGTTTCCATCTTTGGAAAAAAAAAAAAAAACTAAGGGGCTTTAATTTATATAGGTCTGTCCAACATTCGTAGACGCATTTTTATACGAAATAGGATACCTAGTGACCCCCTTAAAAATTTGTAATCAGGCATCTTGTTTGATTCTGCTTTAATTTGATTTTTTTTTTATTTACAGAAAGTTTAGATGAAATAAGTCATCAGTACCGTCTGTTTCAAATCTGATAATTAGGGACCGTTTTAGATACCCATATCAAGCTCTATTCAGCCGATACTTATCTGTTTTATAACCGCAAGTGAAAACATATAGATACATTATGAGTTCACGTTTAATCCAAATAACATTATTATTTTTTTTTAACCCCCAAAAATAGAAGAGAAAAAGAGAACGGAAAAAAGAAAGAGAAAGAAAAAAAGGGGAGTAATTTTTCCTTATAATAGAGCACTCGGCTGGAATCCTTTTTTCCAAATATATATATATATATATATATATATATATATATATATATATATATATATACTCTCATGGGTTATCACTTATTAAGGGCAAACTCATCTCGAGGATAAAGATTAAAGAAATTGTCAGTTGGATGCCTAACTATGCCATGAGCAATTAAAAAACGACGAGGTTGATTGTTCAGCCATTTTTTGTCTATCAGAGTGTATACACCTCTAAGTCACTAGGTTTTCAACCTTGTGTCACATTTTAACGGGGTAGGAAAGTATATTACACACACACACACACACACACACACACACACACATATATATGCTTCTTTTTCCACACAATTTTCCCAATGAGAGTATTTTGTTTAATTGCTCTGAATTATTCTAAGGTTGTTCAAGCGTTATGAACTTGTCCATCGATGGAGATTACCGCTAATATAAATACATTAAGCGCACTTGTAGTAGAAATAACGGTCTTCATTTAGCGTAAAGCAATACTCTTCTATAAAAACGCATTGGCTTCTGATGGGTTATCAGTAGGGCTGTAACAACAGCATAGTCTTTACATTCTTTTGACTCTCGAGCACATATCCGACACAGTTAGACTCAGCTAATCAACCAAGAACCACATTAGTTTATATAAAAACATATAAGGTATTAACGGATATACACTCAAGAGTCAAAACAATGAAAAGAATATGCTGTTGTCACAGTCCTAGTTATCAGTAACACTGGACATAGACAAAAGAAAAATATATAAAACCGATCACAGTTGGAAGTAACCTGGCATCCTGGTTTGAACCAGGGTATGTATACACTTGCTGCCTCTAGCAACACTAAGGAGTCGTGATGCGATCAAACAGTTTTCTATGGATGACTGTATAATATATATGTTTTATTTTTTATTACCGTTTTATCTGTTTGGTTACATTTGTTTCGGACGTTGGACCATGTTTATGATCCAGCAGCCTCATCAGACCTTACAGAAATGATTTTTATTATTTGGAAGAAGGGTTTTTGAGGAAATAGGTATTTCCTTTAGAAGGTTTTAGAGAGTATACCTATTTTCTCTAAAACCCTCTTCCAAATAATAATAATCATTTCTGTAAGGTCTGACGAGGCTGCTGGATTGTAAACATGGTCCAACATCCGAAACATATGTAACCAAACATATAAAACGGTAATAAAAAATAAAACACATATTTGCTCTGCCATAGTATTGAGCACTCTTTTCAGGTTTTTACTAATTATCAGTTTTACCAAAGATATATATATATATATATATATATATATATATATATATATATATATATATATATATGGTGGTTTTGCTATATTATACCTCTTAATAAACCTTTAAAATAGTTCAAAGTAACTGAAATTTGAGGAATATTTATTAATTGCTGTAACTACTAAGAAAAATTTCATAAATATGAGGTGCCTTAAATAAATAAGTTTCCAGACTTTTTTATACAGGCATTTAAAATTATTGTAAACTCTTGAAAATTATATATATATATATATATATATATATATATATATATATAATATAAAATAAAAATTACAATTAAATTTACCAAAATGATCCAAGATGGTAAAATTAAAGTATATCATAAATATTAAAGAATTAATATTTATAAAATTGTCTCAGCCAGATGTAAAAGCTCGATAAAACCAAATAGGAAACAGAGCTTATAAGGACTATCCATTTATCTAGTGTTTCCTTTTAAGATTAAATATGTTTTTAATTCATTTCAAAGTGTTTTTAAACATATTTCATTAACTGTTTGCTCATATATATATATATATATATATATAATATATATATATATATAGTCATCCGTATACAGTACTGTTTCGCTGTATCAAAGCTCATCAGTGTGGTTAGACAGAAAACTACCTCAAGCCAGTATCGAAACCTGACCGATCAAACGAGAGTCAAGGCTTCTTACCATTGCGCTATTTAGCTGGTGCTGTGCGGGTTGTGAATTATGCCTAAGCTCGATTTGTTTACACAAAGAGCACCGCTTAATACGCTAATGGCATATATATATATATATATATATATATATATATATATATATATATATATATGTGTGTGTGTGTGTGTGTGTGTGTGTGTGTGTGTGTGTGCGTTACCATGAATCCTTGTCCTAAGTAAAGAAGAAATGACCTCTAAATACGTCATATCCCCTCAATTTAAGTATTAATTAAATTCCCATTTTCATTTATTGCTTAAACCCGACTTCCTCCCTCGATAAGCTAACTTCCCCATCTCCCGTTTCAGTTGTGATTTTAAGACAGACCATCTAAATCGCTCTATACTTGCAGATTCACTTTTTTTTCACCAATAAATTTCACAATTTATTCATATATAAGGTTATCAGGAATCAATTTTCCACTTCATTATCCCCTGCCGTTTTCTCCTTGTCTATTTTCATTTCTTTTCCCAATATAAAGAGAAAACAAACTAATAAGAAAATAAACACACGAGCACTCTTCCCAGAAGGAAAATTTTTGCATCACATATGTGACCGTTTATGTAAGTCTGAAGCTGGGTTACAGAGCCATCTACGTGTATACAGTCTCACAGCAGTTAGGTGAAGAGATGGCAAACTTCTTTCAAGAAGAAGCAATCATCATAACAGATATACCCACCGATATCGATGACAAATAACACATTACCTGAAAATTCTTTCAAACTCCTCGGCTTAACATTCACAGGCGATATGAACTGTATCAAATACATTGAGGACATTGTGAAGGCTGCTGCAAAAAAGGTGGGTTCCCTCTATCGTGCTAGAAGACTACCTATACCTGAAAGTATCATGCACCTCTACAAAAACACCATTCACCCATGCAATGAGTATTGTTAACATGTCTGGGCTGGTGCATCTACCACTAATCTCTACCTCTTGGATAGGGTCCAAAAATGAGTCTTCACACTATTAGGTCGCACTTTGTCAACTAAGTATTAACCCCTGCACCACTGCCGCAACGTTGTATCCCTGTGCCTGTTTTACAAGTATTTTAATGGAATGTGCTCTGATGAACTTGTTGCACTTGTGCCCCCTCGACATACATATCCCCCGACCAATCCGCTTAGCAACAAAATCACACCTCCTTAACTGTTAAGGTCCCTAAATGCAAGAAAGGGTTCTATTCTATTAGTTTATTTCGTCATACAGTTAGACTTTGGAATTCCCTTCCTGCTACTTGCTTCGCTGACTGTACTAATATGCAAAAGTTTAAATGTAACATAAACTAACATCTTGTAAATCTTTCTTAGTCATGGTCCAAAATAGTAGACCCTTACGTCCAAATGGTGGTATGCCTTTTTTAAGGGTGAGCGTAATATATATATATATATATATATATATATATATATATATATGTGTGTGTGTGTGTGTGTGTTTATTATATATATATATATATATATATATATATATATATATATATAAACACACACACATTATTCCACGGATTTCGGCTTTTTGGGTCATCTTCCTATTACGCGATTTCCTTGGATTTTACTTGTGAGAATGGAAATTTAACTAACTTTCTTGGATTCTATTTTTGGATTTTACCGTTATTGGATACTTTACCTTTCACCAGACTAACCATTCACGTGAAATCACCTTTTTCTTCACCCTATTTCATATGCTTCACTTTTTGTTATCAAGTAAGATCTTTTACTTGCTTGCAGTTTCATCAAATACTTTTGCATGCAAAATCCGATCTCGCATTTTGCTAATTCCTACACTCTGATGAGAAGGAAAGTATTTCTTCGAAACTCCGCGGATTAAGGACTATCGACTTATTTAGTGTTTCCTTTTCAAATTAAATATTTTTTAAACTCTTTTTCAATGTGTTTTTTAACATGTTTTATTAACGATTTGCTCATATATATATATATATATATATATATATATATATATATATATATATGCTAGTCAAGCTACCCTGATAAGTTGTGATACGACGAAACTACTATATGTGAGTATATATATATATATATATTATTTGCACGAGATTATGATAATACCAATTAAATTTATATAGATCAGGTTTACTCACAAGGAAATGATATAATAAAAATAAATTTTATATATTTTTATTCTCATGTTCCTGCGAACTGTAAACATTTTCATGTACTTTTATCATTTTTTTTATAAACTCTTTTCCATTCCAAGGTAAAAAACAAACTTTCAAACTATTTTCTGGGGAATATATTTTATTTCTGATGAGTTGTTTGGTGGGCTTCCGCTTTTTAACGAAATACGAGTAACATGTACTTGATAAAAAATATAAATAAATACTATGAGTGAGAATTAAATACACCTGCTTTTGGAATGTTGTCAAACGATATATATATATATATAATGTGTGTATATATATATAAATAATGTGTGTGTATATATATATATATATATAAATAATGTGTATATATATATAATGTGTATATATATAATGTGTATATATATGTGTGTGTATATACATAATGTGTATATATATAATGTATATATATAATGTATGTATGTATATATATATATATAATGTATATATATAATGTATATATATAATGTATATATATATAATGTATAGATATATATATAATTTATATATATATAATGTATATATATAATGTATATATATAATGTATATCTATAATGTGTATATATAATGTATATATATATAATTTATATAAATATATATATGTGTATATATAATGTATATAGATAATGTGTGTGTGCATATATATATATATAATGTATATATATAATGTATATTTATATATATAAACCGCAAACAATGACAAAGCTTTCTCTTTATATATATATATATATATATATATATATATATATATATATATATATATATATATATATATATACTTTTATAATACACCACTTCATTGGAAAACAATGCTCGTCTAAAAAGGGTTCCGTTTTATTTACTATAAAAGCATACTAGAGATATTTATATCTCTAATATTGCACTATCGAGCTCCTTAAATTAACTACGTGTTATTACCATCTATATTTGAATACAAAATTGGACAATTTTTTCAGCAGTATATATATATATATATATATATATATTGAAATTTAAAAGACCACTCGGCAAATGGAAAATATATCCAAAAAGATCGAAAAAAGAATAATTCAGTCGTGTTTAATCAGACCTGCTTTTATAATGACTTGCTGCCGTAATACACACACACACACACACACACACACACACACACACACACACACACACACACACACACACACACACGCACATATATATTCGTGGGGCACATGTCCGAGAATTGTCCATAAAAATTGAGGAAATGATGCAACCTCTAGGAATAAATTGCTAAATCGCCCGAAGATTCCCTACCGGGCTGCTAAGGCTCTTCTCTAATATAAATCTCACCTGTCTGTCTAAATGTATATATCTATGTATGTATTGTATGTCAGGTCATGTCATATGCTACTGGTACCATGTAACCCAGTACTACCTGCCTCATGGTCGGGTCACCGGCGACTCAACTGGTACCCCCATCACACTTGTTTGGTGAGGAGGGTTGTTAGTCTCCCTGAAGGAATAAAAACAAGACCTTCCAAAAAGGCGAATGAACCCTTTTTCGGGGTCAACGGCCAATTAGCACGATGTGTGTTTGTTTGTATGTATGTGTGTGTTGGGGTAGAGAAGACTCCTGTAAGCTGTGGTGGTGGCAACCTTTCTAGGAGAAGCAAATCTGATTTAAAAAAAACATAAAGCGGGAGACCAGTACCCGCATTAAACTGGTCAGCAGTTTAACTTGTTGCTGGGTATCTTGCTCTTGCTTGTTGCTGGATCTCAATATTTTGAACCGAGAGAAAGACTTAGCTGTCATACAAAGCTAAGACTCTGTAACATCATCTGTGTACAGATACTCCCGCATACATTTGTCTATAAAAGTGGTCCTGTGGCGATGGAAAAGTTGTGACGCGTGGAGGCTTGAAATGCTGGAAGCATGTAATAATTGATCTCAATGACCATCTTCAGTGTCATGCCTGCTTGAGCGTGTGAATTCACCCCTAGGACTAAAAAAAAGTAGTTGAAATCGTCATGTATGTATGTATGGTTGGTTGGATGGATGTTTATATGTTTGCCTAAAATTTGGACAGAAGGGACGGATTTTCACGAAATCGGTATCGTTTTGAAGCTCAACCTTCCGGAAGAAAAATATCGAAAAATTGGCTAAAAACATTAATTCCTTCACTCTCACTATGCACTTTTCTACAATGAAGGGTCGCTTTTTCCGCCGATGTTTTCGAAAGTCATTCCCTCTTAAACCTTCCCTACTTCCGGTTTTACGATGGACGCAACGGCAAAGACGTCACTGTTTTTTCACGTTCCTTTCCTCCTTCAATGAATGGTTCGAGCCTGCCTGCCTGCCTGCCTACTACCACTTTTTTTTTTGCTAACCCCCTCCCCCCAAACAACCAGGCTACGCCGGGCACCCAGACTAGTTATCTATACGGCTCACCTTCGTTATGCATTGCGTTTTCCTATCGCTCACCTGTCTTTCCTTGTGCTACATCTTCCTGTAGTAGAAAGGAAATAAATACCCTTCCCCATAGTTAGAAAGTTAGCATTTTAATCTCACTGACGGTTAAGTAAATTGTTCGGCTTTATAAGTATACGGTTATATTTAAGACATAAAAAAAGTGATGATGATTCATCGCAAGTTCTGAATAACATTTTCCCCGGCTAGCTGTTGTTTTTATTCAGATTGACATTTGAATGGACAATTTATATGTCTAAATAGGTAATGATAGACATGATTTCAAAAAAGTATACACTTTTAGTTTCTTGACGAGACAGGTGCGTGTGTGTGTGTATTGTACGTGTGCGGCGTGCATGCGGAGGTGGATGAATGCAGAATTTGAATGTAAATCTGTTGCAATAAAGCGGAATTACACTTGATGATTTTAAGGCAACGCAAAGCAACAACGGTGATTTTCAACCGAGAAGGCAACTATTCCTATGAGAGTGTTGACCTTATGAGAATACCTGTGTGGGGTATGTTGTTGCATAAAAGGTCACTAAAAAAGTACACAAAGAAAAATGGCAAGGAAAAAACATTAAAAGGAGAGAGAGAGAGAGAGGGCGGGCGGGATATATATATATATATATATATATATATATATATATATATATATATATATATATATATATAGAGAGAGAGAGAGAGAGAGACCGTATAAGGAATGTCATCGCCACTGTTATGTCTTGAGAGACCAGGGGAAACTTCTATAAAGATAGTAGTGCGTTAAGCAAGCATTGCGCAATCACCAACTGCACTTATCCTGAATCAACACTGTCTGATTCCAGTGGCAATGAGAAGTCCAGAACAACTGGAAGCAATGCCGGGAAAAGTGGAGAGCAAATACAGTACCTGGTCTTCCCAAATTACTACCCATTTTATACTGATCAGACTTAATGTCGCTTAACTTAAGTGATATAACGGATACTTGTATGCGAACGTAATTACGCTATATACATACATACATATATATATATATATATATATAGATATAGATATATAGATATATACACACATCTATATATATACATATATATATATATATACATCTATATATATATATATAGATATAGATATATATATATATACACACATCTATATATATACATATATATATATATACATCTATATATACATATATATATACATCTATATATATATATATTTATATAATGTATATTAATTTAGGTATTTATTTACTTCCCCATGTGACACAAGGCCGTTTTTAATGTGTGTGTGTGTGAGGGGGGAAACCAGTTCCCCTAAAACAAGAGCAAAAAGAGGGGGGACTCTGGCAGTATCCAAAAATAGTAATTGTTTCAGTATACAGGTTTTCCCCTTCATTTACCAAGGACCAATTAATTTTCAGAACAGATAATACATTTTGATCTTTGCTCGAAGGTCAAGAAAGAAAAAAGAGCAAGCCTTTTTTCTTTTTATTTACTTGCTTCCTGCCAAACTAAATGTGCAAATTAGTTAACCCTCGGAAGTTGTTCATATAGATATGATCTATTTTGAGTCAAAAAGCTCACTGGTTGCATGCCACTCCAGTAACGAACCCAACAAAGAGCTGACCTTGCTCTGTTGGAATGAAGTATTGTCCTGTTCAGCTTTAAGAGGCACACCCTTCACAAGGCTTCACGTTTTCACGTTTATTGCCAAGCCACCTGCAGCGTCACTACCCTATTTATCATGTGGTTATTTTCTTGCTTCCCGCCAAACTAAGATGTAGCACAAAGGTTCAATAAGGCGGAAATAGCTAGCTTCCCTGGAAGAGGACACAGGCCGAGTATAAAAATGACTCAAAATGGATTCGCCAGCTTCCCTCAGTAGGGGCATCACAAATGATTAGCAATAAACCAAACTCTTCTCAATGCAAGACTATATTGCGCAGAAATATGCACTTCAATGTCTCATCCTGACAAAGGCGGGTGTGGTCTTTCAAAGTCAATTTCAACCAGGGTTGTGGACTAGGAGTCAGAAGTTTTGGTATAAATCGGAGTGGGACTCATGAAGATCCTAGGAGTCAGATTTTCTCATCTGCGAAGAATCGTCTGAGAGTAAGAGTTGAATATTTGTGAATTGATGGCGGTAAGGTGGAAAGTTTTGTAAATCCTAGAAATTAGAGTCAAAGTAGGACCTTAGATGTTTCTGGTTCTGACCCTATCTGACCGAGCGCCGAGAACCGATTCTCAGCGGACACAATCAAAGAGTAATGGGGATCAAGTATGCCGCATAAGCTTTGAGCAAAACGATTGTCTTGAGAGTACACCACTGTGATCTTGATTTTATGCAACTGTTCCATCCTTGTCCTACATGTTTTGTTTACACCTGCCTTTTTTTCAGGTCGCTAAGCTATTTTTGTATATTTAAAGCAGTAAATTTACTTCAGTTTAGTTTGATAATAAAACATATAAATGTAATAAAACTAGGTGCTTGTCCAGAACTGCCCTTACATTAAAAACAAAAAAATATCTGCATGCTGCACGAACCAATGACTGAAAAAAATATATTGTGTGCCAAAAATCACCTAAATTTATGCAGTAGTTTTATTTTTATAAATAAAATAATTTTAAAGAAATTAATGGGATTTTATAAGCATTAAAAAGAAAAGTTTCACAAGTTTGAATAATTGTTGAGTTATCTTTTTTGTTTCTTGAAACTGTGTTCAAAATGGCCTTGCCATACTTTAAAGTAACAATAGTGGCATTCTTCCAAGACGGTTTGAACCGGCTTCCTCCAAAGGAGGAAGTTATCATAGAATTATCAAATTAACACGCGGTACACAGTTGCATGTATATCTTGGTCAGGGGGAGATAACAACGTTAGGTTCTAGCAGTTCTTGCAGGAAGGTGTCGTTTCTTGGTTAACAAGATTTGATTTTCTTATTGAAAAATAAAGCTACTTGATTAATTGACGTAATTGTTGTTATACAATATTTTCTTTTAGTCACGGGTACGTACATCATACGCTTTTTGTATATTTTTGTTTTTCTAACATGGAGAAAATTTAGGACAAGCACGTAAAACTATTTTGCACGACTGCTATTTAAGATACAAACGTTATTATCTTGGGGATTTTGAAAACCCGCATCTAATGCTTTTCATAGCCTGGCTTTAAATTCCAAGAAAATTTGAGAAACCCAGTGTAAATGGATTAAATGATATTGTGTGTCGGCCTTTAATGTCATTTTAGTTCTTCTACGTTGCATCATCTATTCCAAACATGTTTCTTCTTTTTACACTTAGTACCAGTTGTAGCCTTCATTTTTCCTGCAGTCGTAAATACGTATTAAAATGTTAGTAGTCTTAGTATTGACATCAGACAAAACAACTACTCGCGTTTTACGGTTCATTGGTTTATTCTTCCTATACATCATCTGGCTAAAGAACCTGTAAATCTGTAAACACGTTAGCTCATTGAGTGCCCAACGTTCTTTTATGAAATCTAGCTTAAGAGGATTGGCTGAGCCAGTCCTACGAACCTTTGAATAATACGTCTACATTGAAAAGCGTCTATTGGATCAAAGGGACTGACCAACCTTCCTTCCTCTTTTATGTCCCATCCGGAAAGCGACTTTGCTATTTTTCACTGTGTTACTTCCGTCTCACTCGTAATATCAGACAGGTACTTTAGCTAGTTTTATGAGAAAATGAATAATGAGTAATATATAAGCCTGATAGGAAAAAATGGAAATTAAGTTAAAAGCGAAATATGAGAAAGAAAGAGAAAGAGAAAGAATGTGAGAACAATGAAAGTAAAAAAAAAAAAACGAAAAAATTATACATGAAATTAACAATGCCAATAAAATGATGATTTTCTCTCTTTTTTTTTTTCATCATAAAAATCCTCTTAATAAAATGATAGAAGCAGAACGAGAAAAAAATCTATATGAAATGTTTAAGCAAATAAAATCCTTGCCAGTTGGACGGGAGCCTAAATTTTCATTAATGACTTATTTAATGACTTATATATGATTTCTTTTTAATTATATCACTACAAGATATTATCAAAACAGGGCGGGAATTGTACTAAGTTCCAAGAATAATATCTTAGTGCTTATTTTCCATCATCTGATTAAATCGTTTTAAAGTGAAAACATTATCCTTTACAAGAACCAATCGAAACAAAACAATCAGAAATTATCAGCAAGGACAACTTTCATCTATAGCTGCCATATTTAAAACCAACCGGCGTCGCCCGAACGTTATTGTGCTGCAAACTAATTCCTATTCACTACTTCAAATCAATGAAACGAAATCAATCGATAAAAAGGCAACACTACTGCTACTTCATATACGTACATAATCACGTTGACACACCAGTTCTCATGAGATCACTGAAGTTAAGCAACGTTGAGTTTGGTCAATACCAGACGAGTTACTATTTGGGAATACCAAGCGCTGTATGTAGGAAGACGTCAACACCTTCCGGCAAGAACTGCTAAAACCTAACATCGCCATCTCCTCTGACCGGAATATACAAGCCACTGAGGACCGCTTGAGAATTTGATATTGCTATGATAACTTCCTCCTTTGGAGGAAGCCAGTTCGACCCGTCTTGAGTGAATGCCACTACTGCTGCTTCAAAGTTAAGCATTCTCTTTCCCACTAAAATAATGTTATATTTTTCGAGCAATAAAAAAAATTATACATTACAAGAACTAAAAAAAAAAATCACTTTTAAAAAGTAAATAAAAATAAATATTAGTTTAAAAATGTTTTTGCCATTTAAAACTTAAGCGTCCTTTCTCCCCATCTCTCTCTCTCTCTCTCTCTCTCTCTATCTATCTCTCTCTCGAACATGTATCTTTCAATAGCAAACAGAATGATTTTCGTCCATCGTTTTTCAAAGATGATCGTGGTTATGCAATTGTTCTGTGCGTTTAGAGATGGCTTATTAATCCAATTCAAGCTCTGAAATATCTCCCGCATGTGGGACACTCATTAGACGATTCTGTAGAAGAGGTGCTGACTGTTCTGTCTTTTCTAATAAGACTTTTCCTCTCGCGTCATTCCATGTGTGCAGATTCAACAACTGTAGCCCTTGTGTGGCTTGAGGTATGCCAGGAACATATATCTTCAGCTAGTTTTTACCAGGATTTAGAATACAAACCGAACCGTTTGAAGGAGACCTTCAGACTGTCCTTGAACTGATTCTGCTGGTTCTTGAAGGGTTCTTTTTCCTTTGGACAACTCACCATTAGGAGTCTTGAATCTGACTTCTGTCAAACTAACCTGACGCTGCGGCAATATGGTGAACTGAAGGGAGGTTTGACCAGGCTAAAACCTATGTGTCTGTTATTTTGTCTTGCCATTTGATTTTTAATGGTATACAGAATATACATGAGTGTACGAGATATTCCATCAAATATGACTGAAAAATGTTTCATTTTACAAACAATCAAGCAAGTATTGAAAAAGTAATATTTGTGATATACTATATTCTGGTATCGGCGGCAAGACCAGATTGTCCTCTGACATGACCATTCTTATGACAGTTTTCTGAACCTTATTACTTCCATGCTAGCTCATAACAAATTGGCATTGGGTATTTTTGTTTACACTAGATCACTAGAAGATTTCTATATAAGGCCAACAACAAGCTCCCTTTATCCAGTTTGTTTTTCAACATGCCCTCTTTACTAGAGCACGGCCAAAGAACTCAATCTACTCCTTCCTGTTTATGGCAACTCTCTAGAGTATCAGATGGGGGCTAAGCGGTGCAACACTTCGCTCATGTGATTTGGAACTGTGCAAGAAAGCAGTATTCATCTCTGTGATGTATTATACATAACCGCTTACCTGATTCCCAAATGGTCCCCCATCTCGTTCTGGATAGGTTCACCATTGCTTAATTTTGGTGATGTAATAAGAACTGATGTGTCAATTTGATTATGCTGTATGTTTATTAAGTATTTGAAGTAGCAACAGCTAATATTAATAACTTTAAATTGACGTCTGAATTGTTGACCGGTATCAAGCAGCCTACTATTATTTGTCACCTTCTAATTTGTTTCTCTCTTGCCGTCTCCTTTTCTAAATTCCACAAACTGAGTCGGACACACATACATTCGCTTTATTGTAGATTATTCTAAGTGTAAAAAAAACAAAAAAAAAACTAACAAATGAAATGCAGAATTAAAAATCAAACGAAAATCAAATAAAAAAAATCAAATTGCAAATTAACAACCTGTTTGGTTATGGAAAAATCTTAAAATTGCAACGAGCTGGCAGAATCCATTTTTCTCTTTATTCTTGCACTGTTTATTGTAAACCTTTTCTGAATTTTTTGTGTAGAATTTTTATTCAAGAATCTATTGTCGTATATATATTCAAATATTTTTGTAAAATTTGAATCTAAACATATTCGCTGCATTTTTTTTTAGTTGAAGATTGTCTACTTGTTTGTTATTCGAGAATGTTTGCTCACATATTTTTTTTTGACAAACTTTCAACCAGTTATGATTGCTGAGTTTTACCTTCAAAAATTTTGCTAAAATTTTCTTAATGAAGTTCAGCTGAATTGAAATTTTAGTGTATGAATATATCTAAACCATTGTCAAAAGACACAACGTTATATTTGACTAGGCTCTTGGCTGAGAGCAAGGTATAGTATCTGTTCGGATATGACACTTTATTTTTTTCTGTCTTTCCCCATTGAAAGAGGAATCTTTGCAGAGTGAAGCAATTTTTTTAATTTTTGCCCAAACACAGAGTGCAGCATTTTTGGAAGCTGGATTTTCCGCATATAAAAACAACCTTGTGTCTAACTCTGCTCTCATGGCGAGGCAAGTAAATATGAACACAGCATTATATAGTTT
The DNA here is from genome assembly GCF_053919585.1 of Euprymna scolopes. NCBI lineage: Eukaryota > Metazoa > Mollusca > Cephalopoda > Sepiida > Sepiolidae > Euprymna > Euprymna scolopes. The sequence continues at coordinate 96,982,051 of NC_136484.1, forward strand.
CTTATAATGGATGTTAATAGTTTCAAACCATGTAATTCCAGTGTAGCTCTTATACAATGAAGTAAGCTCACAGCTATTACTACTATCAGACGATGTATGAAGTATTATTCCCATATTTGGGCTGGTGAATCTCCGCCATATTTGAAGGTTCTTCTCTTCATAAGGTCCAGAAATGCATCCATCTAATTTGATTGGTTTAACCCTTTCTTCTTATCTGCATCCTCTCTTTCACCGACGTGATGTTGCTAGGTTTAGTCTTTGCTATAAATATTATTATAGCATATTAATTTTCTGATCTATTCCCTACTTCCTTTGGTCAAGCTCGTTTGAGCTGTTGGTCTAGCGGTCGCCATCAATTTGCTCTTGTGATACCGTATTTTAATACGTCTTCCTATTCTAGAAGCTTCTTTCCAAGAACTGCAGAGTTGTGGAAACCCCCTTTCCTGCTGACTTTTCTTTCTATCTATAGTCTTGACCTTTTCAAGACTAAGGCCAATAGTTATCCCCTATCTTTTAGGTAATCATCTTCTGCTCTTGTTATCTTCTTACATAAAGTAGCTTCATACCTTGTCTGGAGCGATTTTCATATATATATATATATACTAGCGTACGGCAAAATCACGTTGACACACCACTTCTTGTCAGATCACCGAAGTTAAGCAACGTTGAACCTGGCCAGTACCAGATGGGTGACCATTTGGGGAAGCTAGGCACTGTATGTACTTTCCGCTTATTCTGGCATTGTTTCCAGTCGTTCTGAACCTCCACTTGCCACTGCTATTCAACAATGTCGATCCAGGAGAGGTGTGGTTGAGGATTGCGCAACTCTTGTCACAAAAAACTTTCATGCGCAGGCACCCTTACAGTGGGTATCTATAGTCTGTCAAGACTGAAGGAAGCCTTAATATATACTAGCAGGGAGACTTGACATTGCCCAGGATTGAATTATGATCAACAAATGTTTCACAATCATATATTTTTATTGTCATCGATATTGGTGAAATTGCCCATTTTTCAATCAAATCGATCAATTACCAGCAACCCATTGCACCGGTAGAAAACTGCACATGCCTCTACGCAGTGACTTACTACACAATATATTGTATTCTACATTGCACTGTAGATAACCTACTGTGCATTTTATAAAAACTATTTTTATAAAATGGCTAGAATTAAAGTTTAAAATGTAAAAGTCAAGTATCATGCTTCAATTGTGCTTTAAACAGAAACATTCATTTCGAACGCATCCCTGTCATATCAAAGAATCTATTATTCATTTTATATGCCTTGCCTTTTTGCCTGTGCGGTGGTAATCGTTTGAATTCAAGTTTAAAATGAAAAGGTCAAGTATCATGGTTTAGTTGTGCTTTGGATGCAAACATTCATTATGAATGTGCCAGATACATAAAGTGCATTTGTGTGAAATTTCATAAAATTAGTCCAGCCGTTTTGGAGTTTGTAAGGAATAAACTCTCTCACACACACACACACGCAGACAAAGTTCTTTTTATATAATAGTAAATCATATGTATGTATATATATATATATATATATATATATATATATATATTAGTACTAGGATAATTCCAATATTTGCCCGATTCTGATAAAATTACCGATTCCGTTCAAAATTCCCAATTCCGATACAGCTACCACTTCCAGTTCTTTATAAATCTCTAAATATTTAACTGTAGAGTTTTTTTTCCAATTATTGTAAAAACACATGTTAAATATGGATGTATTTTCTCAAACGTAAAAATGAACTTGTCTCAGATGTCTAGAGATTGTAGTTTTACTGGTAGTTTAAAATCAATAAATATTTATTCTTTTATTCTTCCTACCAGCAGTAGAAGAATATGTTTTAAACAAAATCAAATGAACATAAGATATTTCAAGGAATCGTCGTTGGCATTGGAAAATAGATACATTTTTTTCCGATTCCGATACCCTAAAAAGTTTCGATTTTTCTGATTCTGATTCCTCATTTCCCTATTTTCCTCATATTATAATCTGTTTTGTTTTTTATTATGTTTAATTTTTTATAGGGGTATCCAATTCCAACCAAGTGTGCCTCAATATTATGCATCAATCATGAAACGAGTGTTCCAACTAGTATAATATTTATCTTTTATCTAATAATAAGTCGTCACTCATCAAGGTTAAAAGCCAATCGAAGATACAGGTTAATGAGATTGATAGGGTGTTAGTTTACTGATGAAGAATATTATGAAAGGATTAAAAATGACGAATGAACTACGGTCTATGACAAGTGTTTGTTGGCATTGGTTTTTAAAGACGACTATGTTGTAACTCACAGGAAACCAATCCCATGGTAATATGTACAACATATAAAAAATTCCAGGAAATTATGTTCATGGAAACTTTATTGGATGTTAGATACATGGAAAAAAGAAGGGAAGTTTCTTTTTCAGTTGTGGTAGAAGACGAGTTCTTGTGAATATCTAGCAAGGAAGAAATCAGAGATTAGAGCTCAGACGAGCACCTTTAATGCAAAGAGTAGAAAAAGACTAGCAAAATGTATTTTGCAAGATAGAGGCTGTAAAGAACAAGAGGGGTCATTTTCCATTAAATTTGAACTCTCCCAAGGTAAGAAAAAGTTCTCTGAGCCCCCCCCCCCGACTTACCACTATCTTAGAACGTATCAGACATTGGTATAGGTAGTTCCAACCAGTTTTCTTTGAAACAGATTGGATATTTTAGATGTGTATGGGTTTTTTGTTTTATTTTACTTCAGTCAAAGTTCCCAAAATTAAAGAGGCCCACGACCAAGGGCTAGCACTTGAACTCTATATAAGATACACAGATATTCGAATGTTCCATTAAAAGTCTTTATATCTCAAACACTGAGTAAGTAAAGAAATTGAGAACAAGTTTCCTCTCCCCAATCAACCATTTTCATATATTGTAGTTTATCTTTCGGTTTTGGTCTCTTGGTCTTACTGGATTCCAGGACTAAAATGTATCTAGTCTGGTGGAGTATCCATATTCGTGCTATTACTTGAAGTAACATCACTTGGAAAAGGTGCACCATTCCTCGTAAAAGCTAATCTGAGTTAGTCATCATCAGGAGATCTTATCTTATATGGGTATTTATGCATACGCTTGTGTTTAATTTAACTTTTTATGATATAAACGTTTTTGATTAATTAAGCAGTTGGAGATTTCGCCACCATTGCTTCACAATTCAGCATGCTTCATCCATCATCCTGGAGGGATGATGAGACCATCTTTAGAAAGAATGTATACTATACTTTGATCCCAGCCTGGAGTTTGACTTTCACATTCAACAAAACAGTGACATTAAATAAAATTTAAGAATTAGTTTTGCATCTTCAGCAGCCAGGTGGTACCAACTTTAAAAAAAGGAATGAAGAACGATAGCACAGTACGAACATGAAATTGCCTCAGTACCCGATAAGATTGGAATCGTTTTAGCCGCCTTCACAATCTGAATCTTTATCTATTGTGTCAAGCACATGATAGTGTGGTTTTGAGAATGATGACAGCATAAACTAATTATCTAGACTGAAAAACTCCCGCCTCTTGCGACACATGAGGTAGTTGAAGTATACCTTCGTTTTCCATCTGAAGCCAAATCCACAGAATCTTTTCAATTTGTTCTCGTTGAAATAAAATTTCTCTCAATAGTCTGCTTCCAGTTTATTTTTTCGTTTTCTTTTTCCTTTTCCATCAGGGTTTGATTGGAGCACTTAATTGGCAATTCTCTCTTAGTCCAATCTTAAGATATGTTCCAGCTAGCCTAGACGTCATTTGCAGATTATTGACGATATCACCTGTTGGTTACTGCGGTTTTGGAATTCTTGGTTGGTAATTTGATTGCTCCATTTTATCACTAGAATCTTTCTTAAGACCCTTGTGATCAAACGCATCTAATTTCTTCTCTTGACTGATTTGGAGATGCTAAGTTTCACTGTGAACCTGAGAACAAATATTTTAAAAATTTTCAGATCTTGCAGAGTTGGTTAAATGCTGTTAGCACCTTACTTATCCTGCACTGTAAGTTATAGTCCCTACTGCCTTTCTTGTTAGTCTCACTGAAAATGCTGATGAAGATAAAAATTTGCCAGGTAAGCTTGACAAAAGAAAAAGATTGGTTCATCCTAGAAAAGAAATTAATCCTTGTCATAAAGTAAGGTTAGTTTGGATTAGAATCTGTAAGGCCTTTGTTTGGTTTTGACACACGCACTGTCGGTTGAGACCCTTACGCTTTAATCTGATCACAATGACAAGGGCTAAAATAGATAATCTGTATGCACAGCACGTCCTTGCCTTTCATCTTCGAGGTTGTCTAGAATAAAGAGGCTAGCCACAAAGGTGGTTAAAACAACAAATGCTACGATGTCCTTTAATGGCAGGGTGTATCTATCTTCTGTTATGCTCACACAAACAAAAATCCTCTTCATTTGAAGGATTACTACTTATAGGGATTAATAAAAAAAAAATCTACGTCCACTTGTCTTAGTCGTTTAACCCTGTTAATCCCCCCCAAAAAGATTTTTACTGCTCATTGGCATTCACTATTTGACACCTTTCAGTCTCAAGAGACAATGAACACCATTTGTACAGGTAGCTGTGCATGTTATTGTAAAACAAGGGTTGCACAAATTCCAACTTAAATTGGTAGTTTGATTCCAGTGACAAGGAGAATCAAGAAAGACTAGAAACAATGCAGATATAAATAGAGAGCACATACAGTAGCTAGTATTCTCAAATGGTCACCCATTTGATATTGATCAGGCTCAACATTGCTTAATTTAGGTGATCTAACAAGAACTGATTGTCAACGTAATTATACTGTATATAGTTAATTATGTGATAGTTACTTTGTATTAAATTGCTAATGCATTGATTGTTACTACTGAATTTAGCAGTCAGAGCTCAACTGTTTGATCAGCTGAGCTCAACTAAATACACTGAGATAGAAGCCTAGCTACTTATTTTATAAGAAGGCTGGGATGTTTCATTATGCTTAAATTGGAAAACTTATTTTGTGGATTCCGACTGGCTGTTAGTCCATGAATGGGTAATCTATTATATAAACATTGCTTCATTCAGGCAAGAATTTTCCTCTTAACTATTTATAGCTTTTCAGAGGAGATTTAAACTTTGGAATTGGTAAGCATGTTCAAATCCTGCCGGTTGCTAGTATCTCTAATTGATATTAATACTTGAATATCACGGCTTGCGCTCAATTTGATACCTTGAAAAAAGAAATTTGGATTCAACTATTTGACTATTACAACAAAATGTAGGAAAGAGCGCCATTTTTTTTTTTTGCGAATTACTACACTTACACGTGATCCTCACCTTATAATGATGAATTCCCGTTATCATCATAAAGGTTAAGCATCGTTGAGCTTGGTCAGTACTAAAATTGGTAACCATTTGGGAATACCAAATGCTGTAGGTGCTCTCCGCTTATCTCGGCAGTGTTTGGAGTTGTCTTGGATTTATTGCCACTAGAATTAAGCAGTGATTTCTCAGCAGACTGCAGAGCAGTTAAGGATTTCGCCACCATTGCTTCACAATTCAGCATGCTTCATCCATCATCCCTCCAGGATGATGAGATTGTCATCATCATTCCAACAGATGAAAGATGGATGGTGTTTATGGCGATTCTGGCCATAGCAAGAATAGTGGTTTGAAGTTGTGACTGAATGAGAAGTGTGAGGTTGAATATTTTGCTGATCAGGATCTAATTGTGGTCATCAAGAACCAACTGAAGGTCAAGATCAGATGTGATAGGAAAAGATTACATCCTGCGGCCTTTGATAGAAGATGGATCAGAGTAGCGAGCTTGTCTACATGAAGAGGTGCCAAGTTGGAGTACGTGTCTCCCGCCTGAGCATGGCATGCATGGTTCCAAGTCCTGTCGGACCCCAGATCCCATAAGGTAAACCCTTGTTTAGTTTAGTTTCTTAGTCGATGAATGTCCCCCTCTCTCGAAACCTCCAAGATGCCCGCACTCCAGCCTTTAATTTTGCCCTTGGCTTTCCACTAATTGCTTCCATCTTGGAGTGACATCACATACTCCACAACTCCCTCACTCTACCTTTTCTTTTTTCACCCGCCTAGAATTCAGCCCCATTTAGAGATTGACCTGCTTGTTTTTAACCCCTATCAAGCTGAAAAAACGGTGGGTGGTCTACCAGCTAGAAAACGTTGGAAGGGCCTTACTAACACTTTTTGTGTTTTGAATTTTTTTCATTTACAACACGCCAATTAAATAATATTTTACTTAATAAAAACGATTTTTCAAAAATTTTATTTTGTTACAGAGAGTATATTAAATAATTAAAAAACAAAACAAAGAAACACTTGATTTGGGAATCTTAAGTAGGACGACCACTGGTGTGAATGTGGTATTATGGTGACTGACAACTCTAGCTAAGAATACCTTAGACATATCAAAGGTGCAATGACAAGGATGACCATAGACCCTCTCTCCCTACTTTATTGATTGGCCTTCTACCTAATTCCCTTCTGTTAACATCTGTTTGGGAAATAAAACATATATAAATCCATAATGCGAGTGTTTAGCAGGACTGCGTCAAGAATTTTCAGAATTTTTACTATGACTTGATCAAAAATTGAACCCCGTTCTCCTGACCCATTAGCGAAGACTAACTATTATGCCATTAATCTGAAGTTATTGAATGCTTTATCTTGTCTCAATCAAAATTCATCCCTCCAAACAGTCATTGAAAGCTTAAGAAATATTTGCAATTTTAATCCAAATAATTATATAATTAAATCTATAATTAATAAGCTTATAATTGGGTTCATAATTAACGTTGTGTTTCGTTTCATTTTATTAAATTTCTTCTCTTTTCCTTGCGCAACGAGTCTCTTCTTGTTAGATAATCTACTTAGAGAGTTCTCGCTTTAAACAAATGTCGCCGTTCATTAATAGCTGCAATCATTGATTGAAGATGTAATAATTGTAATTTGAAATTATGTTTCAGATTTTTTGAGATGAGGAATGATTATTCCTATTATTTGGATTTTTTTCTCATCTTGACGGTTATTTGCACAACGTTTCGCTCGATGTAACCTCCAACCTTCTTCAGGTGTGTTTTGTCAAACTCGAGAATCTTTCTGTCAAAATCGGGAACCTTTCTGTCAAAATTGGGAAACCTTTCTGTCAGACCCGGGAATCTCTCTGTCAGACCCGGGAATCTCTCTGTCAAACTCGGGAACCTCTGTGTCAAACTCGGGAGCCTCTGTGTCAAACTCGGGAGCCTCTGTGTCAAACTCGGGAATCTTTCTGTCAAAATCGAGAATCTCTCTGTCGGACCATGGAGTCCCTCTGTCAAACTCTGACGTCTCTCTGTCAAACTCTGGTGTCTCTCTGTCAAACTCGGAAATCTTTCTGTCAGACTCGGCAACCTTTCTGCCAAACTCAGGAATCTTTGAGTGAAATTTTAGAATTTTTCTGTCAAATTCAGGAATCTAGATGGAATTTCAAATGGAAGACTTTATTTAATCCATAGGGTTAGCACGCTCTTGTTCTGTAAGCCATGATTAGATAGAAGTTCTAAGTAATTCGCAGTTGTATTTTTGAGTGTCACCCACACTGAGGATGAAGCATACAATCTCCAGAAGGGTGTAGCTTAAACTTAATGTTACCAAATACTTTATCCACTATGCTACAGGTCCTTGCGACTGAAAAAGCTCGGAGGTTACATCAACGGAAACGTTGTGAAAATAACATTCAAGATGACAACAATAGTCCAGTGAATCAAATAATATTTTTTTGATAAAATCTTCTTTTCATTCTTTCAGTCCATCGATCTCATTAAGATTTTCGAAGAAAATGAATCAAACTATCTGCCTTCCCTCCATCTATGATATAAATAGCACAGATTTTTGAGCCACCGTAAAGTAATTGGTCTAAGCAAAGGAACAATAGTATCAGTTATAAGATTTGTGAAGAGCTTACTAACATTTTTAGTCTCTGTGAAAAAAAAAACATCATGAAAAGCCACAGATATTCATCGTTGTAAACATTCAACTGATGAAGGAATGAATGATGAAGAAGGTGATTGAATTATAACGTTTTTATATCATTATTCATCGGACTACTGTTCTCATCTTGAGTGTAATTTTCACAACGTTTCGGTCGATGTAACCTCCAACCTTCTTCAAGTGTATCTTTGTCGAACTTTGGAATGTTTCTGTCGAACTCGGGAATTTGGACAGAATTTCGAGCGGAACCCTTTGTTTACTTCAAGGGGATAGCGTGCTCTTTTTCCATCAGCCATGACTGGAAAGAGGTCCTAAGTAATTCGCAAATGTATTTTTACGGTCGCTCACACTGAGGATTGAACCATCAACCTTCAGGAGAATATCACTTTTACGATTGATTTTTCCCAGTACTCTAACCACTGAGTCACGAGTCCTCGTAAACATTGTGAAAATCACACTCAAGATGAGAACAGTATTCCAATGAATAATAATACAAATAAACAATCCCCATCTCAAAAATTCAGAAACGTTATAACGTTTTTAGTTGTGGCTGCATTTGGAAGATTCTGAAGGGTAAGCAGATGAAAATTGTTGACACGTTTGGATACTTCTGTCTAAAACTGCAACGAGTCCATTTCTCTGCAACCTTTTAAGTACACAAAGTCACCTTTCTTTCAGTCTTTTAATTATAAAATATCATTTTTTTAGCAGGCTTTTAAATGTGAAAATTAATGTTTCTTTCAGTCTTTTTAATGTAAAAATTTATGTTTCTTTTAGTCTTTTAAAGGTAAAAAGTTCACATCTTTTTCAGTCTTTAAAATGTGCAAATTTGTTTCTTTTAGTTTTTTTAATGGTAAAACGTTCACATCTTTAAAATGTAAAATGGGACCTCTCTTTCAGTTTTTAAAATGTAAAAAATCACTTCGCTTTCAGTCTTTAAAAAGTAAAAAGTAACCTCTCTTTCAGTTTTTAAAATATAAAAGTCAGCTTTCCTTTAGTCTTCCAAATATAAAAGTACCTGTTTTATTTATTTATTTATTTATTTTTACAGAAAAGTATTTCTTTTCTTTTTGTCTTAACTGTAGAGCAGCTTTTTTTTTTTCATTTTTTAACATTAAATGTTTGTTCAAATTTCAATATTGGCATGTAAAATACATCTGTTCGTTTGTAACTGGAAAAAGTTACGTTGTTTTCGAGTAACTATACAAAAAAAAGTCACTCTCCCCTTTTCTTAGTTTTGTTACTGAGATAAACATGTAATCGTAAAAGTCTATAAAAAAATGTAGTGAACACTTGCTGATACTTTCAGTTAGTTTGAACTCAGTGTGTCACGATAAATGGACAAAAAATAAAATAAAAAAATAAAATAAAATTAAAAAAAAATAAAAACTTAGAGATGCGTGCCATTTCTTACTTCGAACATTTCGACATGATAAGTACAGGAGGCCATTGTTGTTCCTTTGCTTCCCTTTAACTGTCACCAATAACTGACGAAGATGTTTGCGGATACAATATTTTATTTTTGTCCGTTGCCAACATATCAAGATAACTTATTCCATGATGACGAATGAGAATTGGAAAAATATAAAAACAAAGAAATCAGAACACACACACACACGCACATCATATACGTGTGTACAGAAATATAACTGCATTCCGTATATGTATATTTCACACATACACATATATATATATATATGTGTATCTGTATATATGTATATATACAGGTATATATATAGAGAGAGAGACGAATGTATATATTATTCTGAAATATATATGTGTGTGTGTGTGTGTGTGTGTGTGTGTGTGTGAATGTACACATCATTCTGAAATGGATGTATGCATATATATATATATATATATATATATATATATATATATATATATGAAATATATTATGCCCATATATGTAAGTAATAATACATGTAAGCATATTTGTATATCCTTGTATGCATACTTATACATATATAGATACACCTTTGTGCATGTTGTGAACACACACATAGATATATAACAGAGACATGTGCACAGAAACGAAGACTATATATATATATATATATATATATATATATATATATATATATATATATATATATATAAAATGCCAGAGATCACAAACTATACTTAAGTGTAACATTATATTGTCTTGGAAGGTCGGATTCTTCTATCTGTGGAATGACCATTTCTGCAGAAACTAAGAATAGAACCAGAAGCTTTGTTGTCTTTGGAGAATTTCTTTTTTGCTTCACTTCAATAAGGAGAAATGTGGGATTGTGGAATGATTTTTTTTATTTGCTTTAGGATGGACAATGAGTACTTGTCACTATGCCAATGGGAGACAATTTCTGTGGACGCCGCAGGGAGAGGAATATCTTCACATACAAACACACACACACATATATGGGAATAAATGCAGAGTATATATGGAAAGGAATATTCGAGAAACGTATTTGAAAAATAGGGGTTTATTCCTCAATAAATGCTTTGTCAAAAACGCGCGCGCACGCACACACACATATACATATATATATATATATATATATATATATATACTAATAGGGCGCACGGCTGTGTAAAGTAGGCTTAAATATGATATTTTTATTTATAAAGTTTCTGTATTTATTATAATAGAGCCAATTCTGTATTGATTATGTTGTACCTAATATGTAGTAGTGATTTCAAAAGTTTTTTTTTTTGGTAGCATGAGCCAGAATCGAATTAAAAGCAAAACATTTAGCTCTCTGACGGTATTTGCTACCACCTGAGCTAACGACATATGCATATCAAAACTTGACAAATTAATGCAGTTAAACTTATAAATGTATATTTGTGAACGATTACACGCTACATCGAAGTACACCTGTCAAGTTCCAATTTTCTATTTTTGACCCCTTAGCAGCTATTTTGTCAAGTCAATTTTGTTCCACAGGTCTAAAAACCCCATACATCAAGTTAAAAGTCTGTAGACAAAAACTTGAAAGTAATTTAATAGGGACCATTGCATAGACAGACAAGATCACGTTTATATATAACATAATATTTGAAGCAAATGGCAGAAATACTAGATGAAGACTTCCAATCTGTGGTTGAATGGGGACAAAAATGGATGGTCATATTCAATGCTGTCAATACTTGTTTCCTTCAATAATTACAAGAAACCGTCTCAACTACCAATAGCTATGGCTAAAGATATATTACCTGAAAGTACTTCTTTCGAACTCCTTGGCTTAACGTGGGAAGACGAGTTGGCACAGATACATTGAGAGCATTGCCAGGGCTGCTGCGTGGAAGGTGGGAATTCTCTTCCGTGCTAGTTACTTACACCTAAAAGTATCCTGTACCTCTACAAGGCAGCAATTCGCCCATGTATGGAATATTGTTGTTGCATTTTGGCTGGTGCATTCACTACTAGCTTCTCACTCCTGGACAAGGTTCAAAAGAGAGTCGCCAACCTGATAGGTCCTGAACTTGTCATCTAGACTTTAGCCTCTGTCCTATCGACGAAATGTTGGATCCATGTACCTGTTTTACAAGCATTTTAATGGTGGATGCTCCGACAAAGTACAAGCCCTTGTACCGCCTCGACGCAAATACCCCCGACAAACCTTACAAGTAGCAAAATCCCACCCCTACACAGTAAAGATCCTTAGATGCAAGAAAGCCTTCTACTCTAATAGTTTTTCCCCCGCAAAACAGCTAGACGTTGGAACTCTCTTCCAGGTTCTTGCTTCCCCAGCTGTACGGACATGCAGAAGTTCAATTGTAATGTGAACAGACATCTATTAGTATTATATAGGCAGGTGGGAGATATTAGAAGGATGATATTTTTTGTTCGCCGAACGGCACCAGATAAACGTATAAATTGTATGTATGCTGTTTACTCAGAGGATATGATATTGACGTATAAACTGAGTCGTTGTATCGGAGAGTTATCACACGGGTATATATTAAAGTTCATATTTACATAAAGTATCATTTTTTATAAGAATAATATATGCTTTATACCTTCTTTCTTCAAGAGTTCTTCTATTTTCCTGCTGAGCTCCGTGATGAAACATAAAATGACAAACACCGTCCAATTGAGACATCTGTTCTTCCTTCTTTTGTGAAACCACAGAACAACACTTTATATTTTTATAATATACATTCATTTCAGTTGTCTCAAATGGTCTTCACAAAGTCTGCATTTCGTCTACATGCTTATTCGTTACAGCCTCGCTTCCCGGCTTGAAGTATGTCTATTCACTCTCGTGATCAAACTCCAACTCCCGACTGACTAAAACTCCTGACTTCTTGACCTCAGTTCCGGTGACGTTACCGATTTAAAGACACGTCTCCTTAACGTGACCTTTCCACGTCTGTCTGCCCAAGGTTATTTTGTTTATATTTAACCTAGCTAATTTATGTAAACATCTTTAGCTAAAACCCATTTCTATACTTTATTCTATCAACAATAAATAACTCCCAATGTTTACTATTTTAAGAATATCACTGAATAGATAGATAAATAGATAGATAGACATATAGATCAATAATAACTAATTAATTTTTAATCAAATTTTAATTATCCAACATTATATTTTCGATTTTCTTATGAGATGATCATCTTTAGTTAACTATTACGTGTAATTATATTCATGCAATTATTCTAAATGATGTATACTTGAATAACATTTATGTAAAAAGACTATAGTAAGCGCAAACATCTTTCTATATATTTTTATGTATGCGTATATATATTTGTTTAAAACTCCAATCAGTTTTTAATCTACAGACATGAAACTTAATATATATGGTATTCGAAACATGAAATTTATATCCGTACAGGTGTTTCACAAGTGCGCATGCATTCCTATGTTAAGAATAAGTAGGTTTGAAAATGCTTTAAAGATCATGTCAATCTGGCCTAATGGCTATCGTACTTGACTCACTGTGTTTAGGTTTTGGTTTCAATTTCAGCTCGAGTATTTTCTTTTTTACTTACTTACAAGGAGTGAATTGCTTAGAAAAAACATAATACTTGCATGCACATATCTCCGTTTGTGTACAAATTAAAATATAATATTTAGGCATATTTTACGACCAAGCAACGCTGAGCAGCCTGCTAGTGAGAAAATAAAAAGAAAAAAGCTGATATGGATCCTTAGATTTAGAAGTACGGTAAGCAAAAAAATTGAAGATATGAAATTGGATAAAATAATAGAATAAATAAATTTCGAAATAATTTTCGGAGGCTATCAGATATGATATTTAACTGAATTTGGTTTGTCTATATGGTCTAAGAAGTTATTGTTTTTGATTAAAAAAAAAGGTTTATAAAGGTTCTAATGGTCGACGTTGTTTAAAAACGAGATTTTCAAAGAGGCATAAAAAGAAATTAATTCAATCAGTCCATAAGCAGAGGATATGCCGTAAAATATACAAATCTAACTAACCAAACCAGACCAGACCGAACCACCAATCCAGAGAAATTTCTGCAGTATTCATGAATATTCTTTAATTCACAGAAAAAAAAACTACACGGTTCCAGAACAAAACCTTTGATATGTGGATGCGATGTGGCTGTAAAACGTGCATGTAATGATTTTCTTCTATTGTATAGACCACAATAAACGGCATCCCTAGTCTGCGGATGGTCGGGTATAGTGGTGGGGGAGCAGGATGAAACGGTAAAACGATCTGTGGGTGGGTTGTTCCGATCGGGAGTGTGTATAGATGGAAGATTTGAATAGATGTGATCATTTCATTTTTTTTTGTATTGTTGTGGTGGTTTGTTTTATTATGTTTGTAATTTTCTGTCATTTTTTTTTTGTTCATTTGTTATTGGATGTGGAGTCTA
>NC_136484.1:96998399-97008399 GCF_053919585.1 Euprymna scolopes
TATACAAGTTGTGATACAACGAAACAGTACTGTATGTGGATGACTACAAGTATATTTTAAGACCCCCACCTCTTTGGGTAGAGCACTGTCGTAAATAATTTCACCCGCTACTTAATTGGCTTAAAAAGGCGAGGCTCGCTGTTTGTATGTAAATAATCGGTTTGAGCAGTATAAAAGTGGTGGACTAATGTTAGATTGAAATGGACATTTGTTGAGGTCATTTACGAGCGCCGTTCCCGTGGGTCGCTGGGTAGAACTGCCAACTATCAACGCGATGGTTCTAGGTTAAATTCTCGGCTTGGGAAAGGTGCCTGTCTAGCCGCAATGATAAGTTGTGATACAACGAAACAATACTGTATGTAAATGACTACAAATATATGTATATATATATATATATATATTTGTAGTCATCTACAGAGATAGATAGATAGAAAGATAGATAGATAGAGAGAGAGAGAGAGAGAGACAGAGAGAATGTGTTTTGTCCAATCTATGACACAGCAGTGTGGCTAGACGCGACTATATATCTATATGCGTGTGAAAAGTCTAATGAGATCGAAGCTTGTGACTAAGCATGGTAATGGCTAAACAAGGCATTCTTACCGCAACAACAACAGTTTGTCTTGGTCAAATGAATCAATCAACTTTGTATAACAAATAAGAACAAAGAGTTAATTTGCTTTGATGCTATTAAATGTCATGGAAACATATACTTCTAGATGATATCTGTTTTTAGTTTACATCCATATTTGTATATGCATGTATACATGCTTATATATTTATATCAGCAATAATATAAATGTGCATATGTAAATATATAAAACGTGAATATATAAACATATATATCATTCAAACACAGCAATGTTTGAATGATATGGTTAAGTGGCGGTTTTAGTCATTCCGAATTGCTATAAAGCTTCACCGCTCACTCATTTTTCGATAATTATTACACTGTATATATCACCTTCTCAGCTATATTGTGAAAAAAATATTTTCAATTTTCGTTCAGTAAAACAAAAGTTATGATAAATTTTCTGGTGTTCAAATTCGTAAAAATATGTAAGGAGGTGAGCTACGCTAGTTTCCATAGCAACCACGTCGCTTCAGCGACTACTGTTGCTACTAATTCACTGCTTACGCTAAAAGAGAAGTAACAAATGAAACAGTGAGAATGAAAGCATGAAAGGGAGATCATTGGGCGGATTTTATTGAAAGCATACGGGTGTCGTACATTGTTATTACATATGTGCTTTTTGGAGGCACAAAAATAAGACTGTAATCAAACAAAGAACGAGTGAATTTATTGGAAGCTTGAAAAAAATCATGGATTACAATAGAAAAATGTTAACATGAAACTAATATGGTTAAGCTTACACATGGAAAAGTAATGGACTAGTTGTTAAAACTGGGGAAGAAAAGACAAGATATACTAGTAAAAAATATAAAAAATTAATAACTTAAAATATTGCAGCATTAAGATTTTTTTTTAATTCAATTTATAACATTACATAATCAATTCTTAATGCTGCAATATTTTAAGTTATAAATTTATTATATTTTTACTAAAATATCTTGTCCTTTTCTTTTCCAGTCTTAACAACTAGTCCCTTACTTTTCCATGTTTAAGCTTAACTATATTACTTTTCATGCTCGTATTTTTCTGTTGTAATATATATATATATATATATATATATATATATATATATATATATATATATAGGGTGACCCAAAAACAGAGGCCATTCAATTGTTTTTCTGAGCATTTTACAATCAACAGAGAAAAAAGGCCAAAGACCCTAGTGTTTTGATGTGATGTTTTGAATGTAATAAACTAGTTATGACCAAAGTGTCATTTCATTCGGACAAAACACTAAGAAACCTGGCCTAATTAGAGTTAGGGTCCGTTTTTTTTGGGTCACCCTATATATATATATATATATATATATATATATATATATGTAAGTAAATTTTTGGTACAGCAGAATGGAAGGAGAAATTTCAGAGGAAACATAATTTAATTTAAATACCAAAAAAACAAGAAATGGCAGGTGAAATTAAAATTTTCCCTAAGGCCTTATCGTCTGACCCTCTAAGAGGAAACGTCAGAATGATAGATTAAAAACTAAGAAAACGAATGAGGGAAGAGGGGAATTTTGGTTACAGTTGGAAGAACAGTGGAGAAAAAAAAAAAAAAAAAAAAAAAAATCTCACTGTTCAGGTGGTTTTAAATCAATGAATATCTCCAACTGATGTCTAAGAATCTTTTGTCTACACAGGCTAGGTCGAGAGTTGTTAATAACTAACGCCTCAATGATATTGAGATGATAGTTCGACCTAGCACTGTATAAAACAGAAAACCACCCATCGGAATATTGATCGGCACACCTATTTATACTCAACAGGTGATCGCCAATGGCAGACTCATGAGCCTGGGAGTGCCCGGATGCTCTCGAAACCTGGTGTAGTCGAATATCCCGAGGGATATGTTGGGATATTCTCATTTCTAATCTTTGGGACGTTTTGCCAACGTAGTCAGCTCCACACTGACAAACGAATTTATAAACAACAGAGTTCTTTTGAATGGTTGGCAAAACATCTTTACGAAAAGAAGAGAAAAAGGTTCGAGTTGTGTAAACTACTCTAAGCATAGTAGCTGGAAAACATCGTTGAGTAGCAGAAGAAATCCTTTTAACAATATGAAGGCCATCAGGACCCAACCATGGTAATTTTAGATAAATGGGACAACGTGATGGACCAATATGTTTACCGCTATTAAATGTAGTAATTTTACGTTCAATAGTAGATTTTATTATATTAATGGGATATCCATTATTAAGAAAAATAGTTGTAATTTCACCAAGTTCCGTATCAAGACGGTTTGGTGAACAAATCATAAGTGCACGATGCGTAAGAGCGCTAATGAGGTTTATTTTTCTAGACTGAGGGGCAAAAGAAAACCAATTAAGATAGAGCCCTGTAAATGTAGGTTTTCTATAAACAGAGGTCTCAAACGTAGTACCAACTTTAGAAACACGAACGTCGAGGAATGGGAGAGAGCTACAGTCTTCAACCTCCATAGTAAATTGTAAAGATGGATGCAGGTTGCAAAGAAGACGAAGAAACTGTTTAGCTTCGCTCCGAGAGGGAAAGCATGCAAAAGTATCATCAACGTAGCGTGTGTAGAATGCTGGCTTAATAATTTTGGAAAATAATTCGTTTTCCAAAAATCCAACGAAAATGTTGGCTAACGAAGGACCAAGAGGGCTACCCATTGATATCCCATCAATTTGACGGTACATAATGTTGTTGAAACTAAAGGAGACTGATTTAGTAGCAAGTTCCATTAGTTCAAACAAAAATTCTATCATAAATCTCCTTAGAAATAAATCCGCTTTTATGAAGTTGAAGAAATCTTTTCTGGATTTTTATTTCCATACGAAAAGTATCATCATGGCATAAATCACCCAAACGGAGAAACTTACTTTTATCGTCCAAGATTTGTAACATTTTGGAGATATAATCCGTTTTGTTAAGTATAACAACGCCCGATCCTTTATCCGGGCGAGAAAGGTAAATGTCGGGATTAGACCTAATTAATTTTGCAGCTTCAAAATGATTTTTCTGCCAAACAAAATCACTAGATTTAGTATTTATGGCAGAAAACCTCCGACCTAATTCGCCCAACTGAATTTTAACACTAGTTAATTCATCAGTAGAGATAGGCGAATGCTGTTTTAATTGAGTATACAATAATTCAATTTCACTAAATACTGAGATTTTATCAACAGAAGGGGGAGGAATGCAAAATTGTAAGCCAGCAGATAAAACAAATTCTTCTGTAGTGGACAAAACATGAGAAGAATAATTAAATATATGTTTATCCAAATTTGTTATAATCCCAAACTTCTTAGTAATTAAATTTTTTAAATATTTACCATAAGAAGAAGTACATTTAATACGGGTAAAATTATCGCCAATGGATAAAAACCTAGAAAAACGGAGTTTATCAAAGAAAGATAGTTCTTTCCAAACCATGGCCCAAAGAAAAAGGTGTTTACTACGTAACGAATTATATGTATCAGAATTAAACAGGATTTCATCTTGTAGGAAAACACGTTGAACTGCCAATGTATTTCTACATTTAATTTTAGAAATACGATGGCAGATATAACCGGGAGCAACATGATTTAGGCGGCAAGATTTAAGAAATTCCATCCTACATTTCAAAACGATTAACTTATTTTTAATACGTATAACTTTGTTTAACGTTTTGATAAATTGTGAGTTGTACCGACCTCGAAAATATGTAAGTAAATTTTTGGTACAGCAGAATGGAAGGAGAAATTTCAGAGGAAACATAATTTAATTTAAATACCAAAAAAACAAGAAATGGGCAGGTGAAATTAAAATTCGTTTTCTTAGTTTTTAATCTATCATTCTGACGTTTCTTCTTAGAGGGTCAGACGATAAGGCCTTAGGGAAAATTTTAATTTCACCTGCCCATTTCTTGTTTTTTTGGTATTTAAATTAAATTATGTTTCCTCTGAAATATATATATATATATATATATATATATATATATATATAGGACTCTCCCGTCGATTTCGATATATAAGCTTCCGCCACACGTAAGTTCCTCGGGAATCCACGCAGATGATTTATTTATAGTAGTGAAGGCTTTGTTTAGAACCATCTATACTTTTTGGTATTACTGATAACCTTTGTCGGTGCAGATGACTGCCGCAGGACAGAGTGTGCAGTAGATCGCAGGTTTTTACATGCATGTCTTTAAGAAGACTGGGGGGGTGCATTCTTCCTAATGAATTACGTGCCCCCAGATACCAACCTAGAAATTTCTACGACTCAACACGGTACATAGAGCTCCTAGCCTTCCCAAATTTTCACCCATTTGCTATCGGCCAGGCTCAACGTTGCTTAACTCCGCTGATCTGGCGAAAACCGGTGTGACAACGTGTATATATATATATATATATATATATATACTTGATTTATAGATAAATATTGATAGATAAATATACAAAATGTGTGTGCATTACACGCATATATATGAATACAGAATACATAGTACACTATATATATATATATATATATATATATATATATATATATATATATATATATATACATATATGCCCGCCTGTGTTTATATGAATGTCTTTGTAGTGTGTGTTATTTCTGGTGTTATTGTTACTAATTTGATCATAGCCTTCTGCTGCCCTTTGGCCAGAATCAGCTGCATTTGTCCAATCATTCTTGTTGAAAAATGAAATCAATGCCAGCCAATGTCTGAGCCGCACAATCTTTTTTCAGTTTGGACAAGACTGAATAAAAAACATTAAAAGTAAATAAAAGAAAACGAAAAACGAAACTAAAAAAGAAACGATACAAACAAAATAAAAAGAAAATTGATCTAAGAGAAAAAAAAAACAGCATGGCGCCTCGCCACAATCTTAAAACATATTTTTGTTTTCTTGTTTAGTTTCTTTGTTAAAACTTTTTACTTTTACATCTTACATGTTTTGTTTTATTACTTGTTGAAAACTTATTAAAAATGAAAACTAAAAATTGCTCAAGAGTTACACCTCTCCAATAAAAATACGTACCGAAAATAAAGTCTAAAAGCTTATTGCAGGTGTATAAGTATTTTTTTGGTGACTAATACATAAATTCAGATCTCAAACCATCTGTGAATACAGACTCGAAA
Source organism: Euprymna scolopes (assembly GCF_053919585.1). Lineage (NCBI taxonomy): Eukaryota > Metazoa > Mollusca > Cephalopoda > Sepiida > Sepiolidae > Euprymna > Euprymna scolopes. The sequence goes on from NC_136484.1 coordinate 97,004,125, forward strand.
ATATTTATAAATACAGGTCCAAGTCTATCCATGAAGACAGGCCAAAGTCTATCCAAAGATAAAATCTGAAGTCTGTTCATAGATATAGATCCAAGTATATCCACAGCTACAAGATCTGTCAATGGACACAAGTCTAAGTTTATTTGTGGATACAAGTTCTTGTATATCTATGAATACAAGTGCAAGTCTATCTATGAATACAAGCTCAAATTTATCTATGAATACAAGTTCAAATTTATATATGTATGCAAGTTCAAATCTATTTGCGGATAAAAATTGAAATTTATCTACAAAGGCAAGTTCAAATTTATCTATGAAGGCAAGTTCAAATCTATGAACGCGAATTCAAATTTATCTATGAAGGCAAGTTCTAATTTATCTGTAAATACAAGTTCAAATATATCTATGAATACAAGTTCAAATATATCTATGAATACAAGTTTAAATCTATCTATGAATACAAGCTCAAATCTATCTATGAATACAAGTTCAAATCTATCTATGAATACAAGTTCAAATCTATCTGTGAATACAAGTTCAAGTCTATCTATAAATACAAGTGCACGTCTATCTATGAATACAAGTTCAAATCTATCTATGAATACAAGTTCAAATCTATCTGTGAATACAAGTTCAAATTTATCTATGAATACTAGTTCAAATCTATCTATGAATACAAGCTCAAATCTATCTATGAATACAAGTGCCAGTCTATCTATGAATACAAGTGCCAGTCTATCTATGAATACAAGTGCCAGTCTATCTATGAATACAAGTGCCAGTCTATCTATGAATACAAGTGCCAGTCTATCTATGAATACAAGTGCTAGTCTATATATGAATACAAGTTCAAATCTATCTATGAATACAAGCTCAAATCTATCTATGAATACAAGCTAAATCTATCTATGAATACAAGCTCAAATCTATCTATGAATACAAGCTCAAATCTATCTATGAATACAAGCTCAAATCTATCTGTGAATACAAGCTCAAATCTATCTATGAATACAAGTTCAAATCTATCTATGAATACAAGCTCAAATCTATCTATGAATACAAGCTCAAATCTATCTATGAATACAAGCTCAAATCTATCTATGAATACAAGTTCAAATCTTTCTATGAGTACAAGTTCAAATCTATCTATGAATACAAGCTCAAATCTATCTATGAATACAAGTTCAAATCTATCTATGAATACAAGCTCAAATTTATCTATGAATACAAGCTAAAATCTATCTATGAATACAAGCTCAAATCTATCTATGAATACAAGCTAATATCTATCTGTGACTACAAGCTCAAATCTATCTATGAATACTAGTTCAAATCTATCTATGAATACAAGCTCAAATCTATCTATGAATACAAGCTAAAATCTATCTATGAATACAAGCTCAAATCTATCTATGAATACAAGCTCAAATCTATCTATGAATACAAGCTCAAATCTATCTATGAATACAAGTTCAAATCTATCTATGAGTACAAGTTCAAATCTATCTATGAATACAAGCTCAAATCTATCTATGAATACAAGCTCAAATCTATCTATGAATACAAGCTCAAATCTATCTAGTAATACAAGCTCAAATCTATCTATGAATACAAGCTCAAATCTATCTATGAATACAAGCTCAAATCTATCTATGAATACAAGTTCAAATCTATCTATGAATACAAGCTCAAATCTATCTATGAATACAAGCTCAAATCTATCTATGAATACAAGCTCAAATCTATCTATGAATACAAGTTCAAATCTATCTATGAGTACAAGTTCAAATCTATCTATGAATACAAGCTCAAATCTATCTATGAATACAAGCTCAAATCTATCTATGAATACAAGCTAATATCTATCTGTGACTACAAGCTCAAATCTATCTATGAATACTAGTTCAAATCTATCTATGAATACAAGCTCAAATCTATCTATGAATACAAGCTCAAATCTATCTATGAATACAAGCTCAAATCTATCTATGAATACAAGTTCAAATCTATCTATGAATACAAGCTCAAATCTATCTATGAATACAAGTTCAAATCTATCTATGAGTACAAGTTCAAATCTATCTATGAATACAAGCTCAAATCTATCTATGAATACAAGCTCAAATCTATCTATGAATACAAGCTCAAATCTATCTAGTAATACAAGCTCAAATCTATCTATGAATACAAGCTCAAATCTATCTATGAATACAAGTTTAAATCTATCTATGAATACAAGTTCAAATCTATCTATGAATATAAGCTCAAATCTATCTATGAATACAAGCTCAAATCTATCTATGAATACAAGCTCAAATCTATCTATGAATACAAGTTCAAATCTATCTATGAATACAAGTTCAAATCTATCTATGAATACAAGTTCAAATCTATCTATGAATACAAGCTCAAATCTATCTATGAATACAAGTTCAAATCTATCTATGAATACAAGCTCAAATCTATCTATGAATACAAGCTCAAATCTCTTCAAGATCCCAGTATCTCTATTAGCACGGGTTCAAATCTCTCCATGAACCCAGCTTTAAATCTAATTATGAATACTAGTTCAAATTTGTTAATACATACAATAATTCCATGTTTTCTAGGATATTATTGCGAAAACGACTTAAATAAATACCGCTTCTGTATTCCTCGTAAACTATTATCCAATAAAAGTTTTCTTTATCACAAATGCATGAAACCGGGTTTATATATATATATATATATATATATATATATATATATATATATATATATTATATATATTTATATATATATATAATAATAAACTAGAACATTACATTTTGATTAGATGAACATCAAAGTGTAATAGAATCTCCCAGCCTTCATGGAACCCAACATTTTGGGTATACTGTCTCAGTTCATTTGGTTAAGGTTAACTAGCCTTTCTACGAAATTCAATACTTTTTATAAAGATAAATTAAAATTTATTAATAGATACAAATTTAGCCGAAACGCAAATACCCATAATAATAATAAAACTGCTGTATTCGTCGTAGACTTTTACTCATAAAAAGTGATATTTTATTTCCGTACAAGCCTTGTTTTCTTAAGTATACACAGTCAGAGTAGGTAACGTTTGCATCATCATCATCATCATCATCATCATCATCTCAATATATAGGAGTCTTTATACAGGTCATAATAAAGTGCCTACTCACTGGAAACAACCAATGTTCTTTCCGAAGTCTGGGTTATAATAAGTATCTCCATATGTCTAGTATTCTCCAGGTCTTGAGATAATCTTTGCAAATGAATTTGCGTTATCGCAAAAGTCGTTTACCACTGAATTTCGCTGACAATGATCACAGTTCTTAATTGGATTTGGGTGGCAATAAATTCCCCAAAATCGCACCCATCCAGTGGAAGTTTGGTTACTGCTTTTTCTTCTCCTTCCTATTATTATTTTTGTTTTGTTTTATTTATCTTAAATATTTCTTTTAATCAATCAGCACTTGTGGACAGGTTTGTGTTCAAAAGCACAAAAATAGCATAAAAATATAATAAAAATAATATAAAAAAGAAAAAAAAATTCCTACCATTAAAAAACAAAAGCCAAAACGGATATTGTTCATTTCAGAAAGCAATATTTTTATGACACGGGCCTCATCGACATAACGCTCGCATGGACAACAATCAAAAGGAAAAGAAGGAACAGAAGGCAAAGAACAGGGAGGTAGTTTTTTTATGGTTCTAAAACCACAGCGGAAACGCGAGAAAGATATAAGAATTACACCAGACAATTCTGTTGATAAAGAGAGGGGAGAAGGAGAGGAAGGAAGAGAAAGATGGAGTAGAGGGAGAGGGAGAGAAAGGATAGCTACATTTGAAGAGAATAAAGGGGATAGGTAATGAAGAAAAAAAGAAGGTAGTATGAAGAGGTAATAAAAAAGGGGTAATATATAATATAAGATAAAATATATTTTAGTCATCGACATACAGACCTGTTTCGTTGTTTCACAACTCATCAGTGCCGCTAGACTAACACCTCTCCCAAGCCGAGGATCGAACCTAGAACCGTCGTGATGACAGTCGGCAGTCCTACCTCCTGACTACGGAATCGGTGGCCGAAATTAAACTGTCGGAATGCGTATTTAAATAAACATCCGTCCGCTACTCCTAGAGGGCTCAAACGTTTGTTTGTAAGATATATAGAGGGAGAAATGAGAGATAGATAAAAGTGTGCTTAGGGAAAAGAGGGCGAGAAAGAGAATGACCATGGATGGATACAGTGAAGGAAAACGAAGTAGG
>NC_136484.1:97015899-97018399 GCF_053919585.1 Euprymna scolopes
ATATACATATATGTATATACATATATACACGCATGTATATACATATATATACATATATATACATATATGTATATACATATATGTACACATATATATATATACATATATATACATATATGTAAATACATGTATGTACATATATATATACATATATATACACATATGTATATATATACACATATATATATACATATATATATACACATATGTATATATATACACATATATATACATATATGTATATACATATATATACATATATATACATATATGTATGTACATATATGTATATACATGTATATACATATATGTGTATACATGTATATACACATATATGTATATACATATATACACATATATATACATATATGTATATACATGTATATACATATATGTATATACATGTATATACACATATGTATATACATATATATACACATATATATACATATATGTATATACATAAATATATATACACATACATATATATATGCATATATGTATATACATATATATCCAAACACACATACATACGCATACACATATGTATATACATATATATCCACACACACATACATACGCATACACATATGTATATACATATATATCCACACACACACATATACATACACATATGTATATACATATATATCCACACACACACACACATATATATACATACACATATGTATATACATATATATCCACACACACACATATATATACATACACATATGTATATACATATATATCCACACACACACACACATATATATACATACACATATGTATATACATATATATCCACACACACACACATATATATATATATATATACATACACATATGTATATACATATATATCCACACACACACATATATATATATACATACACATATGTATATACATATATATCCACACACACACACATGTATATACAAACACATATGTATATACATATATATCCACACACACACTCACATATATATATACATACATGATTTAGATAACCCAAGAACACAACGCATGAATTATATGACAGGAGCTGCATAAGTGTTTAATAACAAATGTGGGTTAAACACAACCTATTCCTTTAGATTAAAAACTTAATTTATATACTTAATTTGTTAAATAAGCCATTGTAGCACGTTCTTAACCTATCTGATTAAATTAATTATTAAATCATAGTCACCTTCTAGTAATCAATGAACCGAAAACAGAAACGGCCTGAATTACCTCTCTTTAACAATTGTAAGAAACAAAATCGACCCAGTTTCAAACAGAATTAACTCTCAGTACTTAAAATCATAATTGGATTATCTCCGTTCAAATCATCCCAAGCAACGACATTAAAACATTTTTCAATATAATAACTATGAATTTTCAGACAGTAAATAAATTAGAACACTTCACCCGAAATGTCCTACAATATTTATATATATGTAATACACCCATTTTACTTTATTCTCATATTCAATCAAATTCCAAACCTGAAATGGTCTTATCCATGTACCTATAGAATGATAAGCTATAAACATTACTTGCCACTAATACGAAACTAAAACTAACAGTAACATCTTTACAAGGTTATTACGACCATAATATAAATATAGAAACAAAATTTAAAAAAATTCTTTTTACATAATACCAATCATTGGGTAATAAAGGAATTTAGGAACTCAACAAATTGGGTGTATATAAAAAAATTAGTTAAATGGCTAAGGGCTCTCCGTGAAACTTCCAATAACTCTGTTCTTAAACAAGGATACGAAAATTAGGCGATACATTCATATTTAAATGGCATTTTCCGTAACTACAACCAAGGTAAATGTTTCTCGCATGCTTTTCCCGTTAGGGACTCCCCCTTTTTTTCTTTCTATTCAAAAAATGCTACATTGCCAAAAGTGTGTTTATTCATAAAATCTGAAGAAATGCTGGTTTTTGAATATTTTCAAACGATATAATGCTTAAAATTGTCGAACCAATTGAAATGAAATACACTTTTTGTTGCCATCAAACCCTTGTCTTGAAGACTTGATTTTGCACAAACAGTATATTAATGCTCAATTATGAAATTATGAATTATAATTTTGTAGCTTAATCCTTAAGTCAACCATTTTTGGCTTAAAACCTATTGATATATGAAAATTTACTGAATTACACGAACTATATATACAAGTCTATATATATATATATATATATACGTATATGTATATACATATATACACATGTATGTATACGTATATATATATATACAAATATATATATACATATACACATATATATACACATACATATAACTATATATACATATATATATAACTATATATACATATATATATAACTATATATACATATATACATATGCATATATATACATATATACATATACCTTTATATATACATATATATACATATGCATATGCATATATATACATATATATATATACATATATATACATATATACACATACCTTTATATATACATATATAGACATA
>NC_136484.1:97023399-97025899 GCF_053919585.1 Euprymna scolopes
TACAGACACTAGTGTTTCATACTTACGCAATCATCAATGCAGGAGATAACGATCAACACTGGACGAAGGATTCGAACTCCGCAACGAAACCACCTTTGGCTCCATTAGCAACAAGTACCACCGTTCATTGTCACGAAATTAAGGGAAATTTCAACATTAATGAAACTTAACGTTTTATACAGACCATCTTCGACTGATCAAGTAAAAGGAAGTTACGATCTCGCACACAAGACTAACTGACCGACTTTTCAATTTCCCCAGACAGTGCTCAACTTACAGAATCTTTTTTTTTTACCTAAATGAAAAGACGGACTTTTCGTATCAAAAATATCTTAAGTTAATATCTTAACTACAGATCGAAAAATTCTCTTGACAGTGTAACGAACCTTGTACATACCTGTATAAGTAATTAATAGTGTAAATAGCTCTGTTTACTATTGGGCACTATTATATATATCCGGTGAAAATTCTTTGGATTTTTATACTATGAATGCATTCTTAACCTAAACTAGTCTCTGTGTGTGTGTGTGTGTGTGTGTGTGTGTGTGTGTGTGTGTGTGTGTGTGCGGTATGGCTACCAGGCATTCCCCCGATTCATAGTTAAGAATATAGAAGTTAAACACACACATAGTTCACAAATTAGTAGTCAAAAGCAGTATATATATATATATATATATATATATATATATATATATATATAGAGAGAGAGAGAGAGAGAGAGAGAGAGAGAGGGAGAGAGAGAGCGAGATTGATAGATAGTTTGAAAAAAAAAAGGACAGACATTACAATAAGATAAACTTATATAGTGAGATATCTAATATTTCATCCTTATTAAAAGGCATTGTTTTATAAGGGAGATTTTTTGATAGTACAAACGAAATATGAAAAGAAGCGTGCGAGTTAGTTTGATTGTATTGCTGATATATATTTCCATTACAATGTGCCGAATTTTATCATACTTATAACTATCATGTGTGTGTGTGTGTGTGTGTGTGTGTGTGTGAATTGTTACACCTGCGGAATATTCATCCTTCACACTGACGGTATCTGAAAAGAGATGAAGCACGTGTATGTAAATAAGAATTATATATATATATATATATATATATATATATATATATATATATATATATATATATATATATATATATATTAGTGATAGGACTATTCCAATATTTTTCCCAATTCCGTACTAAATTCCCGATTCTGATACAATTACCGATTCCGGTTCTTTATAAATCTCTAAATATTTTGCTATAGAATTGTTATTTTGTCTCGATTACAGTAAAAGAAAACATCTTAAATGTGCATATATTTTCTCAAACATATATTGCAATTTAAAAACATTATCTTTTATCTAGCAATTAATGATATAGATATAAAATTTTCAATGATTTTATAAAAAGTGCAACAGAATCTACATTACATAAAATAAATCCAAGGTAATTTTTTGATTCAATTTAAATTGAATTTTTATACCTTACTTTGTAAAATTTATAAAAGTGCACTTTGAAGATAAATAAATTTCAAATTGAATCTTGTACCTTTATTTTTAAAGCCTATAGCAAAACATTTTGTTTAACAATTATCATGCCTCAGATGAAATGCTTTTCTAACTTGTATTTATTATTTTATTGTTACTACAAGCAGTGGAAGATGTTTTTATAAAAACAAAATCAAATAAAATGGAAAATTAAAGGAATCGGCTTTGGCATCGGAAAATAGGCTCAAATTTTCCTGATTCCGATACTGATTCTCCAAAAACCTCCGATTTTTCAGATTCCCGATACCGATTAATCGTCCCAGCACTAATATATATATATATATAGCATGGGCGCCCGGCGTTTGCCCGGGTGTTTGGGTGTGTATGTTGAGCAAAAAAAAAAAAAAAAAAAATGGTAGTAAGAAGGCAGGCTCGAACCCGTACCGCAAAGGAGGAAAAGAACGGGGTAAAATTTAACGTTTATGCTGTTACGATCACCGCCAAACCGGAAGCGACATTTTTTTAAAATTAAGGCTAGACAATCTAAAGGAGAGAATAACTTTAAAAAATATCGGCGAAACAAGTGACCCCCTCCTGTAGAAAAGTGCCTAGTTGAAGGGGCAGATATTAATGTGTTTAGCCAATTTGTCGTATGAAATATCGAACTTTAAAACGATACTGATCTTGGTAAAATCCGTCACCTCTATTGAAAGTTTAAGGTAGACATGCAAACAGACATACATGCATACATTTATATATTGGTAACTGAAAATTTTCGACCCAAACTGATGAAAAAGCTTGCCCTATCTCTGAATACCCTTTATGTAAAATTTCAAATATTTAGACCAGAAATTGTCTGAGTAATTTGGAAGAGACCGCAGAGGTCATTTTTTTTTAAACTTTGACCCCTATTATGACCCCTTAAAATTTATTGTTTTTGGCTTAGATCAAGTTAAGTTAGATCCATGTCCAAGGAACCTATATCTAAAATTTCAAGTGCGTAGACCCAAAATTGTC
>NC_136484.1:97028399-97083399 GCF_053919585.1 Euprymna scolopes
ACTGAGGTCAAGAGGTCGGAAGGTTAGTCAGTCAAAGAGTTTTGAGTTTGCTCACGGAAGAGAACAGACGTGCTTAAAGCCAGGAAGCGAGGTTGTAAAGAGTAAGCATGTAGACACGAAATGCTGACTCTTTGTAAAGACCATTTGAGACAGCTGAAATAAATTTATATTTTAAAAAATATAAAGTGTTGTTCTGTGGTTTCACAAAAGACAGAAAAACAGATGTCTCATTTGGTTATGTTGGTGCTCATTTCGTGTTTCATCACAGAGCTGAGCAGTGAAAATAAAAGAACCCTTGAAGAAAGAAAGGTATGAAGCATATATTATTCTTCTTATAAAAAATGATACCTTGAAGTAAATATGAACTGTAATATATACCCGTGTGATAACTCTCTGATACAACATGACTCAGTTCATACGTCGGTATCATATCCTCTGGCAAAACAACAAGACATACAATTTATACGTTTAACTGGTGCTGTTACAAGAACAATATCTCTCACCCACATACAACATATGCATATATATGGAAGCAACATGACTTTAAATGTATAAGCAAGATAAAGAATAGAAACAAAGATCACAATGTAGTATCTGTTGTGATGCTCCACTTAACCTTTTCTGTGGAGGAGAAATCCTTCATGTCCGAGACGATTTTTATTTTTATTCCTATTCAGAGTTCCCCATTTGTGGGTCCTGGATATGACCTTAAACTATATCCGATGGTGAGTCCCCCATCTTGCGGGCTTGTGGGAGTGTAGTGCAACCCTTTGTCATTGCTCCCAGGTCCACTCTGACCCGGAGTGGTGGGACCCGTTAGGTTCCTAACTATGGGTTAAATAGAAACCGACTTGAAAAAACAAACAAAAAAAAAACAAAAAAAAAAAAACAAATATATCCTATTAAAAAAATTTCTTCAAAATCACTGGATTCCGCATTGAATAACCTGAAAAGGGGTGATATGCCGTAAAAAAAAAAAACAAAAACAATAACAACCAACCAACCCATTTGTGGGAGCTGGATTTTGCTTACCTTTAAAAAGAAAACGATTTTATATCTAACTCTGCCCTCGTGGTGAGGCAAGTTAATAAAAACATTAATATAAACGGAGAAAAAAAGACAAAACGATGGGAAGTAGAAAAGAAAAAAAGAAAAAGAAAAAAAAACAAAGAAAAATAGAAAGAAAGAAAAAATATAAAAAAGGAAGAAAAGAAAAGAGAAAAAGCTGGAATAGAACTAAAAAAAGAAAAGATATAGAAATGAAAAAAAAAAGAAAATAATAAAGTACAAAAGAAAAAAAATGACTAGGAAGAAAAGAAAGAAAAATAAACAATTTAAAAAGCTAAATTTCCAGTGAAAAGATAGAGTAAAGGGTGTCGCCATTTTGTTGGCTGCCGTCAAAATATCACCCTCTATAATCAAGTGGTTTTAAAAGTCATTTGCATCTATTTATTTTCGATGAAGATTGAAGACTATTGATAAAACTTTGCAATGCACAGCTTCGATTCCATTCACACTGATCGACAACTGATTTCAAGTTTCGGTTTCCGATGTTAACAAGATTAAAATTTCAGTTCAAATCAATGATAACCAGATTGGAAGCAAATTTAAAGCAATCATTGCAGCCGTTAAACATTTAAAAATAGAATTGCTTTTAGTAGAAACCGTACCTCCAAGCAGTACCATAGACACACAAACACACACACTTATAAATATGCGTGTGTGTTTATATATATCATGCCAAACTGAAAAAAAAATGTGGTTGTAGGTTCGATCTTTTTCAATATCAAGCTATACTAGTAACTGCAAATTAGCAAGAAACACGCATCCATAATTGTTAATTTATACATACATACACATATATACGTGTCTATACGTAGTACATGTATATACATACACGCATGTATATATATATATATATATATATATATATATATATATATATATATATATATATGCATGTATATACATATATATATACATGTATAGGTACATATATATATATATACATGCACACTTGTATATGTATATATATATATATATATATACATACATGTATACATATATACATGCCTACATGTAAATGGATATACATACATGTGCGTGTAAGTTATACAATGTATATGGCGATTAAGCTACACTGAATATTCCGCGTTTCATTCAGGCTTAAGCCCGAAGAATCCTAGAGTGGTTGAAACGCGGAATATTCAGTGTAGCTTAATCGCCATATACATTTTATAACTTACTAAGTAGCTCTACCTACGTATTGAGCACTTTTGAAGTAAATACTTAAAGTTTACGCATAAATCTATACTTTCGTATATTAATTTTATGTGAGTAAATTAAGTAGTTTATATATATATATATATATATATATGTAATATATATATATACTAGCAGGGAAACTCGACGTTGTCCGGAATTTAATTACGATCAACGAATGTTCCGCACTTCCAATACTTTTATTGTCATCAAAATCGGTGAAATTGTCCGTTTTTTTTTCAATGAAAATGATTGATTGTATACTCTAATCGAGTATCCATCTCGATGAATCGGAAAGAGGCTTCAAATGCCTTCCTGCAATGACTTAGTCCACAATACATTATATTCTACATTGCACCGTAGAAAACCCGATTCTATGAAATTATTTTTTTTTATAATGGCTTGAATTAAAGTTTGAAATGCAAAAATTAAGTATTATGGTTCAATTGTGCTCCAAACAGAAACATTTATTTTGACCGCGCCATTATTTTATTAAATGACCTACTGTTTATTTTATATGTCAGGCCTTTTATGCTCGTGCAATGATAAGATTTTTCAAATGCACTTGCCATGTTAGGCTGTATAAGAGTGTTTACTATGATCAAAATCGGAATCTTCCCCCTTAGATTTTTCGATTATCGACTTCTGTTACAAAGGCAGCATGATACAAGACTTACATAAGAACATTGCCAGACACATAAATCACATTTGTGTGAAAAGATCAGCAGAACCGTTTCTGAGTCCATAGGAAATCAATTCGCACAGGCACCAGATACACACACAAAGTACATTTATATATACCAGCGGGACCTGTGGAAATTCCACAGCGGACTCATTGATGTTTGCATTCTGTGGATGTTCAGCGGCAATGGAGACCCCCCACCCCCACAATATTATTGTAGCTATTTACAATGCCTCCCCACGGGACAGAGTTAGACACCAGGGTCGTTTTTTAACGTGGAGAAAAGGTACAAAAATAACAAAAAAATGTCTCAGTCGTCAAGGACTGTTCCTCCACTGAAAGAGAACAAGAAATAGAAGTACAGCATCTGAAGAACAGATACTACACTTTGATCTTGACCAAATATCGCAGTAGTAGATGACTTGAGTGCCATCAGCTATAACCGAAACCGAAACCAAAACTTTTGAAGAATTCTTAGTAAAATTATTTATTACAAGAAATGGAAGGTCATAACAATTAAACGATAGCCACTCGGAAGGAAAAAGATGGAGGCGTGACACAAAATAATAACACACACGCTATCATATTAATATGTAGATCCGTGTGTGTGTGTGTGTGTGTGTGTGTGTGTGTGTGTGTGTGTGTGTGTGTGTGTGTGTGTGTGTGTGTGACGCAAAAATTACTTTAGCATTTTCTAGTTTAAAAAATTGTTTCTTGGTCATATAGAGTTTCTGCGAATGCAGTAAAGTAATTTGTAGTTTATGATCTCATAAACTACAAATTACGATAGGGATTTCCAGTTTTATAAGTTTTTATATTTCAAAGCGACTTTTAAATGTAACCGACAAATGGGTAATTTACATTCCGACTTTGATCTATAAACGCCCACACATTTCTTATCTATAATCGAAAAGGTCACGAATAGGCAATACTTACGTTGGCTCAGTTGCAACTGGTTGCTGTCTGATTCTAATTATCACATTTCTACGTACAAATAGAATTACGTTGAATTCATGAATTCTGTATCTCTGCAAAAGTCACTATTCAAAAGTCACCTAGAGTATTGTGGCCACATTTGCTCTTGCGCATCCACCACAATCTGTCCCTTTTAGACAAAGCCCCCCCCCCCAAATCTCCAATCTATAAGCTCCTGCACTGTCAACTAAGTTCCAACCCCTGTCTCATCACCGCAATTTTGCATCCTTGTGCCTATTTTATAAGTATTTTAATGGAATGTTCTCTGATGAATTCAACGCCGTTGTATCCCCTCGACGTACATCCTCCCGACTAACTCGAACACCAGCAAAATCTCACTCCTTCATTGTAGAGACCCCTAGATGCCGGAAGGACTTCTACTCTAATAGTTTCTTCCCTCGGGTTGCTAGACTTTGGAATTCCCTCCCTGCTCCCAACATCACTGACTGTACTGACATACAGAAGCTGTTCATCTCTTTAACATAATCACCCGTAAACATGGACCCAAATAGTAGCCCCTTTAACCATGTGGTAATATGCCTTATTTGGGTGTAAGTAAAATATTGAGAAAAGGTGTATTTGAATAAAGTTCGGAGATTGTTAAAAGTTTGTGTCCATTTTATATACGAACTCACGTTAACAATCTAGTTACAAAATAAATATGGCTGCTATAACTGAGCTTCAATCTTTGTCCCCTTCTTCTCCGAAAAGCTCGCAACACAAACTCGCATAGTTTCGACCACTGTTAATAATTTTCCCAACTCTATGCCTGTGTCTGAACGCAAATTCCATGAACAAAGCTTCTTTCCTAAAGCTGCCCGTCCTTGGAACTCCGTCACACGGTTTGCTTTCCAGCCGACTACAAATGGCTGGCTTCAAGTCCAATGTAAACAAGTCCTTGTTGAACCACCCTTTTAAATGATCAAATTCTACTAAATGTCAATCATTACCGAACATTACGTTATTGTCTCATTGACCACTTCACACTCATTAATCCTTATCCTGTGGTTGCTTCCGTGCCTTGATAAATGGTGAGTCTCTTGTAAAAAAAAAATCAGCGTTCAAACTCATTCATGTTAAAAAGATCGCTCGTTTCTAAGCGTCGGATTTTCCGCCACAGGATAAGGTATAGGGTTGGGAGGGTGGTTGCAGGGCAGGTTCCAGTTTATTCGGGACGCGCATCCAGCCAGCTTGTCGTAGAATCAAGGCGCGTTTCTAAATGGTTTTATCACGTGACTAACCGACGAAGGAAAGCAAGCTTACATATTTCATAATGGATTCTGGAAATGTCAAGCGATGAATTCAACTTCCTGTCAAGGCAAGGCCCGCTCTGCTTTCGCAAGATTAAAATGCTAAAGGCGTGGCGTTTGAGGTCGCTAGTTCTTGGCAAATATTCAACAAAAATCCCCTCGCGTTCAGTAAAGAAAAGCAAGTAACTTTCCGGCATTCCAAATAATTAAAACATTGTTGATTTTTTTTTCTTTTTTACTTATTTATAACTATCTTTATTTTACCCTCCTTGGGACGGGTATTCTAGTTAAAACATAATAATAAAAAAAAGTGCTCGTCTATCTGTCTGACTGTCCGATATAAACACAGAAACTAACGGATTATATTTCAACTAAACTTGGCATACAGGAAGTGTCACAGGCCTCATAAAGATGACCTTATTCAATCCCGAAGGTAATAAAAGGTCAAAGAAACTATTTTTAATAGAAATGGACTTTCTAATCTAAGAATTTCTGACTTGTAAGCGGAAAGTAATTAGGAGTCAGGAATTCCAAAATCCTACCACTACTGCTAATACTACTACTACTTATTATTATTATTATTATTATTATTATAGTGCTACTCCTGCTATTAATAATATCACTACTACTACTACTACTACTAATAATAATAATAATTATTATTATTATTATTTGTTAAATTTTTTTATTTTATTTCTAACGCGCCTCTCTTTTCTTGGTTCCTTGTTATCCGAACAACTTGGTTAATTTTGAGAAAGAATAACACAATAAAATTCTTGTATTTAAAATAACGTATATTTACAAGTAAAGGTCAAAGTTTCCAAAACAGTTATTCTGGAGGAGTTTCTGTTTGTTGCAGAAAAAGAGAGTAATTTCTGAGAAGTGCTCGCTGTTAATCTTTTTTTTTTCTTTTTTATTGTTGCAAGCAACTCCAAGTAATAGTGGGTAATTTGCATAAGTTGCTTTATGCAAATTACCTTACAAAGTTTTAGTATAATTGAGAATAATTCTAACATATTATTATTATTATTATTCTACTGCTAAAACTAATAATAATAATAATGCGCATTTTCTTCGTTATACACTCATAATATAAGGAACATTCCTTTGTGTATAAGTCTGTCCGTCAGCTATAATTTTTAAACTAATGTATTGACGTTTTTTAGATATAGAAAATATTGCAGCAAATACTAGGTTATGTTTCCTCAACAAATAAAGCGGATGTCATGACCAGCATTTGAAAAAGAAACCTTGAGACGCTCAGTAAGACGTTTTACAAACTGGACTTTCTTATAAACATATCTTTAAACATTATCTTGACAAATAATTATTGTTACGTCATGTTTTAAAACCTTGATTCAAACATTAGCGATTTTTAAAATAAATACATGAATGATTGAGCATTATCAATCAACTTAGAAATTCTTTCAATAGTCCAAAATTTATTTGCTGTTAACTAGGCACTGTTAAACGCTACCAGAATTTGGACCCATATATATATATATATATATATATATATATATATATATATATATATATATATATGCGAGCAAACAGTTAATAAAACATGTTAAAAACACTTTGAAAAAAAGTTAAAAACATATTTAATCTGAAAAGGAAACACTTGATAAGTGGATAGTCCTTAATTAGCGGAGTTTAGAAGAAATTTCCTTCTCATCAGAGGGTAGGAATTAGCAAAATGCGGGATCGGATTTTGCATGCAAAAGTATTTGATGAAACAACAAGTCAAAGATCTTACTTGATAACAAAAAAATGAAGCAGAGGGAATATTGTGAAGAAAAAGGTGATTTCGCGTGAATGGATAGTCTGGTGGAAGATAAATAATCTAGTGACGGTAAAATCCAAATATATAACTTCAAGAAAGTTAATTGAATTTCCATTTGCACAAGTAAAATCCAAGGAAATCCCGTAATTGGAAGATGGTCCAAAATAATCCAAAGGCAGAAATTCATGGAATAATTTACAAAAATGTGTACAAGGGAAAAAGGGGGGAAAATTCCAGTAATATATATAAAAGAAAAATAAAATATGCTTTTCACTCTACTGCCGAGGCATAAATATAAATAAGAAAGATCATTATATATATATATATATATATATATATATATATATATATATATATATACACGTGTGTGTGTGTGCGCGCGCATCTACGCCCACAGGGTCTAGTTTATATGAATAACAGAAAGTGTTTATTTCTACTTACTTTCCTCCTCACGAGGTCAGAGTTGGGCACAAGGTCGGTTTTTAATGAGGGGAAATCCAACTACTCAAAATGAGGCAGTCCAGATAGAAAAAAAGTAAAAATTTTCTTAGTCATAAAAGATATCGCCTCCATTGACCGAGGACAGAAAAGGTGAAGTTTAGTATCAGAACAGATACTACACTGTGATCTTGGCCTGAAGGGCAAGAAAGAAAGTGTTAGTCTGTCTACCTGTTTGCTATAGATTCAGAAACTAACAGATCGGATTTCGATCAAACTTGATATGCACGCAATGCCAGTTTGTATATGCTGACCAAGGTCAATCATAAAGTTCAGGAAAGGTGAAAAGACCGATCAAATACTTCCTCAGAAGTTTGGCTGGAAGTAAAATTTCTGATTTGAATTCCAAATAAGGATAAAGGTGTAGATCTTTACTGCTCATCTATACAAATAGAATTAAGTGTTTGTCTGTCTGTCTGTCTGTCTGTCTGCACTGTTTACTGTTGCTTTGCGGCAAAATAATGGAGGGATATATTTTGGAAGATATAGTTGATACATAAATCAAGCAAACATTGCCCTAATAAATTACTCTCATGAACTAGTAGCCAATCGAAGCACCGAGTCATCAATGAGAAAGGCTCTGCCCATCCCTAACCAAGCCAAAAAGCCAAGCAGCCTATGTTACACCACCAGGAACCAAACTGTCTCAACATTACTGATTATAGGCACAATTACACAGTTCTTTATAGAGCGCCATATTGAATTCATTTTTTTTTTGCTTACTAAATTCAACAAGGAGTTTATAGTAATTATAGCAATCCTCGAACAGCATTACACATAAACAGGCATACTTTACTCAGAGAAATGGACATGTCCCAAACCACTAGAAGAACCAGTAGGGTAAGCAAAGAAGAACTCAAGCTATACGAGGTGTGTTTTTTTTTTCTTTTTCGTTTTAATAGAGTTGCTTTACCAGAATTGCCGTATTAATGAACCGATAATTTGTGTGATAAAGCAATGACGAAACAGGTGATAAATAGTTCGTCCAGGAAGTGGCGATTATAATGCCGCCAATAAAAGTAAAATTATTTCTATTACAGGAAACGAATTAATTTTAAATTAGTTTTTGTTTTTATTTAACACTAGTCTCGCTTCCAAAAAATCCATAATTGAAAGTATTGTTGTTGGAAGCAAGGCGAAAACAAATTGGAATTTTTAATAAATTATATGGCATGAATGGGGTTGTGTATGAATAGTAGTTTCTTTTATATCTCTTCGGATTTCGTCGGTGAAGTAAAGAAAAAGATGGTAGAAGGAGGAGGAGGAGCGATGACGTGATATTGGGGAGGATAGAAGTGAAAGAATAGATAAAAAAAGAAGGGGGTGAAGGGTGAACAAGGCAAAAAGGTTAGATGGAGAATTCGGGAATGAGCTAGAGAGGGAGACAATAAGAAAGGCAAGAAATGGAGAATGGGGAAGTGGGAAAAGAAGAGGAGGGCAAATAGAAATGAATAGGAGGAAAGATAAAAGCGCGGTAAGAGAAGGGGGAAAGTGCATTGGTATAAAAAAGAAAGGGAACGAATAGACGGCGGAAATTACAATGCGAGAAAGAAAGGAAGATGAAGATAATCGGGATAGGGATGAGAATAAAAGCGAGAGAGTAGAACGTTGAGTAAAGAGATAAAAGGGGAAGAAAGAAAGGAATAAAAAGACAAGAGGGGAAAATAAGAAAGAGAATATATATATATATATATATACACACAGATAGAGAGAGTGAGAGAGAGACACAGAGACAGAGAGAGGGAGAGAAGGATAGGGAGATGAAAAGAAGTGAGAGAGAGAGACAGAGACAGAGAGAGGGAGAGAAGGATAGAGAGACGAAAAGAAATGAGAGAAGAGAACGATAGAAATGGAGGAAGAGTAAAAAGGGGAAAGATTAAATTGATGAAAGTAAAATAGGAGAAGGAGAGTGTAAAATCAAAAGAGAGCATACGAATAGGATCAGGTATATATATATATATATATATATATATATATATATATATATATATATATATATATATATATATATATATATATATATATATAACCTTTAGAATGTAAGGGAATATATAATTATTTTCACAGCCAGACATTGTTGCAGCTCACAAGAGCCATGACAGTCAACAAACCGGAAGTCTAAGACTCGAGTTTCGCCCTCATATATATATATATATATATATATATATATATATATATATATATATATATATATATATATATATATATATATATTTATATCAGAATGACATGTAGAAAAAGATGGACATAGATAAATAGACTTGAATGCGGAGAAGGAGGATAAAGGAGAAGGAAAAAGAGATAAATGAATGGATGAAAGTAAAAATTAAGTCGATGGAAGGTGTTAGATCAAGTGCGAGTATACGAATAGGGCGGAAAGTAAGGCGGAATAACGAAGAGAAACAGAGATAAGGTGATGAAGTAGACGATTTGTGTGTGTGTATGTGTCTGAAAGAGAGAGAGAGAGAGAGAGAGAGATAGAGAGAGACAGGGGGGATAGCGATGGACGAGAGTAAAAAAAAAGTTTGAGGTGAAAAAAAAAAAGGCGGATGATGATACCGAGAGACAGAGAAAAGTGAGTGAGACTGTAAGAGAAAGACGATGGAAAAAAAAAGGGAGGAATTTGCTAAGGAGGAACAGATAGTGTGTGGGGTGAGGGGTGAGAGAAACTGGATTTTTTTTTGCGATGGGTGGAGGTGGAGGTGGGGTGGTGTGGAAGATGAAAGTGACTTGTAGAGTTTACTTGTTTGGTACAAATTGATTTTCTGTTTTGTTTTAATGTTACCAAAATATCAAGCCGGAAACCCATTAGCGATAACCCATAATATTTTCTGAACGCGTTGACTCGCCTTGTCGATGCTGATGAAAAGCAAGAAATTGAAACAATTATATATATATATATATATATATATATATATATATATATATATATATATATATATATATATATATTCACACTAGTAGGCCGCCCGACGTTGCTTGGTCGTCAAATACGCATAAATAGTATATTTTAATTCATAAGAAACTGAGACATGTGCATGCGAGTATAGTGGGTTTTTTTTCTAAATGTTCACTTCTTGTAAGTGAATAATATAAAAAAAAAATACTCGAGCTGAGATCGAAATCAAAACCCAAAGACATTGAGTCAAATACGATAACCAGTGGGCCAGCTGTACACGATCTTTACAAAG
Organism: Euprymna scolopes; assembly: GCF_053919585.1. Lineage (NCBI taxonomy): Eukaryota > Metazoa > Mollusca > Cephalopoda > Sepiida > Sepiolidae > Euprymna > Euprymna scolopes. The sequence continues at coordinate 97,039,044 of NC_136484.1, forward strand.
TGTTGTCAACCCTTCTTATTTTTAACACAAGGAAGCTGTCACGTGAACGATTCACGCATGCGGATTCGTGAAACAGTTGACAAAATGATAAAAATACGATGACTCCTAAGAAACAATTTCTCGATTTTCATCCCCTTAGCAGCCCTTTTTTTCCGGATGAAAACTGATTAAAAAGTAATCAACATGTCTGAACGTCGTATATACCAAATTTTATGTTTGTAGATCAAACATTTGGTGTGGTATATCGTCTCACACATACAATCTCACTTTTGTAGATATATAGATATACTCGTATGTGTCAAGAAATAAAGATAAATGAAACATCAAGATAAATACAATAAGTCAACGTGATACAAATCGAAGGAAAATCTATAAAATTGATTGAAACAAATTTAACTGGTTATAGGCCAGATTTAGGCCCCTATCCCATCCATTTTTCCGCATGTTTAAATGGTATTCTTGTCCGCTTGACCTGAAAAATTATCTAGCAAAATGAATACCAAAACCGGAAGTAAAAATATGAGCAAAATATCTTTACTGTCGTTCAATAGAAAAAAAAAAAAAACAAACAAAAAAAAAAAACACAATGGGGCTACGAATCGGAAAGGATGAAAAAAAGAAAAACAACTAGTCTTGAAGGTTAGGGCGAAACTCGCGGAATCTTATTTTCACTCAAATACCACATAAAGCTACCATAAAAAGAGAAATGGTAAATAAGGAGATATTTTGTCACTCGGATTCAATGAAACACCACTTGTTTTTGCCAAGAGAATATTGTTCTAATGGGAATACCTAGAGATAACTTTTTAAAATCACATAATCTACCCCCACCACACACACAAAACACACACACACACACAACTCTGTGCAGTGCCGCAGAACATAGTCACAAAGATTAAAAGAGGCTGGAGAGACCAGTGATGGCGAGCACCTTCCAAACTTCTATTGGCAGGTCATGAAAAGTAAAGAAATCTCGAGGAACATTACTGTCACTCAAACTCTTGAGAAAGCAAACTGTTGTTATCAGGGAAGAAAACAATGGTAAACAGCTGTTGCGAAAACGCAGTACGATTTGGAATGGTTACTGAATGAAAGAGAGAGTGCTTGAAATCTGTGTAGACTTGCTGTCACTCAGACTCTAGAGAATGTCATTTGTAATTTGCAATGAGCAATCACTCATGTATATATAATTGTAAAACTCTGTGAACTGTCCGGGCATCTGGTTTGAATCTTGTCTATCAAAAACATGGCATATATATATATATATATATATATATATATATATATATATATATATATATATATATATATATATATTATTTGATTACCGTTTTATCTTTTTAGTTGGACATGTTTCCGCTACTGAATCTTATTAGCGATCTAGTAACTTCGTCAGACTTGGACAGGAGTCATTGTTATGAAAAGGCGATAGTAGAAGACGATTTAAAAAAAAAAAAAAACATAAGAGGTGGGGGGGGATCTCCATTTAAATCCGGCAACATTTGATTTTTAAGATTTAATAACTAAAGAAGAGAAAGAAAAAAAGAAGACAGAAAAAAGGGGTGAACAGGGGGAGGTGATGTTGAATTAAAGAAAAAAAAAATAAAGGTACAAGATTCAATTGTAAATTTATTTATCTTCAAAGTCTACTTTTATAAATTTTCCAAAGTAAAGTATAAAAATATAATACCTTACTTTGTTAAATGTATAAAAGTGAACTCTAAAATTCAAATTGAATCTTGTACCTTTATTTTTAAAGCTTATAGTAAAAACATTTTGTTAAACAATTTTCATGCCTTGGATGAAATGCTTTTCTTACTTGTATCGTATCTTTTCAAGATTATATTTTATTTAATTTATTAATTTGGATTTTAAAAAAATGCATGTAGTTTTGCATGTATTTATAAAAAACTCTCCTACTCTCTATTTCAGTTTGTATTTCTCCTCACACCTCAACTCATTTTTGCAACTTCTTCTTTGTATTATTATAGGTCTGAATATTCTCTCTGTTTCAGTTTGTATTTCTCCTCACACCACAACTCTTTTTTGAAACTTCCTCTTTGTCATACATGCCTGAATAATGAGAAAATTTGAATTGTTTTAACAAAAACTTTAAAATAACTTTTTTTGGATTAAATTTTTTAAAACATCTTTCATAATAGAAAATCTTTACAGTTTAATAAGGAACATATTTTATATAGGTTTCATTAAAAATATTCAGTAGATAACGAGAAAAATAGAGATGAAAATTTCAAAAGGACTGTATAACTGGTTATGCTCAATAGTAGTCCTCACGAGCGAAAGCATGTTATTGTTATTCTATTATTATTATTATTAGTATTATTATTATTATTTAAAGCATTTTGTGTCCTGCTCTTTCGCGCGAGGACTAATTTATATTAGTGTGCGCATATATATATATATATATATATATATATATATATATATATAATGTACGTATATATAATTATAAAACTCAAATGACCTTGTAACGAGTGATGTTTCAGAATTCTACCAAACTCTTCTGACAATGTTGGGTCTACACACTTGAAATTTTAGTTATATGTTCCTTGGATATGGATCTTACTTAATAACTTAATTTGAGCCACAAACAATAAATTTTAAGGGGCCATAACAGGGGTGAAAGTTAAAAAAAAATTAACCCTTTTTTGTTTTTACTCAGCATACACTTCCAAACACCCGGGCAACGCCCCGCTGAAATGACAGGGTATATATATATATATATATATATATATATATATATATATATATATATATATATATATATATATATATATATATATAAATGCACGTATATATATATTTATTTATATATATTTATATATATTTATGTATAGGAATCTAAGGAAATCAGAGTAAAATATCAGTTATAAAAATGTGGAGTAAGTACACTTTGTGTAACAGTTCATTAAAATGTATACTTTGCTAAAATTCCTTGTCTAAAAGCATTTATTATCAAAACAATAGGTCACTTACTACGATTGTATTATACATATATTGCCTTATACTTTTATTTTCGAATATAATTGACTTTTCCTAATGTAAGATGAACTGAAGAAGCACTTTAAACAAGCCCTGTTTTTTTTTGTTTTTGTTTTTTTATACTAATAACACAAAACATTCATGTATTCCGGAGAAAGCGCATTCTTTGTTGATTCGAAATAACGATTTGAAAGTTTAATAGGAAATCAGAGACGACATTTGAAAATTTATCTGATGACGAGCGAGAGAGTGCATTACCATATGTCATCGGTCCACAGACATGTGCCTCTCATTGGGATGAAGAAAACAAAAAAACAAAACAAAAATAACAACAACAACAAAAAAAACCTCCGCCGTTTAGCTAGCACAGAGCACAGACAGTGATAAAGAAATCAACGATAAAAGACTTTTTTTGACTACTGTTCTCATCTTGATTGTTATTTGCACAACGTTTCGGTTGATGTAACTTCCGACCTTCCTCAAATGTACTTACTCGAATTCAGAAATCTTCCTGTCGAACTCGGGGAATCTTTTCGCGAAGACCCATGGTGTAGTCGATAAAGTATTTGGTAAAAGTTACTCTTCTAGAGATTAAAAGTTTAATCTTCAGTGCGAGCAACACTAAAAAAAAAAAAAATGCAATTGCGAATTGCATTCGACTTCTATTCAATCATGGCTGACGGAACTCGAGCATCCTACTCCCATGAGGCTCAGTTCGTAATTCGGTGTAGAGTCTGGAAACTGGGTTACATCGATCGAAACGTTGTGAAAATAACAGTACAGTGGAGCACAGTAGACCGAAATATCTAAATGGTATGTGTAATCAATCCTCATCTAAAAAATTCAGAAACACAACCTTCTATTAAATAAATCTCATCTGTTTGTTTAAATGTATGTATGTATGTTTGTATGTCTTGCAAATCACGTTGACGTGCACGTCATAATCATATCCACGTTGACGTGTACGGCATAATCACGTTGACACACCGGTTCTCGTCAGATCACCGAAGTTTCGCAACGTTGAGCCTGGCTAGTACCAGATAGGTTATCGTTTGGGAATTCGAGGTGCTGTAGGTGCTTTCCGCTTATCTCGACACTGTTTCCAGTCGTCCTGAACCTCCACTTGCCACTGGTATTCAACAATGTCGACTCAGGAGAGGTGTGGTTGGAGATTGTGCAATTCTTGCCACAATAATTTCATGCGCAGACAATCTTTCAAGGGTATCCATAGTCTGTCAAGACTGAAAAAAGCCATGTCTCGCAAAAACTTTCGACAGAGGCGACGGATCCTGATAAAATCGGTATCATTTTGAATTCGACGTCTCGGACGACAAATATCGAAAAATTGGTCAAAAACATTAATTCCTTCACCCTCTACTGGCCAGTTTTGTGAGGTCGATTTTTTGCGAGCCATTTCTGCAAGTCATCGTATTAAGTGGATTGGCTTCACTTAATTTCAACGTTCCAAATTCCGGTCGCGTCATGGAGCATTGGTAAGACATCAGATTTTCTTTCACTTTCTTTTCAGCCGTCGCATCACGGGTTCAAGCCTGCCTGCCTGCTACCACTTTTTTTAACACCCATCTTTACCCTGCTTGCTTACGACCATTTTACCCCCCCCCCGTTACTACCACGTTTTTTAAACACCTCTCTCCACCCGGACTTCCTACTGTCATTTTAAATCCCCTCCACACGCACACACATACACACCTCTACACCCAGGCAACGCCATGTACACCCGCTAGTGAGAAATAATAAAAAAAAGAGATATGAAGACAAACCGATTTACAAAAAAAAAAAACAAAAAAAAAAGATGTAAACTCAAACATTGCATGAACAGGACACGTGTTATAAAATGTTTCGGGACTTAGTTCACTACAATCAGCCCGATTTTAAGAAAAGCGTCTCCGTATTTTGCTCCGTGGTTGTAGAACCCACCACTAATAGAAAAATAACGTTTACAAAAGAAAAAAAAACAATAAGCTCGAACAGTTACGCGTAGTGAGGGCAAGGGCCTTTGGCCTGCTTTTCCTGACTACTGCTCTCTGTCACAGCATCAACCTGAAGTTATTGCCAGCGATCTTGTTGCAGCGATGTCTTCAATGTTTCAGGCATGGGTAACGATGTTAATATATACCTATATAATGTGTGTGTGGATATATATATATATATATATATATATATATATATATATATATATATATATATATATATATACTTGCAAAAGTACCCCTCGTTGACTGGGTTAAAAAACAGCTTACAGAAAATGGACTCTGATTTATGAAAGTATGATAGGTTATGCAAAGGAAGGGCTGTAAAGAGATAGCTTCGAATTTGGGGGTATCAAAACCAAAGCAAAATATGATGAAAGTAAAAATAAAATAGATAAACCCCATAATTTATTTTACCATACCTGTTCACACTGAAACACTTATCACAATATTCTGTGGGTCTATATTAAAAAGACCTTGTTAAACTTTGTGACATATTTCCATTCTATGGAGGTCAGGCGCGAACGAACACCCCATAATTTTATTATACCATATTTCTTCAAACTGAAACATAATTATCAAATATTCTTACGCAGATAGATATGAAAAGTCTTTATTAAAGTTTGTGCCTATTTCTATTTTATGGAGGCCAAGCGTGAACGCAGACCCCATAAGTTTATTATACCATCCTTATTTAAGTTAAATGTACTTATCAAAGTATTATTATGTACATCTATATCAAAAACACTTGTAAACGTTTTTTTTTTTTTTTCATTTTTAAATTTTTTATTTCCATACTTTGTGAACAAAGCGCGTACGCAGCCCCCACAATTTTAATGAATCATCATTATGCCAGATCAAACATACCCATTCCTGTGTCTCGATACATCTTCTATCATTATATGTGATCAGTTTTCTATAATAGTCAACCATATAGGAGCCTATTCGTGACCAGACACACACACAGACGTTCAGCTTTATATTATATGTATATATATATATATATATATATATATATATATATATATATATATATATATATAGAGAGAGAGAGAGAGAGAGAGAGAGAGAGAGAGAGATAGACGATACGGAAAAACCGAAAAAGTAATGTGTAGCGCAACTTATTTCTGATCATACAAGGCGGAGAAACGTCCTCGACAAGCGGTTCGACAATGAGTTAGTTGCTGCTGGGTTGTTTAGTCTCAGGAGATCCATCTTGCCCGCTAGGCTTTATCTTTTCTTTGTTTATCGTTAATTGCCTGAGACGCCACAAACAGAGAATTCCGACAACGGGGCTCGAGCATTTTTTGTAGGCCAGAGTTGTTTACTCATAGTGTACCCAAGTTTTCAACTTAACACCTTACATTGTGTCTTACCTTCTGCGGACGTAAATAAAATAAGATCTCCGTAGAAGAATGCGCCGCCTTCATTCACGTTTACGTGTTCTGACATGTTTACTAATTACATTAAGACATTTGAGGATCGCAGCATATTCCCATCACATGCATCGAAACGAGCGTCCTCTCTCTCTTTCTTTTTTCTATCATCGCAGCTGTTAGATTTCTCTAACAAAACAACCAAGAATAAAAGCCAATCCTCGCTCAATTTATCACGACTGAAATAAGGTGCTTTTTACTATTTATTTATTATTATTATTATTTTATTTCGTTAACCCCAAACAAGATGTATGGCCACCGAAGAATCAGAGACTACTGTGATAAGGGCCAGATTTATAAGTTGCGATCTTAATGGGAGTTTGGCAGCAAGATGTTTGTTTACTTACATTTACATTGCTGCATGTTGTCCGGGAAGAGGAACAGGGAGCAGGAAGAGAAATTCAAGGTCAAGCAGTCCGAGGAAAGCAGCTATATTTATTTCAGTTGAAAAAAAAATTCTTTTTTCTTTTTTGGTATGGTTTATACTTCTTCGAGTTATTTTATACGATTCAAGTTGTTTTAGTAAACGTTTCGTACTTCATTTTCTTATTATTGTCAAATATTTATTTATCCGTGGGGTAAGTTTATGCATTTTTATGGGATGTCCAGGAGAGGTTCTATTTAACCCAGAGACGAAATCCTATCAGCGTGGATCTGGAAATTACAACTAAAACGTGTATACACACTACCCAAAGCTTCTAAACTGTCGCTTAGACGATGGATTTATTTCAAACTCATACCGAGGACAAATCACCTGCCAAAGCATGAGTAGGTGTTGTCGATATCACTCAAGGATTCGTCCTCGGCAATAAGTCATACAGTGGTTTTGTTACTGGCGAGGTAAGAATGTGGTATGTCGTACTTGAAAGACACTCCAGTTCTTATGACTGATTCTAGATATTTCTGAATCCCCCCCCCAAAAAAAAAATAAAAAGCAAACCAATAACAACAAATAAATATGGTTAATTATCCTTTTGGTCCTAAAACAGGACGATGGGCGCAAACTGAGTAAATTACGTTATCGTGAAGCTGAAGATATCTAGGGGGGGGGAAAAAGAAAGATGTATAGTTCGACTATCATTTCGCCATTGTGATTACATACATGGGACCATCTGATTCTGCTGACAAAGTGGGCGCACTGTGGGAGTCGAAGCGGGACACATTGTGGGAATCGAACACCCTAGCTACGCTACGTCTTTAAGAATACCAGTCTTCGTTTTGTTCCATGTTTTTTTTTTATTTAGAACTATGAAAGGGCGGACAATTTATTGATTAATAATCTATGAAATCTGGTTTTTGAGAGGGATGAGGGCGAAAAGAAAATAACGCAGAGAAGAAAATTGAAACTGCGGCTGCCTCTTCATAACATCACTTCCGTCCTCGAGAGACAATGGACAACCCCCGTAAGAGTAGTCGTGCAGGTAATTGTAAAACAAAGGTTACACAATCCCAAATTACATCTCTCCTGAATCAGCCCAGCTTGATTCCTGTGGCAAGGAAAAAATCCAGGACGACCGGTATTCTCAAATGGTTACTTAATTCAGTACTGACCAATCTCAACGTGGTTTAATTAGTGTTCTAACGGGAACCGGTGTGTCAAACGTGACTATGCGCCTCATCACTGCAGACATAGCACCAGCTGATTCTGCTGATGAAGTAGACGCACCCTGGGGATCGAGAAGAACGCGCCCGTTTTGATTAGTTCACTTTGATCTATATAATAAGAACCACTGTTATCAAGAAGATGGCAAGAACATAAAAAGCAAACGAACGCGTAGCTTTGATTTGATTGTGAAACAAAATCAAATTCTATTTTTGTTTTCTTTTTGGTGTTTTCTCACTATTTATAAAGTGTGTTTTTCAGAGGCGGCGAACTTTAAATTCAAATGAATCATAGACAAAAATATTATACAAAATATTGTTATTTTACAAATATGCGGTTAATTTCAAAGATCATTTCTTTTCTTTTTTTAGCATTTACAACCGATAGTTGCTAAATCTGCAATTAAAGAAAATAGAGTTGTTAACTTAAAGTTCGCTGCCTCTAAAAAAAAAAAAAAAACTCTCTCGGAATGTTTGAGATTTGGTTCTATTATTTGGATTATTCGAACAACCGTTCTCATCTTGATTGTCATATTCACAAGATTTTGGCAGATATAGCCTCAGACTTTCTTTACACATGGACCTCTGGCGCAACGAATAAAAGTGTTGAGTCACAATCAGTTCTAGGTGGCAGTCTTCTGTAAGTTAAAGATCCAATCCTCACTACAAATTAATAACTAAGAATTAAATTACAATTTCTTAGCACTTCTATCTGATCATAGCTGAAGGAATGATAACAATCGATCTCGATAGATTTAAACAAAGAGTTCAGTTCGGAATATTGCAGAACTTCTTGCGTTCAACTTAAAGATTCCAGGGTTTAAAAATGTGTACCTGAAGAAGGACGGAGGTTATATCGACCGAAACTTTGTTAGGATAGCAACCATGATGAAAGTAATCGTTCGAGTAATCCAAATAAAACGAATTAAGAAAATCTGTTGAAAAGATTTTCATCCCACCTCAAGATATCCTTTTAGCTTACAGAAGCGGGTTCACTTTTCTATTTAAATGTGGCCTAGAATGAGCACCCATTTACGGACCGGCAAGCTTAGTAGAAATTAATAATCTTCCTTTTTTTTCCAGTATCCATTTATAGTTTGCATCAGTATTTTTTTACGTTTTAGGGGAAATGGTACTTTTACAATGATAGTAAAAAAAAAAAAAAGAAAAAAAGCGCTATTAAAGGAATAAGCGTTGGCTGTGTGTGTGTGTGTGTGTGTGTGTGTGTGTGTGTGTGTGTGTGTGTGTTTTGGCCTGGTTCCAAATTGGATTTTACCGTTTTTTACATGTTTTTTTTGTTGTTTAAAACAAAAAAGACCGGCCTTATGTTATACGAGAATGCAGCAAATCGACGACCAATTTCCCCCAGCCGTTTAGATGCGACACTCGAGCCGGTGTTCCGGCAATTATGTCCTTCCGTCAAATCAGTGTGTTTATAATGAACTGTAACCGATCCCATGCAATGGACCGCCCTATCATTCTGACACCACTTCGTGCTTTCTATCGCTTTATACCTCTGTTCGATTCTATCGCACGATGCTGCTCATCTCCACAGAGTTATACTTGTGTGTGTGTGTGTGTATGTGTGTGTGTGTACCTTGCACTGTCATCATATAACCAGCTGCCGATATTAAGAACTTGCCTCGCTTCGTCTTTTTTCCACAAATGTACCTTTGGATGCTTTTGTGCATCACAAGGTGATTGTCTCAACCTGCCTTACACCCCCCCCCCATACACACAATCTGATGAGTAAAAGGAACAGGCGATATTCACTAAAGTTAACACCTTAGACAGCCTTACATCACAAGTGCATCGGAGAAATTTTATTACTACACAAGCAGTAAGGCCCGACATATAAAATCAATAGTAAATTTTTTGATATGACAGGGACGCGTTCGAAATGAATTTTTCTGTTTACGGCACAATTGCACTATGATTCTTAACTGTTTTATTTCAAGCAAAAATTTAAGCCATTATCACCGCATAAGCAGAAAGGCTAGTCATATTTTGTGCACCGCGAGTTAATTTTATTAACTTCGCTTTATACACACGCACATTATTGCATGTATATACATTAGATTTTGGTATCTACTTTCAGTATTTAATTCAGCAATGTTCATTACGTGAATAGAGCAAGGTAGTAAGTTATGAAATATATATGGTAATTAAGCTACACATAATTTTAGCATTCCAACCTCGTGAGGATTCATCAGGCTATTGCATGATCGCGACTTCCCGGTCGCTTGATCACTTTAGATCGTTCTTAAAAAAAAACGTTCACGCTTGTATTTGGCTAAAAATGTTAAATTTCTCTTAATTCTTTTTGCGATTAACAGTGGCCTAGGGGTTATGTTCTTTGCTAATGGAGTCAGAGACGGCTTTGCCTACTTAGGTACACATTTTTGAACCCTGGAATCTTTAAGTTTTGCCTACACTAATGATTCAGACAGTTTGAAACACTAGTGCCTGTAGGTGTATATATATATATATATATATATATATATATATATATATATATATATATATATATATATATATATACCAGCAGGATCTGGGGAAATTCCGCAGCGGACTTTTGCATATGTAATATATTGATGTTGACATTCTGTGGATGTTCAGCGTAAATGGAGACGCTCTGATATTATTGCAGCTCATTTGTTAAGACTGCTATATAGTTATCTAAGCTAGCATGAACGCCCAGCCGGAAATGCGCTTAAATATTATATTTTAATTCTTGCAGATCATCTGTAATTTAAATCTCACCTGTCTGTTTAAATTATGTATGCATGTATGTACGCATGTCTAAAACTTTCGACCGAGGCGACATATGTTCACGAGATCGATATCATTTTGATGCTCAAACCTTCGGACGACAAATATAAAAAAAAATTGGTTAAAAACATTAATTATTTCACCCTCAACTAAGCACTTTTCTACAGGGAGGAGTCGCTTTTTTCGTCGATATTTTCGAAAGACATCCCCTCTTTTTGATTGACTAGCCTTAAGACGTCAGGTTTTTTTCCGCGTTTTTTTTTGTTGTTCTCTTTTGCGGTACGAATTTTAGCCTACCTGCCTACTACCACTGCTTTTTTTTTGTGTTACTCAACACACACCTTCAAAAGCTCAGGCAACGTCGGGCTTCTAGGCTAGTAACAATTAAAGGACAGTCACTGGGGAGGAATAAAAAGATGAAGCTTAACACACAAAATAATACATACGCTATCGTATTAAAATGTGTGTGTGTGTGTGTGTGTGTGTGTGTGTGTGTGTGTGTAAGAACGATTCATGATTTGTTTCTGGAGCGAAACAGTGCAGCGATATTTAACTTTTCGCCTGACTCGCCTGAGGTAAGCGTTGCTAGAACTCCCAGGTAAACTTGTATGCATAGAGATAAAACTGTCATAACTCTTCAACACTCAACCTCACTCTCAACCTTAACCGTAACCGCAAAGAGATTTTTCCCAAAGATTAAAAGCTGGGAGATAATCATTTTTTTTCTCATAAATAAGATTAGTCAATTAAGTGTTCTAGCAACGTAAAACTTGAAGTTCGCAGATAAGACGGCTGTGAACAAAAAAGTTTTTTTTTTCTATTTGTCCGTATAAAAACCACAAGAAATTACTATAAAAAAAAACAAAAAACAAAACAAAAAAAAAAAAACACAGTAGGCTTAAAAAGCTTAAATATTCTGATTAAGTATAATATCGATCAGGTTATGGTAAAAAAAATTAATATTCATTCACTTGTGGCCAGCATGAACTAGATTACTATAACGTAATAAGCAGTTGTTTTTCCATATTTAAAAACAAATAAATTGAAATAACTATTACTAGTTTGACAGTTGTCTCCCTTTCCCGATTTAAATTTCAAATTATACAAATAAATAGAATAATAAAAATGGTCATATAAAGAAATCAAGACGCGAGAAGACACATAGGTGCTTTTGTATTCCCAAATAACATCGATGTTGTTGCAAAACGATCTTTTTCTCTTTCCACCAACAATTATTAGGGCTCGACCTGTGGTTGTCTCGCTGAAATTTAAGTTGTTGAAAGACTCTTGAATCACATATACCCCCCCATATATATATATATATATATATATATATATATATATACTAGCGGGCGAGGAGCTTAGCCCGGTCGTAAAATACGCTTAAATATAGTATTTTAATTTTTCCAGATTTCGTATATATATTATTATAGAGTCGTGATTTATAAAGTAAAAAAAAAAATGTATGTGGATACTATCAGCTAGAATCGAAACCGAAAGCAAAAATATAGCATTCACAGCTCGTGACGTTACCACTGTACCAACTTGACACGCATATGAACTGATTAAAAACAACTTAACATGAATGTACAAAATGTATAACGATTTTTTCAATTTTGCCCATTTGTGACACCTTAAAAACTATTTTAACCGGCTAAAGACGCATAAAAAAACCGGTTCATATTCAAATCCAATCATTTGAGGCCGCTCGTGCCGCTCTGCGACTTTTAGTTTCGGCAGAGATAGAGTTTGAAAATATGGAGACAGACAGACAGAGACACATATAGGCTTTTATGTATTAGATAGATACCAATCAAAGATCCGTTCTCGACAATTAGTCCAACAAGAACTGGGTTATTTCGATGGCCTTTTATCGGCCGGGCTGTGGTATTAGTCTTGGACAGTTCTAAAAGGACCACTCTCACAGGCCTTGTCTTCCTTCTTTGAAGAGAAGTTAGTTTATTGCTAATTACTTGAGGGGCCCTGGCCGGGAAATTTCGATGAGGCTGCTGAAGCAATTTTTAATAGGCCATCGTGCTTCTTTTATAAGAATGCTGCCTTGATTCTTAACACTTTCCGACATTGTGTCACATCTTCTTGCAATGACAAGTAAGTAAATAATGGCTAGGGTCCAAAGTTTAGCATCTGTCCCGTCCCTGTATTCTGCGGTAATTTTAATTTTTTGTTCCAATTCAGAGTGGTTCTTTTCAGGGAGCTGGATTTTGTCCACATTAAAAAAACGATGTTGTGTGAAAGTCGCCTCCTAGAGAGGAATAGTGGGAACAAGTGATCGATGTCTGGACGACACGTGTACATATAAAACACGAGTAGAGAATCACGTTATTTTTGTACTTGTAAGGAAGTTTTTCATTACATTACTTATAATAATTAAACACCGATGACCTAAATAATTGCTTTACTGTGGACGTCCAAGATGAAATGTGCTCATCAAAATACGCTGGATAATGTAATTTCAAAATATGTACGCGTAGTTATTATTTGAGCAAGAAACGTCATAACCACGTTAACACACCGACGTTAAGCGACATTCAGCTTGGCCAGTACAAAATGAGTGACCATTTGTGAATAGCAGGTGCTGTTTTTAGAGGGCTCTCTGCTTATACCAACATTGCTTCCAGTCGTTCTTAATTTCTCCTTGCAACTTAACTAACGCAATGCTGGTTTTAGGAGATGTGTGGTTGGGGACTACGCAAGCTATGCTTCACAATAGACTCATCGCGCAAGCACTTTACAGGGGGTGAGCTATTGTCTTTTGAGACTGAATAGAAGTCTTTTTTTTCTATTTTCTTTTGTATTCTGATTATATCCGATTCATAGAGAAACAACGCAAAAAATCAAATAGAAATAATTATTAATAACTGAACGAATCGGTGTTGGTTTTTCTTTGTTCAGTAATAAAATACGTCAAGTTATTGAACGGTGCTCGTTTCCTTACCGGAATTCATCCTTTCTTCGCATTTTCTATTATATTCACGTATCTTCAAGCACATATACCTACACGAAACGAATATTCTTTTTTTTTAAGTTACAGAAAACTTCATATCATTATAACCAAAAATATGCTTTATCTCGCTGTTTCATATAGTATATAAAGTAAAGCCAGCTAAATTCTCACCTACAAACGCTATATTGTATTTCTCATGAAACGTCAGTTAATCTACAAACAAATAAACTAAAATAAATACAGAAAATCGGATTTTAAAAAGGTTTATGTTTAGACGGGTTAGTCCATTCTCCGAGTTCTGATTGACTGCTAGCCAATAAGTGGGCGATCTATTAGAACAATTCTTGCTTGAATGAAGCAACGTTTACACCCCAAAACTATTGGAGCTCTTTATTTCGGCAATGCACGCCTGTGGAACTCTTCCGTTTGCCTGCTTTCCAGCTGACTACTAGATAGTCGTCTTCAAGTCCAACGTAAACAAGTTCTTGATGAACCGTTCCCCTTATCAAACTTACCAATTCCCACTACTAACTTACCAATTTCCACTACTAACGATTGCAATGCTATTGCCCAATGACTACCGTACACTCATTAACGCTTAACCTCGAGTGGCCTCCGGGCCTTGATAAGTGGTAACTCCTTTATAAAAAAAAAAGTACCAATGTAATTCTACAGCATTCATTATGTCTAAATTGTCATGTTCAGACGAACTGGCATGCTGTTTTCTTCCGCTAAAAATGTTTGTAAAAAGTAAATATTTTTTTTCAGTCTGACTGGCCTAGATTTGGAGGGGGATTAAGTATTTTGGTAAACATTGACTAGAATAAACGTTATCAAAACAAGTAAAAAATACATTTACAATAAAAAACAAACAACAAAAATTACTTTTTCTTTTAACTAAAGAATATTTTCCTTTTATGCTTAATTCATATTTATTCTTTCTTTATATTCTCCTTAATTCTGAAAAAAAAAAGTTATTTTTTTACAAAGATTTTTAATAAAAATAGAAAGAAACAAAAGGAAAATCTAGAATAATTTGCCGTGCTTTAATTTGTCGTTTCTAAATATCATACGAATAGAGAATCAACAGGAGCAGTTGGGCCTTGTCGTACACTTGTCGTACCGTAAATATGTTATGCATAGATAATAAAACCAGGACGCGAATACGAACAATGATCATTTAATTCAATCGAAAGGACTGACCGATGACACTCAACAGGCGTGATATTTTTTGATCTCAACACAAAAGTTAACAAATTCTATGCCAGCGATGAAATGTAATTTTTCCCTGTTGATTGTGGTAGGTTTCTGGTCATGTGCAATTCTAGGAGGTTAACCCTACCAGGCTGTGCGTTCTCTCTTTGGAAATGGGTTAGTTTATCGCTAATCGCCTGAAGCGCCTCTACCGGGGAATCCAGACGGGGCTGCCCAGACATTTTTTGCAAGCCAGAATATGCCCCTTCATCGATGATCGCTCTTCAAACACACTTTTCGACACTTGCGTTGCATTATTTCCGCCGTGGGAAGAAAGATAACTACCAACGTTCCGGGAGTTGGCGGTGGCTCAGTGGTTAACGATACGGACAAGTAACCTGGTGGTGTCAAGTTCGAATCCAGGTCATTCCACAGGAACACTCTCACTTAGAGACATTGGCAACCTTCCCGTAAGTACACGATATTCTTCTAGAAAGAGTTTTTAATAAAAAGATATCGGGGAAACGAATGCCAGCAAAATCATCATAAATTATGCTCAACAAACGAACAAACTGTAGCATCTCACATAAGAGATTAACGCTTATGTGTGAAACCTCAGCGATCCCCTAATAGGTATCTCCTTGTCACATACGCGTCGATCTTCGCTGTACTCGTTCTCACAGGGAATTCTTCGCAAGATCTCTCGGTGCAGTAGGACTCGTTGATCGATTTGATCGGAGTCGATTTCACCTTCGGGTTGATATGCCGCTGTCGTTTCATAAAAATAATAAAATTTGTAACTTAACTCTTTCTCAGGCATACAATAATACTTAACAAATAACACAAGCATAGGTCTCCGGCATTCTCTAGAGTTTCGGGAGGCTCAACATCCCCGAAATGGCGAGCCACGTCACCTGTTTGAAATGTGGTGTTTCCTAGAATCTGCGTGACAACAGATATTTAGTACTCTCTCTACCACTTTCCATAACCTCTGTAAAAATGTTTGCGTTATAGCAACAGCCGCTTGCCATGGCTTCATGCTGTCAATTATCGTTGGTCTTTACTTATTAATATCATTATTATAACTATTATTAGAGTTTTAAGCTAGCAGTAGTGCGATAGCTTTTATAGTAGTTCAAGTGACAGCAAGTGCCCTCTCTATGTTAATTCCCTTCGGTATTCGAGCAGTTTTTAGTTTTGCTATTATATCAGTCCGACAACGGTTTTGTTACTATCGAGTTAAATGTATTATTCTGTTCTGGGCTAGGAACAATAAAAACAACAACAACACTAGTAGAATCCACGGTTCTCCCAAAGAGATTCTGACGGTGTGTAACGCTTACGTTTAAAATAGTATTTGCATCACTAGACGCGCAGATTAAATGGACGCATCTTATGAATCCTTGTTCTTGTCTGGTTTATATTCTCTAACCTTCCAGATAATTTATCTCTTTTCGCGGCAGAGGAGCTGAAAAGGCGCCAGCAACTTCTGTTAGGTGTTGAACGACAGAGTTCGGATCCATCGACCACACACTTGTACAACACGTCTTCAAACGACCTATCAATTTACTGATTTTTTTTTTACCAACCCGTCGTACACCAACACACAGCAAGGGAAAATGAGGTTAGACAATATATAAAAACACCACTCCACTTCCTTAAATTCCGGCTTGGGAGACAAAGTCTATTTCTCGTCGCTAGGAATGAAATATATAGAAACCTGTGAACAAGAAGACGCGACGTGTGTGTGTGTGTGTGTGAGAGAGACAGAGAGAGAGAGAGAGAGAGAGAGAGAGAGAGAGAGAGAGAGAGAGAGAGAGAGAGAGAAGAGATTAAGATTTAAGATTATGATGAGGCAACCAAACGCTAGCAACGTGTGGCCTTAAGGAAAAAGTTTACTTTTAAGTTTTATGGGTCTTCAATTTGTGGACAGTGAAATGAAAATGGCCGTCAAGCCGCGTAAATATAACCGAAAAGAGCTGACAGGAGATAGATTAATGAGCGTCAAGGCGGGACTATTCGCAAAGAGAATTAAAAGCAAAAACGTTAAATAAGACCGATCTAGCCCTCGATATTGGCTTCGATCGCAAAATCTAGCACTCGTTTCCAGGCAGATTTGATACCAATGACAGTAACTGCTTTCGTTGTGGGGTAGGGAAAACAGAAGCTATACCCTAGCGGCTACTAGACTGTAGACCCCATCTACCAAGTCGAAAATGACGAATAATTCGTCTTTTCTTTCAAAGTGCCCTATTACACCAAACTTTTGGAATATTCATTATTCATACAATCAACACTATATTTCTGGTATATTTGGATATCAGGAATTAAATTGAAAACAAAACTCTTTAACAAGATCGATTTTTTCCCATTTATCTTTTTATTAATAACTTCGATAGACCTATTCGCGTTAGATAACGGAAGTTAAGCAATGTTAAGCCTGGTCATTACCGGATTGTTTATCATTTGGGAATACTAGGTACTGTATACAGGAGGACATTGACACCTCTCTACAAGAACTGAAAAAAAACTAAAGTCGCTTTCTCCTCCCACGAGGATATGTATGCGACTGGGGACCGCTACGAATTTAACATTACCTTAACCCTTCCTTCTTTCAGGGGAAGCCGGTTCAACCCGCCTATGGTGACTATCGCTGGCAGGACTGAAGTTTACACTCATACGTTTTCCTAGCTTTTGTAAAACGGAATTCTTAAATGATTACAAGTAGATGAAACAAAACTACCTGAAACAATGTTTTCCTGTTTCAAATTTCTTTTTTTATGGTTGGTTATAATTATTGGATATCAAGGTATTTTTCTTCTAGGTGTTTATCATGCTTTAACAATTTTATTGTTTACCTAGACCTGTAACGAACTGATAGAATGTTTTCTTTTAGGATGAAGAAGACATTTTTATTAAAATATCTTAAACATATTCAAACTGAACATTTTGGAGCATGATTATATAAAGCTGATTATGTTATAGACATTGTACTCTTCAGATTACACACACACACACACACACACGCGCGCGCGCGTAAATGACCTAGTCTGTCTTTCTGTCTGTCTGTCTGTCTGTCTGTCTTAGCAACGGTTTTACCAAACTCATCTGTCAATTTTTGGCCTACAGACTTTAAACTTTATATATAGGTGACTTGAACCCGTGGAACAAATTCGGTTTGATCTTTAGCTGGTAAAATTGCTTAGAGATCAAATTTGACAAAAAATTGGAACTTGGTAGGCGTAAGTCTATTTAAAGTGCTCCTGTACGCATGCACAAACATGGATTTATATGTTATACTGTCAACTTGTACCGTTTTCTTATCCATCTGACAATAGCTCAAACGGTAACATCTACGGCTGGGGCGCTAACTGTTCTGTTTCAATTCTAGCTGATGGCGCACATGTCATTTTTAAAAAAAAAACTTTTGAATTTACTACTACATATTGGGGAATAGAATAAAAGAATTTAAGCTATATAATAATAGATACATAATGTGCATGAATTAAAATATCATATTAAAACGAATTTTACGACCGAGATTGGGGAAACTACTATACAATACTATACAATAATACATAAAGAATTGAATATATAATAATGAATACGAAATATGCATACAAAAACCACCATATATAAGCATATTTTACGACCGGAAAACACCGGGCCACCTGCTAGCATATATATATTATATATATATGAAGCCACAAAAACTATATATTTGTAAATATAGAATGGTTCATTTATTCAATAAGGGTATACAAACATTTAGTTGGAGGATAGAGGGGACTCATTATGCCAAGGCATTTCGAAGCGTAATGCTTCTCATCAGAAGACTAGAGAAGATGCTAGCTAACATAATGGGGATGCGACGTCCAGCGTGGGATCCATCCGGAACAAAATAAATCAATAAAATTATAGATGATGTTAGGGGGATTTATATCGAATTCTAAGATAAAGGAGTCCCGCATTATATAGGGTGTAATGCAAAAAGTTGTATAGACTCTCTATCATATAGAACTCACTCTCTTCTAACTCCCTCTCTCTCTCTCTCTCTCTCTCTCTCTATATATATATATATATATATATATATACACAAAAAAGTCTATATTCCAAATTCCAAGTATGTTGTGCATATTACAGCTATTTTTTTTATCTTTTTTTTTTGTCGACTCTATGCCAACAGTATAAAATTCTCTCTGGCTCATATATATCTTGCTTGTTGTCTGTCTGAGTACATTTCCCTACCAAACTACTGTCAATTTTCAGTCTACAGACACGAGATTCAGTATAAGGGATACTGAGATATGGGAAAATCTTTTTAATCGGTTTTCGGCCAGAAATTTCAAAGGTTCAAAGTTCAACGGTTTTACCTTTGAAAACCCTACCAAACTTCTCCGCAAATTTGGGGTCTAAACGTTTGAAATTTTAGATGTAGGTTCCTTGGACATGGATCAAACTTTTTAACTTGATTTGAGCGCAAAACAATAAATGTTCATGGATCAAAATCGGGGTCAAAGTTTTAAAAAATTCTTTCCTCTCAGCCAATTTTTGGTCTAAACATTTGACATTTTATATAAAGAGTATTCAGACATGCAGCAAGCTTTTTAATCAGTTTTTTTTTGGCGAAAATTTGACTGTTAAGAGGTCAAAGTTGATAGTGTTGACCTTTGCAGACTCTACCAAACTCCTCCGCCAATTTTGTATCTAAACACTTGACATTTTAGATGTAGGTTACACGGACAGGAATTAAATTTATATATATATATATATATATATATATGTGTGTGTGTGTGTGTGTGTGTGTGTGTGTGTGTGTGTGCGTGTGTGTTACGCTCATAGTTATGAACAGCACACAGGGCCCGGGAAAAGCTAGGCTGAACTGCTAGTTTATAAATAAATATAATGCTCTTACCCAGAAGTTATTATATACATATATACAGTGGTGCCAAACAGAAAGTCCGCACTTGTCACATTTATAATTCTAAGTGCTCACATTTGACTTTTAATTGAAATATCCTAGTGTTCACGCCAATTCATAATTATAAAGGAATAAAAGCCGAATCAAATTAGATATAGGTTGGTATAACAGTTTATATTCAATTTAGCTTAAATCTGTGGATTTTGAAAAAAAAAAAAAAAAATGACAAGTCCGGACTTTCTTTTTGACACCACTATATATGATATATCAGTAGTTGAAATGTCCACAGATACCGCCTGGATAAGTAAAGTGAAAAACAAACTAAAGGAAAGAAAAAAAAAGAAACAGAAATGGAATGTGATGGAAAAAGAAGACAACGGAAGGTGAAAGATTTAAACAAAAAGAGAATTCAAAAACTAAAGAGAGGAATGTCGGAAAAATGTGCCAAACGAAAATGCCAAGACGACATAATTTCCTGTGTCGTTCCGAATACGGATGATTCTCATGGTTGCCCCATGAATCTTTGATGCAATAATTTCCACAAGGAAAGCCTAAAAGCAGGAAGTATTCAAGCAATAGTACTTATTTTATTCCGCGTCATTATTGTCATTGGTATGTTTGCGGTTAAGGTGAGTTTAGGAGGAGCGCGTCGTCAGAGAAGAGCAAAGGGGGTAGATGTGGTGAGGGTTAATAAAACAGTTACCACCCTTCACCTATCCCCCCCCCACCGTCCGAGGTTCGCGTTTTCCGTTTTTACAAGTTATCTTGGCACCGGTTTGATACTCTCTTCTGGCTAGAGTCCAATTTTCTGACCTGTTCGTTCTTCTTAGATTTACACTACCCCCTCTCCTCTTGTTAGTTTTTATCCTTCCACTACGGTTATTACGAACATAATTCTACACATACCCACTGACATGATCGCATCCCCTTACCACTCCCCGTCCCCTAAGAAACGCTGGTCACCCCTCTCTTCTGTCTGTCTCGTCGTACCAAACCGGGCCTGATCAAAACTCTAGCTTCGCCTCTTATCCTTCTTCCCATCACCCCTCTTAGTAAGTTCCAGTCTCCAACTCCTCCACTAACGTAATTGTTATGTGGCTGTAGAGGATGAGGTCGTCGCCAGAGGTGACGTCGCTCTTAGGTCTTGGTCGGATGTCATAAAAATTTTGATGGACATTTTCTGACATGGTCTCACTCATGTTTTTTTTTTGTTTCTTCGCCAATTTTTTCCTACTTTAAAGTATGGCATATATATACATATATACATATATATACACACATATATATATATATACATATATATATATATATATATATATATATATATATATACACACGCAGAAAAGCTGAATCTAGTACCAAACAGATTCGTATTTTTGTAGCGCGTCTCACTGTCTACTTTCATGATACCAATAGCCCTCTCAAACACCAGCTACAGAAGAAATACTTTTATCCAAACATTTATTGTTCCAGAGATCGCAGACACGCACTTCTAATCATTACAATTGTCTGATATTATAAATAACAAAATGGTTAAAACACTCGCTAATAAACTGGGAGTCTGGGGTTCAATCCATGGTCAAGTCATATCAAAGGCTAAAAACTGATACTTGATATTCCTATGCGAAACACTCAGCATTATAAGATGACGGAATCAATGATAAATTGAATAATGCTTGCAAACTAGCACTTCCCATATCCCGTGTAAGTAGGTAATCGAGTCTTATCTTGCTTTCGACTATGGTTAATTGATATATATATATATATATATATATATATATATATATATATATATATATATACACAATTATTTTTTTACTATGATAATTAAATACCTACAGACACTAGTGTTGCATCCTTTCGGGAATCTTCAGTGCAGGGTGTTATATATATATATATATATATATATATATATATATTGCGGTTTTATTTTTTTTACGCTAAAGTTCTTGCTGGCAATATCACTAAACGATGTTTTCTTAGTCTGCGGAGATAATGATAAATACAAAAATAACATTGCTATATATAATCGACAAAGTCACTGAATCGCGGCGTGAATTTATAGCGAGAAAAACTATTCTGTGTAGAGATTAATATTTTTCTGTTAAATATTATTGTATGAGGAATTTTCTTCGCGTTAAAATATATTGAGAAAGACATTGTGTATTGAGGAATATACGCTTTACATATGCAAATATTATCTTAAATTATCTGGGATGGCCCAAAATACTGTCTTTGTGACCAAGGGTTGCGCAATCACTGTTCACTCCTCTCTTGAGTTGGAAGTGCTTGAGAAATTCAGGATGACTAGAAAAAATCGTGAAATAAACGAGAGCACATACTGATATACCCAAATAGTCACTCATTTTAATATCGACAAAGCACAACTTCGCTTAAGAAGTGAAGATGAGATCAGATTTCAATAAAACCCAAATAGTCTCAGAAACGATTACACACAAAGCTTCTTTAGTTAAATTCTTGAAAGCATCACGAATTGAATTTCGAAGACAAAACAAGGAAATGAACAAGGATAATAATCTCAAACGTTCTATCTTCTTTAAAAATATGACTTAAATCATCGAGGTTGTTCGACGTCAATTACAATTTTGCTTTTAGACTTTCAGTATCCACTTTTCTACTCGGAAAGACAGCCTTATACCAAAGCAGTAATCATTGAAAAAAAAGAAGAAAAGGTGCTTGAGGCGGTTTCACCTGTGATAGAACGTCAAGTGGACTGTGGTTGCTTTTGTAACTGGTCCCGAGTGCCGAGATGGTGCTATGCGGGCCTTCAATAAAAACATAATGTAATGTCTTACCAACGGCAATAGGCAAACGCTTACTAACTTGGCACAGTCACAAGGAGGCTTCGCTAGAATATACTTCAAAGTTCAAATAGAAGTAGCATGAAACAAATAGTCGAGAATGATCAAGGATGAAAAGACCGAAGAGAGAGAGAGAGAGAGAGAGAGAAAGAGAGAGAGAGAGAGCACTAACCAGGCCTTCATTGGATGAGGGCGAAGAGGACTGGGTCCTTGAGAAAACTTATTGCCACAGAAATTCAAGAAAAAGTCAATAGCAAGCGGCTTTTGAGATGATGCAAATTAATTTGTAAAGCTTTCTAGGGAGATTGTCATCAAGACTTCAAGGAACACAACCAGATGTTGACAGTGAGCAATCTCTGATGATGACCTGTGCGAGAACTCTTAGTGAATGAATAATAATATAGTTATCGAAAGAGGTGTAGAGTACTGCAAATCTGGGATGACTCGTTGTCATTCAGACTCCAGTGAACACTATCGGTTATTATCAGTGGTTAATTACTAGGGCTATGAAAAAAACATTTTTTTCATTGTTTTGACTCTCGAGTATATATCAGACACAGTTAATCAACTGAGAACCACATCACTATCTAAAAACATAAGATGTTAACTGATATACACTCGAGAGTCAAAATAATGAAAAGAATATTCTCTTGTCATAGGCCTAATTAATTACTGATGATGATGATTCGAATGAGAACATCCCGTGACTAGAAATAATAATGTCCGTGAAGGACTTTAGAAATTGGAAAGACCAGTGAGGGAAAGCGTCATCCGGACAGGGAGAGTCTTGGAACCGCGTGAAGGGTGCTTTTTACTTATATTCAGAGATCTCAAACGTAAACGGCTGGTGCAAGAATGCAAAGTGGTTGGCCATGGCGATGGAATGTAGTCGAGAGTACTGGAAACCTGGCTTGTTGTCTCTCTGACTGCAGGGCACTCTACATGTTTTTGAACCCTAAGTGATTGATTATTTTTGTTTTACGGCATATCAACCGTTTTCAGGTTATCTAATTCCGAGAACCCTCAATGAATAAATAATAATAATACTTGATGTTGCTGTTGTTGTTAATAATAATAATAATAATAATAATAATAATAATAATAATAATAATAATAATAATTACTATTAATAATAATTGCTGTTGTTAATAATCGTAACGTATGACAACGTTAATTATACCAATAATTCAGGATTGCAATTATGATGAAAACGAAGCTTATGTCATTTATTTCAACCACCGTGATAAATAGTTTCTTTATTTCGACCTTTCTAGTTGTATTCCTTTTTCTTGCCTCGATTTCATACAGCCCACCTTTACGGTGTTTTTATTTGAGGGGGGGGGGTCTTCCTAGTTCTCTCATCACTACTATCAATGACTGACTAACTGACCTACTTTAGCCTCGATAGACAGTGCGTACACTCTGACAGAGTCCCCGTTTCACAAAGATTTAATGGTAAGACAAATATCTCACAGCTTGCCTCCACGCTTCTTCGGGTCTGATATTGATTACGCCCAATGGCATGGAAAAATCAAAGACGACCGGAAACAATGATCGGGTAATCGGAGAAGAACTAATGCTATTTTGGGTTTTCCTTCTTCCTTATTAGTTGCCATATTGATTTTAACGTGTCACGTATCCGTTTTGTTTAACCAGCTGCATTCTGATCATCTTTCGTGTACCCATGTCTTTAATAACTAGGGTTGTGACAACAGAATATTCTTTTCGTTCTTTTGACTCTCGGGTATATACCGTACACAGTTAGACACACTTAATCAACCGAGAACCACATCCGTCTATATAAAAACATATCAGATATTAACGGATATATACTCAAGAGTCAAAACAATAAAAAGAATATGCTGTTGTCACAATCCTATTCTTAACCCAGCTATTCAACGAGAATATGAAGATATTATGTATTCCTTTTCCAGGAGCTTATCACCGTTCGCCATCTATAAGAATTTGACAACTTTTTCCAGATAACGATCAATTGTCAGCTAACATATCGTGTTTAAATAGTCCAGAATCTGGTTTCATACGCTACAGCGATTGTGTAGTAAACTTATGCAGAACACGAAGCCAAAAATGGAGACGTGTCAAAAGCCGAAATCTTGATGTTGCATTGTTTTCCACGTTCACGATCATGTATCACGTATGTCATCTGAATATTGCCTTATTTAGATATAAGTATTCCTAAATATATACATACTAGCTGCGCATATCCGGCGTTGCCATGTAACAAAATATACTAGCGGACGGAGGTTTTTGTCACATACTATTTAAGATACACCAAATATCCAAAGATGTTACGATTTTCCTGAGAGTTACCATATTTTGGATCTTTGGAAGCATAAAATATAGCTAGCAACCTTCATCTATGAAATTCAAACGGGAAAATAAAATCTCATAGCTTAAAGGAAAATAACTCATAGGTTAAATAAAAAACTTAATTCGGCTTTTAAACGCAGCTGATCTTGGTTATGATAATAATCAAAAATAAATTAAATTCAATGTAAATTAAATTAAAAAATAATTTAAATAAATCAACTTTATATAATATTTCTAAATAGAATACTTAAAACAATTCTAATACTAATTTCCATTAAACATTTGGAGCCAATTCTCAAAACAGATTTTTTAAAAATGTAATATGCAAATGTGATAATCTCTTTAATGTTGATCTCTTTTGAATGAATAGTATATATAAAGTCATGCAGCAGTAACAGTATATAAACATCCTTTTTCATTATTAAAATCTGTTTGTGAAACAGTGCACCTTTGCTTGTCTTAAACAAACTATAAATAAACAGGAATTCCACTTTATTATAATACATAATAAGATGTGAAATTTTCATTTTCTAACACGTGACACCAAGCAGAACACCTCACCCAATTTGATTTTACATGTACTATATAAATGGTAGGCATCCCCTCCTTTTGGATTAATACCCATAAAACGAGGAAAAGAAAATAGAAACAATTCTTTCTCTGAAGAAGGTATTTTAGATATCGAAAGTCTCAGCTTATATTTAAGAAATAATAATAAAATTATTCTATTTTTTTGGTCTATTAGGTCACCAGTTCAGTTTGGGTAACATTTTTTGGCTGAGTAAATGTGCGTTTGAAAAGCCAGTTATATATATATATCTTGATGTTGCATTGTTTTCCACGTTCACGATCATGTATCACGTATGTCATCTAAATATTGCCTTATTTAGATATAAGTATTCCTGAATATATACATACTAGCTGTGTGATATTTTGTCATTAACTATATATATATATATATATATATATATATATATATATATATATATATATATATATATATATATATATATATATATATATATACATACATAGTGGAGATGGTAATTAATAAAAACAGGGGAACATTTCTGTAAAAGTCTGAACACGCTACAGACGGCCAAAAAAACGGCCGTGCAGTCGAAGCAATAATGTAACTTGACAGAAAGATACAGTAATAAAAAATAAAACGTATATATATATATATATATATATATATATATATATATATATATATATATATATGTAGAATATACTTTTTTTATTATATATCAATCCTTATATAAGAACCTCAATGTGATTATAGAGCAATACATAGAATAAATGACAAAAAATTATATTCCAAAATATTGCGCTACGAAACAGATACTGTCAAGAATGGTATAAATCAACTGATTTAAAGGAATAAACTATAAGATTGTCAACATCATGAATTTCGGAATATAAATTTTTGTCATTAACTATGTATGTATATATATATATATATATATATATATATCCCAAATTAGTTGCTTTCTGCTTGCTATAACCTTCTTCATATCACTCTTTATTTTTCGGTTGCAAGTTACATTATTTTTCTATTTTACTATTATTTTCATTTATTTATGACTAGCCTGGATGGCTGGTGTTGCCCGGGTGTTTGGAGGTGTGTGCTAATAAGCAAAAAAAAAAAGGTGGTAATATGTAATAAGCAGGCAGGCTCGAAGCCGTACTGGGAAGAAAGAAGAGAACGTGAAAAAAAAATGGCGTCTTTGCCATTGCGTAAATCGTCGGACCGAAAGTGGCGAAGGTTTAAATTAAGGCGAGTCATTCGAAAAGAGTGGATGTCTTTCGGTTATATCCACGAAAAAAGCGACCACCCCCTTGTAGAAAAGTGCCCAGTTGAGGGTGTAGAAATTAATATTTTTAGCTAATTTTTCGATATTTGTCGTCCGCAGGGTCGATCTTTAAAACGATGCCGTAAAAATCCGTCGCCTCTGTCGAAACATACATACGTACACACATACATATATTTAAACAGACAGGTGATATTTATATTATAGATAAGCTATTCCAAACTTTTAATTATTTCTCTTCTCTTCATTATATTCGACTATTAATAAAGACAGAGAGAGTGGGAAAGGAGGGAGAGAGGGCGGCGAGAAACTGAGGGAATTTACAATGATAGAAATGGTTAAAAAAAAGAGACCGGATGGTCAAAAAAGATAAAGAAAGGGAAAGGAAGCGAGTGATAGAAAGACACTAAATAAAAAGAAAAATGCTCATCTAGTATGAAGCATTAATGTCATATTTGGACTGGCGAATCTCTGTCCCATTCGAAAGTTCTTGATAAGGTACAAAATCGTATCTGCAATTTATTTAGTCCCATCCTATCTTCTCTGCAAACTCTCTCTCTCTCTCTCTCTCTCTCTCTCAGAGAGACATGTTGCTAGTCTCAGACATTTTTGTACTATTATGGTATGTGTTCTTTTTAAATGTCTTATTTATTCCCTTCGTCTTTATCCTGGTCTGTTTGATGCATTGGTATAATTCTCTCCATCAATTCGCCGTTTTTATATCTCAGTGTAATACAGCTTCTTATTCCATCCAGTAGCTTCTTTCCAAAAATCCGCAGGCTTGTGAAACTCTTCTTCTTGTCTGTTTTCCTCCCTACTCTTAGCTCTGGTCTTTTCGAGATTACGTTCAATCGGCATCTTCTCTCTTATCTCTCGATAATTATCTTTCGTTCTTGTAAGATCCTTACATTTAGTGGTGTCATGCCTTATCTGAGTTGATTTTCATTAAAACAAAGTAAATTACGAAGTAAGTCTAAATATAACAGTTAAAATTGGCATTTTAAAAATCACACCTCAATCTCTAAACCAATAAATATTTTAATATGTATACTGGATATTTTAGGGAGAACGCCTTAGGGGGGGGGAAGTTAATTAACTCAGTTAATAATATGTAGGTATAAAATGAAAAAAAAAACGTATATGTAATTGTTTGGCTTTGGTCGACATATCAAGGTTTCCGCTTGATAGTCGATTTGGAAACCAATATTTATTCTATGCTAAGTAAGTGCGTAGTCTTTGTATAGATATAGATATGCTCTAATGTTATTTTGGTAATCCGTTTATAACTCGTCACGATTTATTACAAGAAAAAGCATGTTATATTCGTAATTCAGATGTTCGTAAACAAAAACAAAAAAGAAAAAAAAACGGAAGTTCGTAAAGTGAAATGAACGTGTAGACGTAAAAAAAGAAAGCTTAAAATTGATTTATGTTTCGTGGAGATTTTATTGACTTTTTTTTTGTTTCAGCCCGTTTTTATGGTTTCGTTTTGTTGCTATTTTGTTCCGTTTTTTTTTTTTCGGCATAGTGTACCCTTTCGATTCAGAAGGAATTATTTTTTCTCTTATATTTTTGTTTTTGTTTATTTTTCAATAACATTTCAATTTTTTTTCACCATTCTGTTTACCCAACAAAGACGAAATTTTCTGAAACACGAAACAGAAATGTTTATTTTAGTAATTTGTTTTTTTTTTTATGGTCGCGTCTAAAATCGAAAAGATTGTTTCGATTTTTTTTGTTGTTGGTGTTATATTGGTTTCGTTTGCTTTGCGTTTGTAATTTTTATGTGTGTGCGTTGTTTTTTTTTAATATATATATATATATATATATATATATATATATATATATATATATATTATATATTACTTATTTATTCTTTATATCACCCGCCTTTTTTTCCCAACGTCGTTATCAAATATTGGCAGAAAATTTATTGAATATTTATTGGTGGGAACATACGAACACGCGGCGGAAGAGGAGAGCTAGTAAACAAAGCAACTAATAAAACAAAACTAGCCTTTTAGAAATCGTAACATTGGGAAAAAATAATGAAGAAGAAAAAAGCGAAAAATAACAACAAAAAAAAAACGTTTAGAAAGAAAATAAAGCATACAAAATATAAGGAAAAATATAAGATACAAAAAAAAAAAAAAACGTTTTCCAGCAAGAACCCATTTTTTTCTACCACAACGAAAACAAACTTTTTCTTTCTCTATAAGTCTAGCGTCACTCGGAATTTCCACAAATAGGTCTTCCTCGCAAAGGTTTCCCGTCTGAAGTGAGGTGGGACAGCTTTTCTGCAAATTGAAACATTATCGCCTTGAGAAACAAAGGGTGCCCTGCACAAGGGTAGGCACGCGTGTAATACTGGAGCAAGTGTTGAGCAAACCAAAGCCATACTTCTTCTGAATCGACACTATGATTCCAGTGGCAATAAGAAGTCCAGGACGACCGGAAACAATGCCAAGAATAGTGGAAAGAACATACAGCACCTAGTCTTCTCAAACGGTCACCCATTTAACATAGACCAGGCTCTTTGTCGCTTAATTTCAGTGATTTAGCAAGAACCGGGGTGTCAACGTGATTGTGCCGTACATTGAGATATAGTCTCCCCAAAATCCAATGTCAACAAATTTATATTTTGAAGTGTCTGCACAAGTATTTTAATTTGATCTATTCAGTAAATTAAATTGAAGAATATGATAGGAGTTGTCTGCCGTAAGTTTACGATATACAAATGAATAATAAATAAATAAATACAACTAAATTTATTTCACTGCATCCAGGTTAACGCAGGTACGTAACGGCTTGTAATATACAGGGTGATAGAAAAGTACCTCCCTATTTTAAAATACATACAATTTATTTTGCTAAATACTAGCAGACCTTCCGGCATTGCCCGGTCATAAAATACGCTTAATATGATATTTTGATTAATGCAGATTTCGTATTTATTATTATATTATATTGGATGCAATATTTAGTAATGCTTTAAAAAGTTACGCTACCACCGAGAATCGAAACCAAAACGTTTAGCTTACGATTTACTTTTTCCTTTGCCGTTTATGTCTGAGCTATGAAGACATGTTTGCTACAAGGCTAAAAATTAAAACACGAACCAATAGCTTTTACGTTACGCATGCATAACGTAATGCCGTCGTTCAACCTTTCACCTGACAAATTCCATTTTTTTTTTTTTAATTTTCACACTTTCCCACCGATTTTCTAGCACCCAAATAGAAAGTTTCGCAGGGGTTTGAATACTCTATTACATTACATTACATTACATTATATATATATATATATATATATATATATATATATATATATATATATATATATATATATATATAATTTCATGTTTGTAGACCAAAACCTGACAGAGGAGTTTGGTAGGCAAAAGTTTTAAAACAAATATTAGGTTGGTGCATAAATAATGTCGATTTTTGACGTTCAACTTCATGTGAAAAATCATTATTTTTGCGCAAACTTAATATATATAAATATTTATAGAAAGAGAGGTGTGTTTACTACAACCTCCTTACGTACGAATAAATCATATAGAATATCTGCATGAATATAATTACACGCGATTTCGCGACCCATATATTATAAAGTTGTATTTTCTTTTTAAATAATAAAAAAAAAGGTTCCCCTTCTTTCTTCTTGGCCTTCGGGCCAAGATATTTTTTAGTGTAGTATCTCTTCCGGCAGATGCTACAATCAAAGTTATATGTGGGGGGGCAACCCCACATATCAGACCATTGCTCTAGAGCAATCAGTTTTGGTCAATGTAGGGGAAACCCTTCATACCAATTGTCACTATCCAGTTTCCTCTCAGGGGAAATGGTCCCTCTCCTCTCACTCTCCACATTAAAAAACGACCTGTGCCTAATTTGCTCAGTGGGGAAGCAAATAAATAATTAAATAGAAAAAAAAAAGAGTTTTTAATATGAGTATCAATATACAAAAACTCAGGATTATAGGTAGATAATTTATTCAATTCAGTATAGGCGCCTTTATTCGCCACCAATGTTTTAAATTCGACCAAGAATCGCATCAACTGATTTCACAAGAAAATCCTTCGGAATGGTTGTCATAACTTCACGTATTCGCCCTTCAAGTTCTTCTAAATATCTTGGTTTGGTTGAATAGATTTGCTCTTTCAGCTAACCGCAGAGAAAAAAGTCGCAGGTTGTTAAGTCAGAACTTCTGGCCGGCCGTTCGTGCGAACCACGTCGACTCCTCCATCTTCCAGGGAATTTGGCATTCAGCCATTCCCGAACAATAATAGCAAAGTGTGGAGGTATATCACTAGGTTGAGAAATGAAATTGGGCCAATTATTAGTGCTTTGGGACAATATTGAAGATTTTACTTTTTATCCAAGATTGGGGCTTCTCTACACTTTGCTAATGTTATTCGTGAATAAATTAATGAATGCGAAATCACTTGATGCGATTCCTTGTCAACTTGAAACCTGGTCGCAAATGAAGGCACCTGTATTGAATTGTAAATAAACATCTATGCACTATACTTTTATCTCATATTCATTAATTGCATCATTTATATTTAAAAAAAAATTGTATGTACATTTAAATATGAAGTTACTTTTCAATCACCCAGTATATATTAATTCGTAAGTTTAGAAATCTAATACAATGCAAATTCTTATTTAAACAAACATTTATGACGCCTGCGTCAGGATTAGAATCAGTTTGTGCTTGTTCTTTTTCTTCTTCTTGTGGCATGGAGCCACTAGAAAAAGCAAATCTGAGTGATTTTTTTCAAAGGTTCAAAATCAGGAGAAACGTGTGGTTGCGCGTAAAATTAGTGAGTTTTTCTTTCTGTCATATAAACATCTGTTTAAATTTAAATTTCTTAGTTTAGAAAGCCAATACAGCGCAAATTTATTTTTAAACAAACAGTTATTTGCTTAAAAACCTCGAACATTGGAATATATATATATATATATATATATATATATATATATATATATATATATATATATATGTATATACATGCACACACGGTGTAACCCAGATGTAAGAGACATCCCCGGGCCATACAGTGCTCTTATATCCGAGTTACACTGTACATTAACATAGGCTCCAATTTGGGACCAGAGAAAATCTCTCTTATATCAGTTTTTCTTATATTCGGGTCTCTTTTATCAGGGTTACAATATATATCTATGTAATTATAAAACTCAAATGGCCTTGTAACGAGTGATGTAACCCACTTTCCGGTTTACGACATCCGGTTGCGCATGCGCGCATAAACATTAACCCATAACAACGTAAACATATGCACAAAAATCGCTTCTTTTGCAGATTTTGACCTGCGCACTGAAATATTAACGCTATTATTTCGAAATTATTATTTAACATGGGAAGAGTGGGGGTGTTTTGCAACTATTCTTTATTACAACTATACTGCCGCTATTTTCTTACAACTAAACAACTTTAACCTGTTGACAAACATAAGAACAATTGTAGTAAAGCCAAGACTACTACTACTACTACTACTACTACTACTACTTTATCCGACCCTTTTCCTTCCTTCCTTCCTTCCTTCCTTCTTTTTTTTGTTTACATTTCTAAATACGAAATAGTTGTGTGAGAACGGTGAATTTGTTGACACATTTACTAATCTGTTTCTGTTTTTATTTAGGTTTTATTTTTTTGCTTCAGGTTTTATTAATTATTTTTTTTTTTTTAGATTTTAAGCTTCTATAACTTGGTTGAAGGATTCCAATATGGGTTTTTCATTCTTATATTTCTCATCGGTAGGTTCATGTGCATTTTTGCTGTTAAATGACTTTCGTCGGCGTTCGGTTCGTAGGAAAATCATGTTTAATTTTCGATTTTGGAGCGATTATTCGGAAAAATAGGTACCTTTACACGAATAGGTAGGATTTTTTTTCATGTTTAAGTGATCCGTCCGAATGCCATTAATCCGGAATAATCAACGCAACCGTAAAATGTATTATTTTACTGTGTACGTTTTCAGCGTCCCAATTGATTTTTTTTTCGTTTAAATTATCCAAATAAACAATTGTTAATAGTGTCTGCTTTTTTTTTTTTACATCGTTCATTTCTGTATTACGTTTAAGTTATTTTAACGCAATTTTTTTTTACAAATAATCTACTTTAACCCGTTGACAGCCATTATAATAAGCTATGTTCTCGTTGTAAAAAAAGATATATTAAAATTTGAATTTAACTATAATAAGTATTATGGTATTTGTTTAGTGCACATTTACCTATAAGTATAGCCAACCACTTATAATTCAGTAACTGTAATTTTTTTTTCAAAAATAATCAATTATAATAAACAGAACGACTCATAGAAATCTATCTATATTCTTTTTTCATTTTAATATACTTCCATAGAAATGTTTCTGTTATGTCAAAAAAAAAAAAATTCTTTACGTCACAAGTGTCACGCTCATGCATTAATTCCACAGCTAATATAACATACTGACCCAACGAGTCACGGATAGTCTAGTATATACATATATATAAATGAAGTTTTTTTCCTGATATAAACGTTGTTTAAATTTTTGGAAGTTTACAAACGTACTACTTCACTTTCTAGTGAGTCCTGTTCTTCAACGGTGATTTTTTAAATGTTCAAGATTTTTAAACAAATAATTGTTCGTTTAAAAACATCTGCGTTATATTAGCTTTCTAAATTTACGGATTTAAATCGAAAACTCTACATAGAATTTTAAACTGCATCCGTATGTAAAATTTACAGTGGAAGATAGTGGAAGTGTTCCCGGATTTCTACGTGCTCACTTAAGATAGCTATGAGGACATGGCATCCTTAAATTTTCAAATATATCATATTCTTATAGAATTTAAACCATATGAATCACATTTTCTGGGGAAAATCAACAGAACATTTAAGTGCCCTTTGAACCTAGGGGGCTGAAGTTTTCTTTATCCATTAGAATATATCCAATTTGTAAAGTTTACGCTTTATGTAATAAACCTCCGAACAGAGGCGTTCTTAGATTTTTGCTTGTATTTAAGGCCTTGAAATCGAGGATCAAGCAGACCATAGCCGTCATCTGATGCCTTTTTTTATTACAGAAAAGTAAAAAAAAAAAAAGGCTAGAGAAACTTGCATGAAAATATATTGTATGTATTGGAAAAATAGTGGTTTTAAAAGGAGAGTGCAAGATTTTTTTTTTTTTTTAATTCCGAAAATGAAATTTTTCGGTGAGAGATGTTCTTCGTTGTAGCCGACCAAAAATGATCAACAATGACGAAGAGAGTGTCGTAGTTGAACAAGGTTGTCGTTTGACAACCAGACAAATCGCGTATATTCTGAAGATTTTTAAATCGCGCGTGGAAAATAAATGGCATACACTCTGTTGTGTTTCTAAATTTGATTTTCGGATTCTTCCTTCCTTAATATACAATAAAATAAACAAATAAATAAAAGGAACATATTTTTTAGGCAACCAATATATTTTCAAGTAATTATGATTTGCTTTATTTACAAAAAAAAAAAGAAAAAAAGAAAAAAAAAGGAAATATTATTGGTGTTAGTTGCGATAAGCAGTATCCGCCAGAACAAAAGCCTATAAAAGTATTCTGAATGTCTGCGACACATTTCAAGAGAAAATTCACCGATACCAACAATCGGCGACGGCTAATCGTTTAATTAATGGCCGCTCTCTTACTTAAGCTGATCACAGTCAATGTGTATAGCTTATAAATAATTTTGGACCGATCGACAAAAAGAAAGAGACTTAAGTTTTTCTTTTTTTTCTTTTTACTTGTTAAATTAATCTAATCGCAATTGATTTAAGTCTTATCTCGAAACTTCAGAAGCATACTCGACGCGCCCTAACGGCAGTTTAGGTTGCGACTGAAGAACACGCATGAACATTCTCCTCGCATTTTCAATGAATCGTGATGCAACCTCTAATGATTGTTGGTCTATACACTAAAGGCAAAAAGTGTGTAAAAACGCGGCTTTTATTTCAGAAATGCAGGAGATATGGAGTACTGTTGATAT
This sequence comes from Euprymna scolopes, assembly GCF_053919585.1. Taxonomy (NCBI): domain Eukaryota; kingdom Metazoa; phylum Mollusca; class Cephalopoda; order Sepiida; family Sepiolidae; genus Euprymna; species Euprymna scolopes. Next base: position 97,073,927 of record NC_136484.1, read on the forward strand.
ATCTGGCGAGCTAATCAGCGCACTCTTATCTGCTTTAACACGGCCCCAAACCTAATAGGTGGTTCTTTTTCCTCCTCCTTGAAACCTTTTCATGACAAGTGCTCAACTGAACTTCAATCTGTGCAAAACATTCACAGCAAACATTGTCCAGCTATAACCACTGCCAACAATTTCCCCTACTCTTAATATGTGCGAGAATCCAAACGCAAATTCCATGAACAAAGTTTCTTTCAGAGAACTGTCCATCGTGGGGTTGCTTTCCAGTAGACATAACATGATAATTTTCAACTCTAAACAAGTTCTTATTGAGCTGTCCTCTTAAATAATAAAATTCTATACAATTTCCACCACGGTGTTATCCCACTGACAACCCTTATCCTCGAATTACCTTCAAGCCTTGCTTTATGTAAAAACATGTCCGATAAGTAAGGGTAAAGTTTTTCAGTGCTTGATGTATTATTGAAACCGACTGTCATTTAATTAAAAATTAAAAAAAAAAACAGCTGTAAATAATACTACTAATGTTTTACTTAATTACTTAATTGAGCACTTTGTAAATATATTTTCAATCGGACGCATATTTAAGCGATTAAGCGAAGTCCACAATTACTTTGTTTTTAACAAACTGATAGTTTCAGCACTGTGCGACGGCAAGTGTTAATTTAATAGACACTTGAGGAAAAAAGGCACCGATTCGTAGTCCGATGGTTAAAGCTGCCGACTACCAACACAACGGTTGTCGTTTCAGTACACGGCTAGGGGAAGGTATATGTATAGCCGCACTGATGATTTCTGATACAACGAAATAGCACTGTATGTGGATGACATTATATATATATATATATATATATATATATATATATATATATATATATACAATGACACAGATAACGAAAACGTTTTTTAATAACATGAATTGATTAGTGGAATTAATCTAGATCCGATATCCAGAACGCTTTTTCTCTTGTATTTTATTAGAGTTAGTGCGTGATCAACACTAATGAGGGTGGAGGCATGATTTAATATATTGCTTTGTTTTTAAATCATTTTTTCATGGTAAACAGTTTTTCATAGTATTTAACTGTTGAACGTTAAAAAGATATTAGAATCAGTGTGAGTTCTTGAAAGCAAACTAATATAGTGATTGCAAGAGATTAACTGGCTTAGTAACAAAATAGTTTTTCCGCGAAGAACTTGGGATTTGAAATATAGATTTAAAGGTTATAAATCCCCCAAGACTATACACGTTCACACACATGAATACAAAATAATAAAATAAATATATTTATATACTTGTAAAGCACAATATCTGCAATGAGTTTTATGTTCCTTCATTGAAAGAAAGGTTAGAGAATATATTAAATAGAGCACTGCCGGTGGATGCTAAGTAAGCTGAACGACTATTATGATCGTGTTAATGTTTAGAAAATGTGTATCAAGACGAAAAATGTATATTAAAATAAAAATATGATGGTAGAAAATTATCAGGGGTGTCAACGTAGGAATGTTAGTACAAAAAAGAATGTTAGAACATAAACAATGGAGATGTTTTAAGTAATGGCATCAGGTGATCTTAATATTACATGAGTTAATGACGTAATGAGGTTGTTAGAAGAGACGCATATAGGTTTAGTAAAATAAAATACGCATCAAGTGCGCTTGAAAACCAAATCACAACCTAATATTAGGAAAATAAACAAATATTTTACTTGTTTGAAATTTATAACATAAATATATTTCGAAGTTAAACTCCATCCTCAGTATGTTTCTTTCTTTCTTTCTTTTTCTCTTCCTTGCCATGTTAAAAAGTTGACGAAAGAACCGTTTTAGTTTAGAGTAGGAAGTCAGACTGAAAAGTCGGACAAGTAAGCACGAAAGATCATATCTCCTTGTTTTGGAAGCTGGGAGACATGAGACTTTAGCATGATGTAGAAATTACAGCGTCTTGCAGCTCCAATGGGAAATAACGACCCGTGAATAAAGCTATATAAAAATATAAATTCGATATGGTTTTTTTCTTCCGGATAAACTTTCAATTACAGACAAACCGAGAGGAAGGAGGTATGTGTCTACTGAATGATATTTATTGCCACGTAGTAAATGAACGGTCTTTATATGCGTACCCATTTTCCCGCAGCCGCCGGCCACTTAATCAAAAAGAACATGACAATAATATTAACTGTATGTGCACGCGTGTGCGTGTGTGTATATATATATATATATATATATATATATATACAGGCGGCAAAAAGAAAGTCCGCACTTGTAATTCCTTCAAAAATGCAAATTTAAGCTAAATTGAATGTAACTGTTTGAACAACCTATACATCATTTGATTCGCCTTTTATTCTTCTATAATTTTACCTGTTCATATTTGACTTTTAATTGAAATATTGTAGGGTTCACATCAATTTAAAGAAATAACTTCAAATTGAGGAGTCAAAATGAAAGTCCGCACAATGGAAAATTGTTATTTAAATGTAACTTTAGGACAACACAAATACAACAAGAACACAATGAACTAGTTAATATTTAGTAGCATAGCCGTTTTGCAATTTGACAGCCTTCAATCTTTTGGGAATTCCTTGAATTAGACTGCAGCAATACTCATGAGAAAGGAATTCCACTTTTCTTTAATTTCTGTCCAAAGTTCTTCCAAATTTGAAATTTTATCATTGCGTAGCTGTTGTTTGATGTAATGCCATGCATTTTCGATAGGATTGAGGTCTGGAGATTGTTCAGGCCAATCCAAACACGGAATGTCATGCTCTTCCAGGAACCTCTTGACATTGCCAGCTGTGTGAATGGGAGCGTTATCCTGCATGAAGATGGGATTATCATCCAAATTCCGGCAAAAGTAGAGTAGAAAATGCTCAGTCAACATATTAATGTAATTGGTCGAATAAATTCGACCTTGCAACCGAACTCTAGGCCCTGGACCATTGGTACTAGTAATGCCCAACACCAAAACTGAACCTCCACCATCTTGCAGCATTGAAACTGAGCACATACGATTGAATTATTCGTCTTTTCTCCAAGGAACGTACCATTACTGCTTAGCCTATTGAACTTGCTTTCTTCGCTAAAAAGCACTTTTGACCAATATGAAGAGTCATGATCTTCAAACGACCCTGGTGTCTAACTCTGTCCCGTGGGGAGGCATAGTAAATAGGTACATCTGACGATGTCCAGACGGCGCTTCCTGTTCTTTACATAAATCATTGGCTTGCATCTTGCAACATATCCTCGCAAATTAAATCCCTTTAATCTGTTCTTGACAGTAAAAAGAGAGCACTTTTTAACAAGATTGCACTGACGTTGGATTTGGGGAGCCGTTTCAAATCTATTTCTTAGGCTGCGGATCTTGATAGCATTGTCTTCCCTTCTCTAGTACGACCAGATTTAGGGGTAGCACGAACACTGCCGGTGTTTTGGTGATTTTGCACAGTCTTTCGTACCGTTTTATCATTACATTTCAATCTGCGGCCGATTTCCTGATTGGATAAATCAGAAAGGTGGAGATTAATGAGCTCCTGACGATCACTAAGAGAAAGTCGTGGCATATGAACTAAATCTTACGTTGTATAACCTGGGACAAAAACAATTACGATTAATAATGCTTTGTTGGATATTTTAAACTGATTTAGGGGCGATAATTTAAGTTGGTTTTAAGCGAATTCGTTGCTGCGGACTTTCTTTCTGCCTCCTCATTTTGAAGTTATTTTTTTTAAATTGACGTGAACACTAGAATATCTAAATTAAAAATCAAATATGAACAGGTAAAATTATAGAGGAATAAAAGGTGAATCAAATTAGGTATAGGTTGTTTAAACAGTTACATTAAATTTAGCTTAAATTTGCAGTTTTTGAAAAGAATTACATGTGCGGACTTTCTTTTTGCCGGCACTGTATATAAAATATCCACTAGAAAATAACAGAGATATTTATAAATATAAGTAGCCCCATTGCAGCCAGATGGCTGCATATTGTGAAAGAAAAGCGATTAAGTACAGTGTATTTACACAACCAATATTTACGAAACTAAAGTTTGCAATTACTTATTTTTTGTTCGGTTCTCCTACTACTTAAACAGAAAAAATTGTGTTTTCAACCAATATTAACGAAAAAATATGAGATACATGAGTAAAAGTATTATTTTATTTAATTTAATAATCGGTGATCTAAACTGACCACCCTGGTCAAAGTCCATTTTTCCATCCTGAAATGTCCATTTTTTGTTTTTTTAATCAGACAGAGAAAATGAAAGTAATTAGTTTTAAAAAGTAAAAAAAAGTATTCTATTTATTCAACCAATCTTAATGAAAAAAGTATGAGATACATGGGTAAAAGTATTATTATTTATTCATAACCTAAACTGACCACCCTGGGCAAATCAAAGAAAGTCCGCTTTTTTGTAATCCGACGGAGAAAACGGAAGTATTTATTTTTTAAAAGTAAACAAAAAAATCTTGTATTTTTCAACCAATATTAATCGTTGACTGTTGCTGCTACCCCCGCCGATTTAATGCCTCTCACGACCACTTTGCCTAACGGCTACTGATGCTACTCACACCAATTTAATTCCTATCACACTACTATTTTTGTCTCTACTGCTACTCCCACCGATTTAACTCCTATCACCACTACTACTTTGCATTTCCTTGCATTTATTTTGGATTTCCATACATTAAACATGGATATAAATACCACTAAAAGATCCGCTGGGTCATAAGCTTTATTTTGGTACCTTAAATGCCTGGGTGGGTTGTCTATTGGCTGACTTAAACCGAGTCACACACACTCATACACACACAGACAAACAGTACAGAAATTTATAATAGGGTGTATGCATATGCTTTATACACTATTATATAGACTAATATGCAACAAATCTATTTAAAATTTAAAAGTGTATTTTAAGTATAAAGGAGTGATGGTGATTAAACTGATTCAATTCATACGAAATTAAAAAAAAAGATTTATCTAAGTTAACGGTGTTTTAGTTTTAGTATTACAGTAAAACCCTGGGATATGGCATTAAAAATTAGCAGCAAAATACAGTGCAGTATATAATACACATGCATATAATCGAATAACATTATAAATAACACAGTAAAGCGGGGGAAATATCGTAACTAAGGACTGGAAAAATACATCCTATTCCGCATCGTAATCTGAAAAAAAAATGTATTCTGGGGCCACCGTATTCCAGGGTTATACTGTATTTGAATGGATTAATATACCCGTACTTCAGACTCGTTCTTTCAGTTTTACCTTTATGAAGGCTTTGGAGTCTTATATATCATATATATATATATATATATATATATATATATATATATATATATATATATATATATATATATATATATATATATAAATGTAACGGAGGAAAATAAACTAAGATAGCAAAGGGAGAACAGAGATGGGAGAGGTCGGGAAAAACAAGAAAGAGTGTCGAAGAGACAAACATGTCTATAAAAAGACCACTGGTGTTATTAGAGGGCAGGGTCGATAAAATAAATCGTATTTTCTTTGCATAAATATAAATGTTTTGTTATTTTCTAATTATATTTTATTTTTGTTTTCATTTTTCAATGATTTTCTTTTCTTCATTGTTCTTATTTCCAAAACCATCGTTCTGTTTCTCATTCTTTTTCTTCGGCATCTTTGAAAGCCGCAAACATTTTGATGGAACACCCCGGCGTTTAGTATCGATCAGAAGGAAACATCTTCTTCAAGCTTTTTTTTTTCAACTTGGCTATGATCGACTTCCGACATTAAGACAGCCTATATAACGTGCATTTATTGGGTATAATTATTTTATCGTTTTATATTATTTTTTGCTTGCAATTAGGTGTTCATTCGAGCATTCGATTGATGATGAAACCTGAAGGTGTTCCTATATTCTATATACATGATATTGATAAGTGGGGGGGGGGGCAAACGAATCACAAAGGGCCTTGTAAATGCATTTTCTTACTTTATATATATATATATATATATATATATTACTAGTGGGATCTGTGGAAATTCCACAGAGGACTCATTCATATGTAATATATTGATGTTAGCATTCCGTAGATGTTTAGTGGAAATGGAAACGCTCTGATATTATTGTAGCTCTTTTGTTAAAACTGCAAAAGTATTTACCTAAGCTAGAAGGGCCGCCCGGCGTAGCCCGGCGTAGCCCGGCGTAACGTACGCTTAAATATGCTATTTCAATTCTTGCATATTTCGAATACATTACCATAAAGTAATGTTCTATAGATTTTTATATATCATAAAGTTAACAAATAAAAAATATATCCATATGATTTGGGTGCATCAGTTTGAATCGAAACGGAAACCAAAACTTATAAATAATTATTGATAAAATTATTTATGAAAAAAAAAACATACATAACTAGAGTGCCATCAGCTATAATCGAAATCTGAACCAAACTTATAAATCATTCTTGGTAAAATTAATTATTTCAAAAAGTGGAAGTTCATAACAATTAAACGACAGTCACTCGGATGTAAGCGTGACACAAAAAAATAAATAACACACACGCTATCCTATATATATATATATATATATATATATATATATATATATATATATATATATATATATATATATATCTTTAGTAAAAAAAACTAGATCCAATACTGGGAACATGTTTGTTCGTGTGTTTAAGGGAGGTGGTGCTTGATCAACGCTGTTGGAACCCATGATTTCATATACTGTTTTGTTTTTAAATTCCTGATAAGTGCTTTATGGTAAACAACTGATAATCCCTGAAATAACATTGGAATTATTGTGAATTCGTGAAAGCAAATTGATTGAGCGACTGCAGGGAATTAATTGATTTCAACAGAGATCTAAAAACTTTTTGTTATATATGTATATATAAGGACCAATGTGTATTTATTTGTGCATAAATAAAAATCCATCCCATCACACAAAAGTTTGTGAGCAAATAACGTACTCTTTTGTCGTCTCTAGACGAAATCATTTAAAGATGGTAAGGAAAACGAGAACCCAAATAATATGTCAGAAAAACCCGCCACCTTAAATAAATTCGAGAAGAAATCCTCTATTCTAAATAACAAGTCAGCAGTTGGGGTTTTCCCCTTAAGTAATCAAAAATGATAATTCTTTATATAAAAAAATTAATATTTATGTAATTCTATGGTTTTATATGTATATTAACGCAAACACCGGCGAAACATAATTTGTCCTGTTCCGTCAGTTTATACGGCGGGTGAATTATGAGTGTTCATATTTTGTTGCTTGGTAGATTGTATCTATTGAATTTTAAACTGCCTAATACTATAAAAAGAGTGAGGGAGAGAGAGAGAAGGCTACCGGAAACAGTCCTAACTGTTTAAAAGACAAATATAATAATAGGATGAAAGTAGCAAAAATAAGAACACATAGTTTATCGTCTTGCAAACGCGTTCTTTACAAACGTTGATGTGTATTGGGGTGTGTGTTCGAACCGAGAATAAACGTTATCGCGATGAATATAGGATATAAGTGCCAGTCATATGAGGATTCCTATTTTTATTTCTGAGTGCCAGCACACTAAAAGATGTCGACAAAACAGCTCGGAGCCAAACCAAGAAAAGAATAATGACAAATGACAATAAAATTTTCTGGACGAGAAAACTGGATGAAAAAAATAATGGAATGGAGAATAAGAAGAAGAATAAAAAGAAGAAGAAGAAGAAGAAGAAGAACAACAACAACAACAACAAAAGAGTAGAAATAAAACCGGAAGTTCTTTAGATGCAGAAAGACAAGAACAGACGAGACAGAAAAATGCCCTTTTATCGAATAAAGCCGGCAAAGTGATTATGAAGGTCTCGATCTAAGACTTTGTTGGTGCCCAGGAAGGAAGCAAATAAATAGATTAATTGGAGTTGTATAAAATATGTTCTATTTCAGTGGTAGGTTATATGCCCGCCTGCATGAAAAAGAAAAGAGAGGTCACCAATATCTGCGGAATGATCTTAAAATAACAGCGCAGCATTGGAAGATCACGAAACTTAAAGAATGAGAATAAGCACATATGCACAAACACAATGGCCTCTTGAGTAGACAAAATATAGGAGCGAATACCGCACCAATAATTGTGAATAACAAAATGGAAAATAATCTTCGAATCAAAAGTAATAATGGCAACAACAGAAATAGCTAATTGACTGCAACGCAAACAAAAAACGTTTCTCATGAGTAAACATAATAAATGCAAACTCCACAAGAAATTCATACTACACATGAAGGTTATAAATAAAATTCCGTTGGCCACAGACGTAAGTGTATAAAACTGTTGGCTAAGAAATGTCTTAGAGTTAATCCTACTAAAAGGTGGTCGGTTCAATCCTTGATAAAGGAAGTTGAAAATTAAAAAAAAAATAAGATAAACGTAACTAGAATTCGAATGCATAAATTCACTCCATTCGATAAAAATAGAGGTTTCAGTTGTAAATATCTAAGAACATTTCTAAGAAGTTCATTTAATTATCTTTGCAAAATTAGTTCAGAGAAACGGCAGAAAAGAGGCAGAAGTAGATAACCAAAACAAAATGAAAGTAAAAAAACAAAACAAGTGAAGCATGCATGTTCCCCCGTGAGTGCACAGGGAACGAGGCATAAACACAGGACTAAGTTCAGTATTTACCCCCCCCCCGGTTCATTTAGCCCCAAACGTTCTCAGGGGACGTAAAATCCTGGTGAAAATGAATAAACGGTGCGGTTTTAGGCCTTAACATATGTAAATTTGAGTTCTGCACCATGCACAAAAAGAAATGATTAAGTCTATCATTTGCCTTCCCCTCATTTAGCCCCAAAAGTCCCCAGGGCCTTAACATATTTAAATTTGAGTTCATCTTCATGCAAAACAGAAAGTTTTGGACAAATATGGTAAAATAGTCTCAAAAATGGACTGTTTCTATTAGCCCTAAAAGAGCCCCTGGGGCACGGCCAAGAGTTATCGCGAAGTATAGACAAACACAATTATATAGAAATCAAAAATGGACTGTTTCTATTAGCCCTAAAAGGGCCCCTGGGGCACACCCAAGAGTTATCGTGAAGTACAGACAAACAAAATTATATAGAAATCAGTTACAACTTTTCAGAAAGCTTTATAAAAATCCAAGGCATCAACTTTTTAATAAGCACAAAAAAGTGTCTGTTTTAGCCATTTTAACAAAAAAAAAAAAAAAAAAAAAAAAAAGCACCCCTGTGAGAGGGAAACCGGACTTTTCCCGGAAAATCCGTTCTGTTACCTTTATTTACTATTATCATGTTTAATGCTTGTGCAAAATTTAAAAAAAATCCAAGGCGGAATTATTGAGAAAATTGCGGACAGACGAATGGACGAACAAAGGTGAATTTACAGGGCCTCCCTCTTTTTGTCTTATATGTGAGGTTGCCCCCACATATGGCCAATTCTAAAAGGGGGGGAATTGTGGGGGGTTGT
>NC_136484.1:97088399-97140899 GCF_053919585.1 Euprymna scolopes
TAGAGTTATGGTTTCAAAAGTACCAAAAAAAAAATATTTGGCTTCCATCAGCTAGAATCGAAACCGAAAAAACACTGTAGTATTTAAAGCTGATAACGTTACCGCTACACCAACGTGACACGCATATGAACTTGTTCAAAATTAAAAAAAAAAAAAAAAACTAAGGTGAATGTACAAAACGTGTAACGATTTTCTTAAATTCTGTTCCATTTTTGATCCTTTTAAAACCGTTTTAAACGGCTAAAGTCTTATAAAAGAACGGCCCATAAAAAATCCAATCCTTTGATGCCCCTAGCGAAGCTCTGCGACTTTTAGTTTCCGGCAAGATAGAATTTGAAAATATGGAGACAGACATATATATATATATATATATATATATATATATATTAGATAGATAGATAGATAGATAGACGGCAATGAAAGAAAAGAAGAAAGAAAACAAAACTGACATCAAGATTGCCTTTCCCACTTTTTCGGCCACAAACCTGTTGCTGCAGATATAAGAAAAATTGGTTCATCAGATGTTGCGATGTGAATAAATTGTATTTTGAAAAAAACTTAAATAGAAATTCAGTTTCACAAAAAATAAAGAATCAGAATCAAAAGAACAAATATAATAACCGCAAATATTCGGGGAAAATGTGTTTTACTTGATATATATTAGTGTCAGAGAAACCCGAAAGAACTAAAAACACTTGATAAAAGGGGTCATATCATCGAAATATCGTGGAGTTCAGACTCTAGTGATGAAAAAGTGTGATCAAGCTTTAAAAAAACGCCTTGTTATTATTTTACTTTCTTGCAACCTTGGGATTTTCTTCGAATTGTCAGAGCCTTCTAATGAACCATCTCTCTCTCTCATATATATATATATATATATATATATATATATATATATATATATATATATATTTAAGGTGGAGAGGGCTCCCGTAAGCCGTGGTGAAGGCAACCTTTCTAGTAAAAGCAAATCTCTGATTTAAAAAACCAGAAAGCGGGAAACCAGTACCCGCATTAAGCTGGTCTGCAGTTTAACTTGTTGCTGGCTATCTTGCTCTTGCTTGTTGCTGGATCTCAACATTTTGAACCGAGAGAGAGTCTTAGCTATCACACAAAGCTAAAACTCTGTAACATCATCTTTGTATAGATACTCCCTCAGGCATTTGGCCTCATGGACTGTCTAAGGGAGTGGCACTCGTCTGACCAGACGTTGCAATCATATATGTATATATATATATATATATTCGAGAATATTTCGCTAAAATAGATATAGTCTGTTTCGCTGATGATTTGATCATACAGTTTAATCAATTTATAAAAGGCAGAAATGTAAATATAATATTTTCTAAAAGTTATGTTTTTGTATTGATGTGTTTTTGATTTACTTAGTGCATAATATCTGAACCCAAGACGGTCAGTACGCTGGCACAATGTTTTTTTTTTTTTTTTTTTTTCAACAATATATCGAATACTGGAAGTCAGCTAGGACAATAACAACATCAACATTTGCGTAAACCACCAAGACAACTTAAATGAAGTCGACTGTGTTATTAACCCAATTGTATTTCTCATTCTTTTTTTTTTCTTCTTTTTTCTTTTCTGTATAGTCCTCAATTCTTATAATGCACCGACGTTCGTTGGCGCCTTCTTTTCTCAGGGAGAGACAGCTTTGCAAAGCGCATTATATTGTTGTGCTTCCAGTGTGAGAAATAAATCCGGCTATTATGAGAGAAATAATATATTTATTCAAATAACTCAGACTCAATTACATCATTACAATATATTAAAATCGGTTATAAACTAAGAAAATAAAAAAGATAGACATAAGTCAACAATTCACTTACTTTCTCTCTCTCTCCCCCTCTCTCTCTTTCTCTCTCTCTCTCCACCTGACAACTCTTTCTTTCTCATATGGTATATAACTTAGACGCATTTACAGGTTTAGGAAGGGTGGGATATCAGTGAAATAATTTCACATTGATTGATTTACAAAAGTAGACTCAATGCCTGGTTGTATAGAGCCGCGTTTCACAGTGTCCGACAAAAAAAAAACAAAAAAACAAAAACAAAGGTAATCAATCACCCAATAATGAAATGTGAGCATTTTTTAATGGCAATATTTCGATTCTCGATATTATAGTAAACTATCAGACCGCCCCGGCGTTGCCCGATCGTCAGATACGTTTAAAAATGATATTTTTATTTATGCAAATTACGTATTTATTATTGTAGAGACCATTCTCTATCGATTATTATATTGAACTTAATATAGGGTAGTAAGATCAAATTTTTTGAATATATATATATATATATATATATATATATATAACTTGGTGCCATCAGCTAGAATCGAAACTAAAACATACAACTCTCCACCCTCATTCCTTAGCCTCTGAGCATCTCACAGACGTTAAAAACATTTAAAATTAAATGTTTAAATTTCAACAATATTTCCCATGATTAACGGTGGCCAAATGGATTTGGTCCTTGCTAATTGACTCAGAGATGGCTTCGTTGCCGGGTTCGAATCTCTCGACTGGTATTAATCGTGACACTCTGCACTGATGATTTCTAAAAGGATGAAACACTAGTGTCTGTAGGTACTTTATAATTATATATATATATATATATATATATATATATATATATTCATCTCTTATCCTGTTTTTTAAAAGATGGGATCGCCCGATCGTCGAAGACAAGAGGCAAGAAAGCAAGCAACGTCCACAGATTTTTTTATAGACATATCGCCATCTCACATAACAGTTAAGATTAGCAATATAGATAGCTTTGAATAAGATGCAAAAGGGCGAGTCATAAAAAATGATAACACGTGTGAAGTTTTTAATTATTTTTCTGAAATGCAGATTATATATCGGAGACCATGCTCCCAACCATTACCGCTTGCTTTCGGAGGCAACAAAAGGGCTACTCCACGTCTTCTTAATTAATGTAAACATGCATCTAAATGCATGCTTAATGATGGTGCGCGAATGCATATGGTGATATGCTGGATAAGAAAAATATCTGGTTCGGGATTTGATTACTCAGAAAATTGTAAAAATATAATTGCCTTACCGGAATGAGGGTGCTCGCGGGGACCTGCAGCATTGGGCCACATGCGAGGAGAGCTAACCAAGTTGAATTCCGAAAAAAAAAAATCAACCAACGGACCTCCCAAATAGGCAGGGTTTATGTTCGAAGATTTACAGTTGATGATTTTTATAGATAAACCTATGCTGCTGATCCACTATTAGTAGTATTATATTCAGAGAGAAGATGAGACTAGCCTGACGCGCTGTTTAAATTCATTTGGAAAGGATTTCTGTTGGTCTCATTGCAGGTTTGTCGTTTGACAGCAATCAATTCATATTATTCCTTGCTTCAAGCTAATTCGTAATTTTATTTTGAAGTCAAGTGTTACATGATAAAAAGGATGTCCCCTTTTCATGTAAGTAAAAAAATAGGGAATTAATTTAATGTAAATATGAAATAGGATAGTCATGGATTCGAACTTGCGAAGATAGATTTGGAATTGAAAATTCCAATCATAAGTTAAAATAAATACAGAATGTTATTGAAATAAGGAATTGCAATTGTTTAGCTTACATATCTGTGTATGGAAAAGGAATGTAATAATGAAATTTGTTTCTGTGAAAATTAAAATAAGGAATTTAATCGTCAGTTAAAATTGTAAACATATTTTGTAAAAATGTTATTTGAAAAATAGGTTACTGAACTCAGGGTTATATCAAGCTTGGCAACGTGACGCATGTCATCCAACGTGCTTTATGAGCACATGTTTAATCGTGCGATGACATGACGAGTACTCAATATAGGAAAGAGTTAGAAGGTAGTTACAGAGAGTTAGATCAATTAGATCAGAGAGGTTCAGACCGATTCTCGGCGCCTTCTGGAAGCGAGGGGATTTAGAGATAACCATGTAACAACTTTGAATCCCTGAAATACAAAATCATGTCCGACCGGTAAAAGAAATAAACGTATCATCATGTGGTTTTGTATCTGCGTCTTCTGTGTTCATCATTGCAACGAGAAAGGTAACGTGTTTATATTATATGCACAACTGTCAAAACGTAAATGTCAAACGCACTATCTCTCGGTCTATCTATCAAGATATTCATAAATCTCCTCTCATTGAATTGTTTCTCTTGTAGTAACATGTACACTGTCTATTATATATATACAGAACTATCTCTCTCTTTATATATACATGTTTATGTCTCCAATAGACTATCTCTTACAACATGAACGTCTTATGAAATATGAATGCTCAACACATGAACACTCCTAAGAATCTAATCTCTCACTAAGACTGTCTTCATCTCACAACATTCAACGATCACTCTAAGACTCTCACAAATATGAACAACAACAAATAAGATCAGTCCTCTTCTAATAAGAATTACATAATACAAGTGTTGGTGCTGAAATCAAGATATCTGAATTTGGATCAAGACAACGACCAGATGAGCACAACCTGTGCAGTTAATACACACAGGCATACTACCAGGTGTTAGTTTATTGCCAATCGCTTAAGTTCTTATTTGTGATTCGCCAAAGATTTTTAATGTGCTGTATTGGCATTTTCTAAATAGTGAACATTTACTTTAAGTCAGTGAAACCATGGTAAGTCTTTGAAATATGTGACTATCGTTTGTAAATAAATTATTTCTAATAAATAAAATCCAAACCGGATTGTAAATATGCACATGCAGGGTTGACTACTAAATTAAGAACTTATGAATTATGTGATATGTATTCTAGTCAACACGGTGAGTAGGGTGAACAAATTTTTAAAATTCTTTTTTTTTGTGTGTAAACTTTACCATTTAAAGGATATGTCCTCGAAACAGCGCCCTTGTATTCTCTCCCCCTCCCACAAAAAAAAGAAAAAAGATTAAAACAAACGAGAAACGACTTCCTACCAAATAAACATTATGGTATTAATATTCGCATGCAGCTTTTTTTTATATCTCTAAGTATGAAACACGTATAAATTATACACATTCTGAGACGGTCATCTTTAGTTATATATAAACACAGGTAAATAGTTGTGCTTCTGGCAGAAATGGGCTCCTGTAGGTGTGAAAATTGGTAGGTATTTATTAAAAAGAAGAGTTAAAGGCTAACAACCGTTTCTAACATTGTGGTTAGCCTATTTCTATTTAAATGTCTCATGTCTGAGCGGCACCGCTTCGTTTTGAACCCCAACCATCAGTACCACTCTGCACGCCATTTTCTACGATATAATATATGAACCTTTGAAAACGCAATCATTACGAACTTTTTACTACATGTTGAAACATTTTAGGTAACGGACAAGGAAAAAAAATAGCTTATACATAAACAGTTCGCCATGAGTTACCATATATTTGTATTTGGCAATGCTACAACGGCAGTTTTTGTCGTTATTAAAGCAGCAGAATATTTCTAGCCCATCATGCTCGCTTGTGCAAGATTTGCCGGTCGATTGATTAGTAGGCGTATACCGTTTAAGTGGCCATCTAATTTGCCAGATTTTTTTTCTTGGAGGTGCTCTGAAAGATAGTCTACTAAGTAAGGTGTTCAAATATCGCCGCACTTAAGAACAAATCCGAGATTTCATTGTTCAAGTGCCGTGATTTTATTGTTCACGGGCCGTTAAAAGATTATCAAAATGCATTGAGCCCCTTGGAATTCACAGAAAGTTATAATAAACAGGTTTTATGGATTCAAAATAGCTTAAGTGTATCTTTTGTTAGTTTCTATATTGTAACTGCATATTTCTTCCAAGTTTTATTTATCATATTGCAATAAAATTATATAATTACAATACAAAGATGTAGTTTGCTTGAAGCATTATGTGTGATTTGTATATCGAGTAGTACTAGAAAGCTACCACTACGCAAGAAGTGGAAATTTTCTGGTGTTGAATCCGTGTGGACCTGTAATACGTTGCTAAAACATTACAGGTGCACATAGCTTTCAAGGAATTTGAAGCACCTATCATTTGATGTATATTATGGAACACGGTCACACTAATTAAATCACTGTGTAGAAGCTTTGACTAATCAAGTAAAATTTACAATTTAAATAAATATATAGAAAATAACTCGTTTTTGTCGTTCATTCTCAATAACGGCAACTTTTTATTTCTTACATTGTGATCGCCTTCTAATACTTCTTTTTATATAGTTGCGTATGGCAGAGCCTGGATATAAGATTAGTTCACTTACCGTTATTATCAATGGTAAAACGTCCAAGTCCAGATCCATCTCGAATAGAATAAGTGACCGGCATCGTATCATTGTCTAATGCGTCCGCATCAGACGCTGATACTTGCATAAATCCAGTCCCAATACTTTCATTCTCTTTAACGTATCCAATCGCTACAAAGTTTTTGAATACTGGTGGATGTAGATTCTCATTGACGTCAATCACTTCGATGTTAATGAAGCAAGATGATAATAATGGCGAGGCGCCCTGATCCTCCGCTTGTGCAGTGATATTATACACCTGTTTCTGTTCAAAGTCTAATTTCTGTGCGATCCTAACGGTGCCCGTTTCTTCGTCGATCACAAACTTATCATCGGTGCCGTAAATAAGACTGTACTTCACCTTTCCACCGTTGCCAATATCAGGGTCATAAGCTGTAAGCATGGTGACGACGGCGCCCACGGGGAGATCTTCTCTGATTTTGATGTCATAAACTTCCGGTGAGAATTTCGGTAGGTTATCATTGATGTCTGTGACAGCGATCGTGACGGTGGTTGTTGATGTCAGGGAAGGGTCGATACCCCCGTCTTTCGCCTGGACCAGGATGCTGTATGTTTCCTGTCTTTCACGGTCGAGCATCCCATTGACGCGAATTATTCCCGTCTGCGGGTCCACCTTGAATTCTTCCGTGTCTGATATGATCGAATAGGTGATCTCCGCGTTTTTACCCTTGTCTTCGTCGGTTGCGTATACTTGCGTGATCGTTGCGTTGATGTTCACATTCTCCGAAACGTTCATGGTGTAGTGGTTTCTTTCGAATTTCGGCGAGCAATCGTTTTTGTCCAAGACGACGACGGAGACGTTCCTTGTCGCGGATTTGTTGGGATAGCCGAGGTCAGCCGCTAGAATAACCAATTCATGCCGATCTTGGATTTCACGATCAAGTTTTGAGAGAACATAAAGAACCCCCTCACTGCTTATAGAAAATAGTCCCTGTTTATTACCTTCTACTACAACGAATACTAATTTACCATTGTATCCTGGATCTTGGTCTTCAACTGGTAGTTTTATAACACTAAACCCGATCGGGCTGTCTTCATCTACGCTAACCTCTGCAGGCATATTGTTATCAAAAACGGGTGCATGTTCATTATGTAAGTACGGATCTGGGATTTCTGACATGAGGTCTTTGTTTTCCAGGTTGTCTTTTTGTTTACTGAGGAGCATTTCTTCGAGGACTTTAGTGGCGTTCGTCGCCGTACAGCTCCGTGTAATTAGATTGTCAGTCAGCTTGTTATAACTATGGCCCTTGTCGACGACGATGACGGTTATAAACATGGGATCGGCTGAGTGCACGCCGTCGTCGGCGGTGACGGTGAGGATTACCTTCTCGTTGCGAAGTTCAGTAGCCGGCACGTTGAGCTGCAGGTTTCCCCGCTCGGGATTGATGACGAAGCGGTTATCGTCGTTGCCCTCCGTTATGTTATACGTAACGATATTCGTGAGGTCAAAGTCGATGGCCGACACGACTAACAACTCTGTGTTCTCAACGGCTTCCATGGACACGTATAAAACACAGGACGAGTGCTCAAACTTTGGCTTGTTATCGTTCATATCTCGGACCTTTATGGCCACTTCAGTCTCGGCCTCCCTGCGAAACGGTGACCCCCAATCTGAAGCCCGTATCTTTAGAATATATTTTTCACGCATCGATTCGTAATCAAGTTCTGCTTTTGTTCTCAAGACTCCCGTGAAAGGGTCAACCTCGAAGGGCACGTGGTTTACGTTGGCAATTGTCATACTCAAGTAACCATTCTCATCGCTGTCTCTATCTGTCGCAGTTACCTGTCCAACTTCAGAGCCAACAGGAGAATTCTCTTCGATGTAAAATACATCATCCGTACTATTAAAGACCGGGGTATTATCGTTGCAGTCCTGAATTGTAATTTTAACAACAGCAGTGCCACTTTTACGACTTCCAGTGTTTGCCTCATCCTCGGCGCTAATCAGGAGCTCAACTTTAGACACTTGTTCAGCATCCAAAGCGGAAGCTACACTGATTAAACCGGAAGCTGCGTCCATTTTGAAATAATTTTCGTCGTTACCACTGGAAATAAAATATTGAACTTTAGCATTCTTGCCCAGATCAGCGTCTCCAGCATTGACGAACAAAATGGGCGTATTCGTGAGTGCGTTTTCTTCAACTTTCGCCTCGTAAACATCCTGGGCAAAAACCGGCGAGTTGTCATTCATATCTTCTATATCAACCGGAACAACCACGCTAGTGTTTAAGTTAGGGGTACCAGAATCCGAGACGAACAGCGTCAAATTGAAACCATCGGGACTGTCCTCCCTGTCTAGGTTTTCCCTGACGATGATCAAAAATTCTCCTGGGGTCTTGCCAGGTCGTAATGTAAAATATTCATCAGGGTCACCGTCAATGATCTGCGGTTTTTTAATTTCGCCATTTACACCACTGTCCTTGTCTTCAACGTGGACGATTGCATAAACGGTCCCGATGTTGCCGTGCTCGATTAAAGCCGGTAGGTTTTCAACGTAGACTTCCGGCGCGTAAAGATTCACCTGCTGGACGCTGATAGTGAGTTTAGCTCGACCCCTTGACTTGCTAAACTGAGTGCTCGTCTTCGCCCCGCGATCGTTTGCCAAGATCCACAATTGATGCTCGTGTTGATCCTGGTAGTTCAGTGGGCGGGTCAGCGTTACCACGCCAGTGGTTGGGTGGATGGCAAAAATACTTGTAGCATCCACAAAGCTGTAATAAATCTCGGCATTTACGCCAAGATCCGCGTCGGATGCGCTTACCTCGATGATACTGCTGTGTAAGGGTGTGTCCTCACTGATTGTCACGTTGTAGCTCGGGTTGTAAAATATTGGACTGAGATCATTGGTATCAAGAATGGTAATATACACGGTTGCCTCGGCCTCGTATATGAGGCCAGCTAGGCTTTGACCAACAGCTTTCACTCGCAGTTGATACCGATTCCGTAGTTCACGATTTAATTTACCGGGAAGGACCCCAGTGTTAGTTCGGATCCTGAGAAACCAAAAGTCTTCAATGCGAAGCTCTTCTAGCTTGAATATCAAGTCATCGTCCCGCTTGGTTATCGAATAGGACATGTCCAGTGATTTATCGTGGACGTAGATGCCCATTTTGCGGGAGGACTGTACGTACGTTTTGCCCACCGAGTTCTCTGGTATGGTGGCATTGTACACGGGGTAGGTGAACGCAAAGGGCGGCTGCGTCGGGGCAGCCGCCGAGGTCAGCGTGCTCACAACATGGAGAATAAAGACCCATTTAATCCACCACGATACGGGAGGTTCCCATAGCACTGTGCCACCGGAGTCACGTGCCAATGACGTCATCGTGACGTGCAAACCTGCAAGTAGAAAAAAGAAACAAAGTATTAGTTAAAACAAAAATATCACCTACCGCTCTTATATCAATATATATATATATATATATATATATATATATATATATATATATATATGTGTGTGTGTGTGTGTATTTATATATATAATATAAAGCTGAATGTGTATGTGTGTGGTCACGAATATGCTCCTATATGGTTGACTATTTTAAAAAACTGATTGTATATAATGATAGATGTATCGGGACACAGGAATGGATATGTTTTATCTGGAAGAACGATGGTTCATTAAAACTGTGGGGTCTGCGTTCGCGCCTGGTTAACAAAGTATGGAAAGAAAAATTTAAAAATTAAAAAAAATGTTTACAAGTGTTTTTTATATAGATGTACATGAGATTACTTTGATAAGTATGTTTTAACTTAAATAGGGATGGTATAATAAAATTGTGGGGTCTGCGTTCGCATCTGGCCTTCATAGAATAGAAATAGGTACAAACTTTAATAAAGACTTTTCATATCTATTTGCGTAAGTCTACTTTTATAATTATGTTTCAGTTTGAGGAAATATGGTATAATAAAATTATGGCGTGTTCGTTCCCGTCTGACCTCCATAGAATGGAAATATGTCACAAAGTTTAACAAGGTTTTTTAATATAGATCCACAGAATATTGTGATAAGTGTTTCAGTGTGAACAGGTATGGTATAATAAATTATGGGGATTATCTATTTTATTTTTACTTTCATCATATTTTGCTTTGGTTTTGATACCCCCAAATTCGACCCAAATTTACAACCCTTCCTACTTGAATAAATCAGAGTCCATTTTCTGTAGGCTGTTTTTGAACCCAGTCAACGACGGGTACTTTTGCTAGTATATATATATATATATATATATATATATATATATATATATATATATACATATATATACACATATATATATATACACATATACATATATATATACACATATATATATATACACATATACATATATATATACACATATACATATATATATACATATATATATATATACACATATATATATATATACACATATATATATACACATATACATATATACACATATACATATATATATATATATACACATATACATATATACACATATACATATATATATATATACACACATATACATATATATATACACACATATACATATATATATATACACATATACATATATATATACACATATACATATATATATACACATATACATATATATATATACACATATACATATATATATACACATATACATATATATATATACACATATACATATATATACACATATACATATATATACACATATACATATATATATACACATATACATATATATATACACATATACATATATATATACACATATACATATATATATACACATATACATATATATATACACATATACATATATATATATATATATATATATATATATATATATATATAAAGGATTCGTGTGGAAAATGCGATAAACGTCATTTCAAAAATTACGAAATTATCACTAATAAAATTATTGCATTCAACTCTATTACACTCTATAATCATGTTTTACATAAAGCGATGACAGTATGATTTCCGTTTCTCTGAAATAAAATAAGCTTTGAGTCAATGTCTAATATTAATATGTTCGTTCTGTTATTGCCGTTAAGAAATTGGATTTATTGTATTTTGCATTCGAACTCTTCATATATGTACCTGAGAGACGGGGGAAGATTTCTTGTATTGGAATCGGGGAAAAAATATTGGAATTGTATGATAACCAATCTAAATGTTTACTTAATATGATACTCTACTTCTCAAACCTTGGGCTAATAAAGCAGCGAAGATAATTAATTTTCCTCTACCCAGTTAACCACTAAATAGGTATACGTCAATCGTTCGTGTTTGATTTTGTTGGATTCTAAGTCAATCATACATCTTGTATAGACAGTTTACTATAGACGGCAAAGTTTTTAGTCAGGGGAGATAATCCACAACAAGAGATATAATTGTTGATGTTATCTCGCTGCACTTAATTTCGACATCACTACCAACTTATCTTACCTATTATGGCACACTAAACCCCCAGGATACGATGGTCGTACGATACGGTTTTTTTTCAGGTTAGGATATGGAATACGATGTTTTTTCCGGCCTCTTTTTACGGTATTTGTCCCACCATGCGGTTTTATTTATACTGTTATGTGTATTATATACTGTACTGTATTTAGTTACTAATTCTTAATATGTACTGTGTTAAAAATTTGTTTAGGCCCCGATATACAGTGTTTTCACCTTAAGATCCCAACCCCGGATTGGATTAATGCCGTATCCCGGGATTCTACTGTATCTTAATGACATGGGTCGGCATACTAAGAGTTATGACCATAAACGGATCTGTTTTCCCTCATTTTTCTTGTTTCGTTCTAGCTTCCTCTTTTGCGTTGCCGGCTTCAATTATGTTCGCGCACTTTAACTTTAATGTTGTATACAGTCCTTGTGAGGTTTCCCATAAAGAGCTTATTTTAGTTACTTTCTCTTTATCTGCTTCTTCCCAAATTTGAATCTCTCTCTCTCTTTTTCATGAGGACAAAGAACAAAGCACACTTTTATTCCTTCTCCCGCTATCATCTCACCAAAATCTTTAACATAAAATTCTTTATTTATCGACATTTTTTTTTTTTACTTTGAATCTTTTGTTTCACACTTTTGAAAATATATTTATACTGACTTTTATATATTCGAAACTTCTTTTCCGCTTTCTTCGCATTTATTGTATAACATGGTAAGCTCCTTTCCTTAAAAGTCTATTTTTATCCCGATTCTTACGTCACAGGCACACAAGGCAAAGAAAGAAATCCTGACAATCGAACGATCCTCTCTTGAATGTATCACTATTTAAACTAACACATCGAATCTATAGAGTAATTAAAAAGGTAACAAACACACACACACACACACACATATATATATATATATATATATATATATATATATATATATATATATATATATATATATATATATAATGATTTAATCACTCTGACAGACATTAAAAAGATTTTTAAAAAAATAAGTGTTTAAATTTCAACAATATTTCTCTCAGTTTACGGTGACCGAATGGATTTGGTCCTTGCTAATAGAGTCAGAGATGGCTTCGTTGCTGGGTTCGAATCTCTCGACCGATATTAATCGTAACATCCTACGCTGCTGATGATTCCAGAAAGGATGAATCACTAGTATCTGTAGGTATTTAATAATTATTATAGTAAATAATTATATGCATATATATATACACAAACACACGCGTTATTCTGTCGTATTTTTAAAGACAAACCGAAATATCATTTAAGGTGACAAATCAAATTTCGATATTGTTTTACAGTGTTATTGGCAACATAATGAAGCACTCCGCTACTATTTGCTAAAAAATTCACCAAGCCCAGCCTAGACGATTCCAATTTTGTTAAAAATGTTTTAAGTATCAGCAAGGGAGATAACTCATGAAATGACCTCACAGAGCAACGTATAGCTACTATATATATATATATATATATATATATATATATATATAGATATAGATATACATATATATATATATATATTTATGATTGCAACGTCTTATCAGTCCAGTGCCACTCTCTCAGACACTTAAAGTCCATGAGCCCAAAAATGACTTCCATCGCCACAGGACCATTTTAATAGTCAAATGCCTGGGGGGGTATCTGTACACAGATGATATTACAGAGTCTTAGCTTTGTATGGTTCAAAATGTTAAAATCCAGCAACAAGCAAGAGCAAGATAGCCAGCAACAAGTTAAACTGCTGACCAACTTAATGCCGGTACTGGTCTCCCGCTTTCTGGTTTTTTAAATCAGAGATTTGCTTCTACTAGAAAGGTTGCCTTCACCACGGCTTACAGGAGCCCTCTCCACTCCAACACACACATACACACAAACACACACGGTGCTACTTGGCCGTTGACCCCGATAAAAGGTTCATTCGCCCTTTGGAAGGTCTTGTTTTTAATCCTTCAGGGAGACTAGCCACCCTCCCCACCAAACTTGTTTGGCGGGGAACCAGTTTAGTCGCCGGTGACTCGACCATGAGGCAAGTAGTACTGGGTTACATGGTACCAGTAGCATATAACATGAACTGACTCCCCCACCCCCCAACCCCACACACACATATACATACACATTTTATATACATAAACCTGTGTGTATTATCAAAAATTCTAAATTGGACAGGGAAAGGAAACCTTTTAGTTTTATTTCCCTATCTAATTGTCAAGAGAAATCCTTTAGAAATAACGCAAATCGTATAAAATAGGATTGCAACAGCTACAATGAAATATGTGTACGTTCACGCATTTGCAGAAGAAAACTACATGGTATAACAAAAAGTTATAAAGATTTTTACATAAAGATATTTATTACCATTTTCATATTAATATTAATATTTGAACTGACTAGGAATATTCACACAGGCCTTCATCAGGTATTCCTCACTGACAATAACCGATGGTGTTCCCTGGAGTCTGATATTATTATTATTATTATTATTATTATTATTATTATTATTATTCATCTAGGCTTTTATTTATACAAGTACAAGCATCCACAGATGAGCGTACGTTATTTAAAGAGTAGGTTCTCTACGCTTTGTCTGCTACGCAGTTCAGTTTGACGTCTAAGTGGTCGACGCTTGTGCAACATTTAAAAGGATTCCGTGGATGATTTGCCAGCTTTCTTGGAGAAAAAGTGGTCGTTCATGCCGGATCGAGGTAGGGCGTGATAGAGGCAGAAAGTGTAAAATAGGAAACAAAAGAAAAATAAAACATACATTACGAGGAAAGACAGTTAAGGAATCGAAGAAAGGGGGAGGAAAAAAAAAGACCAAATGGAACTGGCACAGCTCGAGTAAGTGTTGTTCATACCCGATTCCCATAAGGTCACCGAAGTTAAGCAACGTTCAGCCTGGTCAGTAATTAGATGCGTAATCATTTAGTAATACCAGGTTCTCTTTGTAAAAACTGGTCAAAGTTGCTTGAAAATTCAATTTCTGTCCATCAATCTGGAAATGTTATGAACAGTCTTAAGTCGTTCGCTGATCAGCGATAGCGGATCGATTTCAAATCATCGTTTTAATTACGCCCTCTCTTTCCTTTCTTTTCTCACTTCTCTTTCTCGCATTTTCCATTCGTGATAGTTATTTCCCTCCCACGAAGCGATGATGCGATACAAAGATCGAAAAGTAGGATTTGAAGATCCAGTTCCTTAAATGAAGAGCACCGTGGCGCTGTCTGTATTCTCTGGCGATTAGCCATAAATTAACCCCTTTTTCAAAGCGAGAAAGTAAAGCCGAAAGGGTGGATCTCCTAGAACTGCACACGAGCA
Source organism: Euprymna scolopes (assembly GCF_053919585.1). NCBI lineage: Eukaryota > Metazoa > Mollusca > Cephalopoda > Sepiida > Sepiolidae > Euprymna > Euprymna scolopes. The sequence goes on from NC_136484.1 coordinate 97,103,429, forward strand.
AAGCTCAACCTCAGCCATCTCAAAAATAACCTAGACTGCGCCGAGGAGACGCATAAATATCGTTGTAAAAGATCTGCATCTACGATTAAAATATTGACTCATTTTCAACAAAGTAGTATATATAATAGGGTAGGTAAACCCTGACTTCAAATCTCTACTGCCTTGTAAAATACCTACCTATGAGAAAGGCTTCAGGAGTAAACCTGCCTGAAAAAAATCCAGAGTGAAATCGATAAGGAAATTCGACGTTACTTTCATTCTACCAATCGCTACGATACCGTTCGTGCCAAACTAACAACCTTGCTGGTCCTTTGAATCAATCAGCGACATGGAGACAGAGGGTGGTTGTTACATGGGCAACAGTCCTGCAGATCACACCGCCCAGACGACCATCCAACTGTTACATCACCCATGGTTTAACCTAACCTCGTGGAGGCCTACTAATAGGGGTGATATGCCATGAAATCAACAAACTAAACTTCTCCATTCGACCCCTATTTATTTGTCTTCCCAAGATGGAAGAGTTTGACATTTGGCCATTATTTTATGTAATTCAGCAAAAGGAGCACTCCAAATTGTCGCAAAAATTTGACTTGCATCAGTCTTTAAAAATGTCTCCTTTAATGAGCACAGAAAAGCTGAAATTTTGCACCAAGATAGATACTACGATTTATTCTTAAACGGAACGCTAACAATTTTTTCCATTTAATAGGTAAGACATAATACGAGGTCTTGAAAATATGGCGAACAGAAGTGTACTCTGGCATACAAAAATCCATGAGCAGACCTGTCGGCGTTTCTCGCGATAAGCTAGCAGTAAACCAATTTCTTTCTCCAAAGAGAGAAGGTAAAGCCTGGAAGGATGGACTGATTGGAACTGAGCGGGACTGTACCGCAGTCAAGACCCGTGTCGAACTGATTGTCGATGACGCATCTTTGACTGGCATGAACGGCACTTGAGATGTGCCAGCTGCATGTTTGTGAACCAAGAAATGTCAGAGAATGAAAAGAGGTGGGCACGAAGGGAACTCAACAGGTGTTGAAAAGATGAAGAATTTTAGAAGAAAGCAGGCAGGAAAAGAAAATGAATAACACAGAAAGAAAAGAAAAAGAAAAGAAACGGATAGAAAACCCGGAGTTGAACAAATCAAAAACAAAATGAAAGGCGTGCAAGGATAAGTTTGCGTGTTTTGTACGTAGGTTTTGGTTCGCATCTGGCTACCACACCAGGGGACAAGCAATGCAAGTCTATTGTTCAGTTGAACGCTATGTAAAATCTCGTGTATGTTTAATTCTAACGACTAGTCATATAATTCACAAAGAGCCGTTTCTTCCTTTCAAGATTCATCAGTTAGCTAGACACATCGAGATTCGAAATCAAGGCACCAAAAAATGGACGGCTGACAGTGGGAGACATTACATCGTTTTAAATGAAAGTATTACTTTGTTTGCATCTTTCTTTAAAAGCTGATGAAAGTTATCAGAACAAGATGATCAAGTGATTTTTCTATCCTCTCTCTTAGTTTTTATTTGGGGTCGGCCCGATTTTTTTCTTTTCAGTCAATGGTAAATCTTTTTTTCTATTTTCAATAACCCGAAAAACAACGCTTTTAGACTTTTTCAATATTTTAGCAATCTCCCCCAGGGACTTTTTTCATGATAATGGTCACAAATTCACAAGTTGATTTTCTTGTATAGATAGCTTTTTTCGAATATTCAGAGTCAACAGCTTGTTAAGTTGTTATTAAACTTGCTAAAGTTTGTATTAATTTTCCGTGTTCCTTAACTTTTGGACGCCTCTAATTTAATTAAATTTATTTATATGTAAAAACTAATATGTATTCAACATCAAAAATCTAAAAAAAATACTTTTTATTTAACTACCATTATTAAACATTGGAAAATTCACCCAAATCCCCCCTCCTTTTATAAATGAAGTCAGAAGCCATTCAAAAAAGTGATCGATCGTTCCTTAACTTTTGGACGCTACTGTATATTCTAGGCAACATCATGAGTAATGCGGATATATTATTATCATTGGCTCACAGGGAGCTTTCACACAGATCATCAAAGATCCCTCCTTAAAAACAATCTGTGGTGTTCCCTGGAAGCTAAGTGTCCTCAGATTTCCAGTACTCTCCACCTTTTTCGATAACATTTGTAAATAAATTTGCATTATCGCAACAGCCTCTTACCATTGATTACCACTGGCAGCAGCTATTGGTCTTCACTAGAATTTGAGTGTCTATTATTATTATTATTATTATTATTATTACTATTAATATTATTATTATTATTTTTTTATTTTTTTGTAAGCTTTACCTTTTAAGAATATACCACCCAAAGTTGCGCGCACACACTCGCACCAAACTTTTAAGATAAGTAAGATAAAAATAAATAAATAAGAAGAATAAGAATAATAATAATAAGAAGAAGACGAAGAAGAAGAAAAAGAATTTCCCCATATCAAATTTTGAGTTACATTATGCAATAAAATTTGAACGGAGGCGATGATGCACGTTGGCATCAATAATATGCATGTACGTTTTAAACTCACGAACAAATAATTTTATAAATATTAATTATGGAATACTTATTCTGGACAACACGGTGAGTAAAGTGAGCACGGCATTTTGGCTTTGCGCGTGTTGTTTTAAAGCATTTTTAACATTTAGGCGTGTGCTCAGCGCGGTAGTACGGGTGATCATATTCTAGACAAGAAACAAGGACAATGCCACAGGTAGCCAACGACTATAGCGAGATGGTCTCTCGACAAAATACTCGTCCCTTTAAAGAGAGTATTATTAGAATGGGCACATAGCCGTACAAACCTCAGTCATTCAGTAATGTAACGTAGTACACGGTTACATGTAGATTTCGTCGCAAAGAAACAACCGACAAGAAAAAAAAAATCGACTGACTATTTCTTTTGCGAAACTACAAACACATATTTACAGGTACTTTCCAAAATAACTGTTTGTCTCTAGTTCAAACCTGTCGCTCTCGTCCCATGTGTGTAACAGGCTCATTTCTCTCCTCTCTCTTAATGATCTTCGGTTTGCGCACACGGTCTTCTTTTTATGATCTTTTCCCTTTTTCCTTGCCGTAACGTCACCTCTTACAACTCGGTCATTTACATACAGCTGCTATACGCTCGTCCGCGCTCTGTTGCAGCAACAAGGTCGCTATTGGACTGATTGTTTAGGACGTATCCTCGATTGTTACGAACAAAACCAAGTTAGGAATATTAAAGAAGTTCTCATAGATTCCAAGAGAAAGCCATTTGTGCCGACTGGTTAAGCCAGATCCAATACTGTTAGAGTAATAACGTAACAAAATAAACCATTTACTGTGAAAAATAGATTTGATAGTAAATAGTTTGTATGTTATAGATATACTTGGAAGAAGTTGTTCCACTTTACGATTCAATCATCATTTGAATTCCATCCAATATCTTTAATGCAGTGTTTCGTCTCTACGAGGTTGCCAACCGTTGGATCAGAAATAAGCAAGCAGATGCATGCGAAGGGATGAGGGGACAAGTCATATCGGAGGTAAAACGTGGAGGATTTTACGGAGAAAAGAGAAAAAAAAGTTACATAAAGCAATGGATGGGAATGGTCGTGGTAAGGTACGGCGAAGGTAAATAGGAGAAGTTATGAACGAGCGCAGAGGATGAGCAGCATGGGAGGGTGAGGATTGGACGGTGGGTGAGTGATGGTGAAGACGGGGACAGAGCAAACTAAAAGAAATGAATTCAAGGTGTTGAGTAAAAACCGAGCAGAATTCGTCGCGGTTAGCTGGTGCTTTGTTGAAACTTAAACAGCCATAGTTAGATGAATAAAAAGAGAAAAGATGAGATAGAGAGAGGGGGAAGGGGAGAGAATAGACAAAGGCAATAAAGGGAAAGAAAAAATGAGATATTACAGAGGAGAGGAAATCCGAGTTAGAGAGGAAATATTAGAGAAGGAGAGAGAGAGAGAGAGAGAGAGAGAGGGGATACCAATGAGAGAAATAGATAAGATGAGAAAGAAAAGAGAGAGAGAGGAAATATCAGAGAGAGAGAGAGAGAGAGAGAGAGAGAGAAAATACCAGAGAGAGAGAGAGAGAGAGAGAGAGAGGAAATACCAGAAAGAAAGAGGAAATACCTGAGAGAGAGAGAGAGAGAGGAAATACCAGAGAGGAAGAGAGAGAATACAAGAGAAAGAGAGGGAATACAAGAGAAAGAGAGGGAATACAAGAGAAAGAGAGGGAATACTAACGAAAGAGAGGGAATAGATAAGATAGCTAGGAAATACCAAAGAGAGAGAGAGAGAGAGAGAGAGAGAGAGAGAGAGAGAGAGAGAAAGGAAATACGCGCGAGAGAAAAAAGACGAGAGTGAGAAAGAGAAAAGATGAGAGAGAGAGAGAGAGAGAGAGAGAGAGAGAGAGAGAGAGAGAGAGAGAGAGAAACGAGAGCGACAAAAAGAAAAAATGAGAGGTGGAAAAACGAGAGAGAGAGGGAGAAAAATATGATAGGAAAAGAGAAATTGGGGATATTCCCGCGAAACAGGAAAAGGAGACAATGGGAAAGAGGGAGAAGTAGTGGTAGGAAGAATAGTGTGCTAAATTAACAGACGAGAGAGAGAGAGAGAGAGAGAGAGAGAGAGGGGGGAATAATATCCAAAGATAATAGCAAAACATATAGAGGGGGGAGCCGATTGAAATTGAGTGTGTGAGGGATATGCGTGGGAGATGGGTAGTGTTGAGAAAGGGTCAGATTCTTTGAAAGAGGGATGAGGAACGTGAAAGTTGATGAAGTCTTCTTTTAAAGAACTGTGTGAGTCAATCGCCGCAGGTAGAATTCGAAAAGCTTTGTTATGTTCTAGCTTGAAGAAGATAACGAGTCTCGCTCTAACCCCCCCCCCACATCCCCACTTCTTACATACAGGAAATGTGTCGCGATGGAAACGCTGAAGCAGCAAATATGCCCCCCCTTCTACTTTTCCCAGACATGCAACTAATAAAAGGGTCCAACAATAGGCACGCAAAGATACAGCGAGGAAAAAAAGTAAATAAACTAAACCAACAGGAACAGCAACAAAAAGCTTTTAACAGTGTACACTTCTAGGTCTTATTTCACGTAGCACTTGATAACACTTGCTGCATACCCACCTAAAATATGATGCCGCCGTTCAGTCTCAAGAAACAATGGGTACACCCTGCAAATAATTTTGAGGCCAGGGCTGCGCAATCTGCAACCACACCTCTTCTGAATTGGCACTGCTTGAGCCCAGCAGTAGGTAAAAATGCTAGACGACTTGAAACAATGCCGAGATAAAAGGAAAGAACATACATCACCTCGAATTCCTAAATGGTCACCTGTTTTAGTACTGCCCGGGCTCAACATTGCTTAACTTCGGTGATCTAACGAGAACCGCTGTGCGAACATGATGATGCAGTATATATGGGCGAAATACACCGAAAATGGCGCTATTTTACAATCGTTCACTATGCAGAGGGAGTCAACTGTCTTTTACTAAGAGATTCGTCCATTTTTTTTTTTCATCTCATAATTTAGGACGCTCGACGCACTGATATTTTTTATTAAATCAAAACATTAAAAAAAAGAAAGCTGCGACGTTTTTGTTTTATTTTATTCTAATTTAGCAAAGTTGATAACACTAATAATACAAAATGTAGTCTGTACGCGACTATTAAGACAAAACCAACGATATTGTCATTAGATGAAAACATTTAAAAAAAGAAGCTGCGACAACTTTTTTTTTTAATTAAAAAGTAAATGTTATGGTAAGGTTTTTAAAAAATTAGTCGTTAACCTTAACGAATCTCTTAATAAAAGAGAGTTGTCTACCTCTGCACAGTGACCGATTGTAAAACAGAACCCCGAAAATATAGTTTGTCATATAAAAGAAAGCTATATTTTCTGTTTGTCAAACTAAAATGGAGAAAACTGCCAGAAATACAATCAAAACTTGATTCTGATTTAGAACGACCGCAAGAAATTTATGGTAAAAACATTAAATATTCATTTAAGGGTCACCAAACAAAATTAACTCTAAACAGTTTTTAAATTATCTCCAATGAACCAATTAAAATTGAAAGTTATGAGAATTTTAAAACGTTTGATGGTCTTTTTTTTTACGGCATATCAACCCTTTTTATTTAATGTAAAATCCGGTCATTTTGATAAAAAGGTTTTCTGCTTCAAGTTCTTTATATATCCAAATTTAATTTAGTTTTTGGCTTGGCAGAACATGATTGAGTTTTACAAAAGAAAAGAAAGGAAGGAAAACATCAACATCAACATTTGGTGCATTTTAGGTCAGGAAGCCGGTATCTTCAGACAGCCTTCTCTGGTAGCATCTGATAAGAATAAAATTAGTAATATAAGATGGCAGGGCTCAGAGTAGAATTCTTATCTATTCCTGTACAACGCCGATTGACCTTGCTGGTCTATGTAATAATGAGTAAAATGTGTATCTATTTAATGTAAAATCCGGTCATTTTGGTAAAAAGTTTTTATGCTTCAAGTTCTTTATATCTTCAAATATTTATTCATGATGTTTGCTATGGTTGTTTTATTTAGTTGTTTTATATAATTTTTTTAATTTAGTTTTTAGCTTTGCAGAACATGATCGAGTTTTGCAAAAGAAAGGAAGGAAAAGAATAACATCAATATTTGGTGCATTTTAGGTCAGGAAACCGGTATCTTCAGACAGCCTTATCTGGGAGCATCTAATAAGAATAAAATTAGTTGTATAAGATGACAGGGTTAAGAGTAGAGGTTCTTATCTATTCCAGTGCAACGCCGATTGACCTTGCTGATCTGTGTAATAACGAGCAAAATGTGTATATCTGCACTAAAACTACAGAACCATTGAATCAATTCGTAAGTTTGAAATTCATATAATGAATAATAATGAAAAACATCAACTTTCTACACAACGATAAATAAAAACAAATCATAAAAGTCAAAATGTTAAATTTAATCTCAGCATGACGTTGCGGGAAAGCTTGCAGCGAATAAAAATACAATAAAAACGCGCCCCCATCCTTCATATGTGAATTCAAATGAATTTATGGGAATTAAAAACGAAATGAAATAACATAAATAAAAATAATTCGAAAACTAAGGATTTTTTTTTGTGTGTGTGTTTTTATTAAGACGAAAACGCGATAAATGTGGTAGTAGTAGTAGTAGTAGTAGTAGTAGTAAGAGGAGGAGTAGTAATTATAAACAAGTTGCAAAAACAATGGACGATCCAGTCTCACCTAATGATTACGGGAAACGGCTAGCGTGTGATGAAGTAATATACTAGCATTAAGGTAAAATGCTTGTTTCCGTATGAAAAATAATTCGTTCAAATGAATCGCAGACAAAATAAATAAATGACATCTTTATGAAAAATAAGTAAATAAATACGGCAAAATCACGTTGACACATCGGTTCTCGCCAGATCATGGAAGTTAAGCAAGATTAAGCCTGGCCAGTGATGGGTGACCATTTGGGAGGGCGTGGCGCTGTATGTACCGCGAGAGAAAATACCAGGTTGAGAAACTGGCGTGGTCTATCCTTCTGTCGAGAGTAGATAGGAACCGTGGTAGGCACCCCATCTAGTGATGGCGTCACGATAAAAATACCCTTGATAGCTCTGGAGAAGCATCAAGTATTCAGCTACCGACAAGATTTGAATTACACTACATACTCGTGTAGTGGGTTCAATCTCGACTGGGTCCGCGCTGGATGTATGGATAAAAAAAAAAGTGATATGCGATATATTTCAGTTAAGCACTAGCAAGAACTTTAGGCTTCAGACTACTGGCTTCGAATTCCACTAATTTCAGGAACGCTGATGAATCGTAAACAACAAACCACGTGTACGTGCATAATTAAATTTAATGTATAATTTAATTTCTTTTTTAAACATTTAATTATATTTCTCAAACGACTGTTCCGTCCTTGTTAAATATGTCCTTTTTTTTTTTTGGTATGCTTAATCGACCTCTTCGGTGGTTGTTAGTAAATCTAAAGAAACAAATCTTTCCAAGCAACAAAAAAATGAATATTCAAAAGTATTATATATATATATATATATATATATATATATATATATATATATATATATATATATATATATAAAAGAAATATTTTTTATGAAAATAAATTTTTCTTAACAATAGCGAAATAATTTAATTTTAAACGAAAAAAAAGTCAATTTGGCATACATTTTTTTTTCACATAAGTTCAACTCATCGTTCACATTGGAAATGTCGACTTTTATAGAGTATATGCTTACAACGAATAAACACTCCAACCTCCCCATGTTAAGAACGGCTTTTGGAACACTCCCAACCTTGTCAACATACCCGAAAACTTATACCAAGTTGACATATCGAATGTGAACGATGGGTTAGACGTAATGTAAAAATGTTCCGAATTTAAAACGGAACGAAATTTAAGTTTCCGTTCCATTTTTGCAACAACCGTAAAACAGCATTCTCCGCAAGTTTTACACTGCGTCGAGTTAGAATGAATTACTTTATTTTATTAAACATTTGTCTATTGTTAATTCTAACATTTTTCGCCATGTTTGTTTGGGAGCTTGGATAAATCATTGATAGCTATGGTTGATGTTCACGTAAATATGCTGAATGAGTGGGCCACAGTCAGAATTTTCTACCTGGCCACGTCATAGTAAGGCGATAACATTATTTAACGCAAATCCGCCCTTGTCGAGAAGCGAATTTTAAAAACATCACTTTCTATGGAAAATTATATACGTGGGTTAACATCGTTTTGTTTATGAGAACTAGGCCAAAGAATTTGCTTGCAGGGGGAAAAATGTGAAAAATAAGTGCAAATGGTTCGCATTTTTAACCCCCACCCCGAGATTTTCAGCAATTGCTGCTTCGTGTGGATTCACCCAAAGTGGCAATAGATTCTCAGATACAATTGTCCAATGAAAATGACGTATTGTTTGTCTCGTATTTCTTTCGGTGCAAGCGAATATACATATTCCCGTCTCTTATGCTGAAGATAACAATCACTTGAATCACTAACAGAAGAGGGTCGGAACATGCATAAAATAATGCTTTTATTTTATTTAGAAAATATGCGATATATGATTTCATATGCATCTCGAAAAAAAAAAAAACAAACAAAAACAAAAACAAACAGCTGTCTCGTCTAATCAGCTTTTATCCGAAAACCCCGAGGTTGCAGACAGTTTTTAGGTCAATCCACACAATATCTCTTTATTTAAGAATTAAAAACAAAACATGGGAATTATATCAAGTTATCCTATAAATTACTTCTCTCTGATTTATAATACTATTTATTTATCTCGTTACGAGGCCACAGTTAGGCAAAAGCTATAAGTTAATACCATTTTCATAGTTTTCGCCATTCTTCCGTATAACACGGGTTTTTTTTTTAATAAACGCGTATTTATGTAGTTATTACTTTTATTAAACGGAACTGTTAATTATCTATGAGCCTCAGAAAAATAGAACATTCTAAAAGACAAAAATTAACAAAAATTACCCGAAAAAGAAAATAAACAATAAGTATATTGTTGACGGTTATCTGTAGACATTATACTTTCATTAACCATAAAATCTGGTAGGTAGATAATAAAACCGATATCGGCTTAAGGTAGCCCCTCTTTTACGCATAGGTTACACTCCTCTTCTAGTCTAATTTTCTCTTTTTTAGGTTTCTATGTTTGCAGTACCGCAGACAACTGTTTTGTTTAAGAATAGTACTACACTTGATAACGTATTCCTGTCTATTCTGTACCTGCAACGTTTTCCGTCTTGGTATGTCCCGTAAATTACTTAGAACTTCCACCCAGTCATGGTTGACAGAACGAAGTCTGCTACCTTCGTGGATAAAATATAAAGTTCTGTTTGATATTCCGTGCAGATTCTCGAATTCGACATGAAAATTCCAAAGTTCGACAAAATATAACTAAAGAAGGTCGGAAGTTACATCGACCGAAACGTTATGTGAATAACTATCAAAATGAGAAGAGTAGTCCGAGGAATCCAAATAGCTGGAAAAATATACATTGTTTTCTTTAGTTGGCACACCAGAAGAATGTCTTACTCAAAGTTTGAAGTTAACAGTGCCCGTTCAATTTTGGTTTAAAAACTTCCGATTTTTGGACTGCTTACTCTTGTGATTTGCCAAGTTTTGAACTGATTTTTTAAAATTAATTTATTTATTAAATTGCTAGTTGAACGCGTAGAATAGTTAACAAAGACCCCCTCCTTATGTTAACAATGGTTTCCTAAATATTTTTTTTTAGTTTACTGACCGTATTGAAATAATAACGTTATTATTCAGAAAGTAGTTCTGAACATAGAGAGGAGGTGGTGCTTTCTTAACTATTCTGTACCTTCACCTAACAATTACATGAATACATCCATACATTTAGGAAACAAACCCTCACCGGAAATTATATTACGGATGAGGAAATGAATCTCACCGGACATAGTTTCCTATGGATTTCGAGACGACAGTTTTCCTGTCACAGTTTAATTAATTACTAGTTTTACGATAGTGACTTGCTTTTTTTAAAGTAATGTTGTGCTACATAGTTCAATACAAATAATAAAATTACATTGTAAGAGATAATCTTTAATTTACTCCTTGTTCAGCACCTCTTGGCAAACAATTCTCTTTTTGTCTTATTTCTTTCGAATGTTCCCTTTTTACCTCACGTTTGGCTTACTTTGTTCGGTGAAATACTACATATCGAAATTCTTACGAGTTCCTTTCTCACACTATTACAGCAATGATCATATATTATCATTGTAATGATATTCGAAAACGTGGATACATTTAAGTGAAATCACTCATATTCTTGCCAGTGTTGTTAGAATAGCCCTTTTGATGCCAGATCTCGCGGATTTGGCTTTTTAAAAAGCAGTTTGGCTTTCAAAGATTGTATTTCATTTTCAAAGCGTAACATACGAACTATTCAGGAAGAACAACCAGCATATTATATAGATAGAGATATGGCAAAGAAATAATTAAGACTCCATTCAACCTTAACTCCAACCATAACGCTAAAGAAAATTCTTCAGTGATTAAAGATAGCACAAACTTATTTGTTCTTATAAATTAGCCGAGTCAAATAATGGTCTTAACAAACCAACGCTCGAAGTTTCACGGTTGAATTTTCGGATTTTTTTTTTTTTTTTTTTTTTTTTGGAAGAGCAATATCCTCAAAACACCCTAACCAAACAAAACCGGATTAAATACGGTTTAGAGTAAACAAAAAGCTTTATTACTTACTCAAGAGAATATCATCGTCAGAAAAAATCGTTTCCTTTATAGTGCTGCTTCGCAACCTCACACAAATAACTGTCCACTATTCAACGATACGTTCCACAGTAGCATTTATTCTTGCACGTTGTAACGACTAACCCGATTTTATTTTTATTAAAACGTAAAAAAAAATATCTCAATATTATGAACCTTGTTACTTCTGTCAGTTACAAGCACTTTGGTATGGAGAACAATTAGCCGGAATCGTGGTGTAAGAAAGTTTTAGTTTACTTTAGTTTTATAAAAATAGCTGAAGGCAAGATATGAAACCACTTGATGTAAATAGTTAAAAATAGTACTTCAAGGATTTCGACTCGGCAAACAGCAATTCTTCCCTCTTTTAGGCAAACATTGCTCATTGAAGGTGAAAATCAAAAGAAAATTGCGGGATATTGAGGTGGTGAAAGTAAACACAACGTTCACTTTGTTATGCTTTTAGTTCTAACTAGCATGGATGCCCGGCGTTGCCCGGGTGTTTGGAGGTGTGTGTTGAGCAAAAAAAAAAGTGATAGTAGGCAGGCAGGCTCGAAGCCGTACCGAGAAGGAGGAAAAGAACGTGAGAAAAAGTGACGTCTTTGCTATTGTGTCCATCGCAAAACCGGAAGTGGCGAACGTCAAAATTAAGACTAGTTAATCGAAAAGAGTGCAAAATATCTGCGAAAAAAGCTACCCCTCCTTGTAGGAAACTGCCCATTTGAGGGTGAAAGAATTAGTGTTTTAGCTGATTTTTCGATATTTGTCGCCCGGAAGTTCAAGGTTTAAAAGGATACCAGTTTCCTCACGTTCGGACATGTCTGTCAAATGCTTTTAGCAGATATAAAAACACACAGACATAAAACACACAGATTATTGTCCTTTATAATCTTTTATAGGTGCTGAGCTTCGTTCATTCAGTTGCGTATGAATCAGAAGATTAGTATTAACATTCGTTTCTCTGACATATTTCTAGTTAGAATTCTTTCTAGAAAGATATCGAGTACTTGCGAGAGAGGTTACGTGAAAAGTGCTAACATCGCCAAATGAAAAAAGAATTTCATTGGAACGAACTGTATTCGAACTTGACACCCTTAGGTTGTCAGTCTATATCATTAACTACGTAGGCACCATCAGCTTCTTAGAGCCCTCCTTGAGCTATAGTAACTCAATCAAAAAACAAAAAACAAAACAAAAAACAGCAGTAAAATAGTTCAAAGATTGACCGTCCAGGAAAAGTGATCTTTATCCCTTGGCGAGTGACCAGTTGGCTTTAAAGACAAGCTTTGTCCACCCATGCACGGAGGCACATCCTCTCTCTTTTGGCAGAAGCGATGAAATATTCAGACGTCATTACAACAATTTGCGGGATGAACTTAGTTTTAGATGTGGACGTTTTTTGTCTTTAATTCTCTTTAAATATCGAAAGTTTTAAATCTTATCATCGATTTGGCAGATTATTCAAGAGAGTGGGCAGTGATGGACACAAAGCCGTTTCATTTGTTTTAAGCACGCACACATGAGACATGCACGTATAAGCCCATCTATGATGCAATTATGCGTTTTATAAATCAATTATTCTAGTGTTGATTAAATCTATATATCTAAACTATAAAGCACAGCCAGTCTGTTTCCAGATTCTTTTTCATGGATAGGTTTTTTCTTGCAAAAGCAATATTTAATTATCTTTCGCCTGATCATTTTTAAGATTGTCATATCATGTTCTTAAACATTGTATTTTTATTTAAAATCTTTCCAAAAATATCCGCCCAGAAATTTCCTTCTTTTGTCGTATTAATATGCTGAGGGAGTACGACTTATTTCGTCTATTACCAGACACGTACACTCCTGAACACTCTTTGGACACCAGGGATATTTTTATATGGACTTCATCATTGTTTTCAGCAGAAATTGTAAACGCTAATAATATTAAATAATAATAATTCATTATTTTTTTAAAAAATAAGATTTACATAGTCTAATGATGTAAAATACATTTCAGCATAAATATTTATGAAAAAAAAACTGACAATACTTTCTGGGATATTCTAATAAATTGTTCCCAAAATATTTGATTTTTCGATGTCTAATAAAAACAGCAACACAAAACTACTGTATACATGTTTATCTACGCCAAAAACAAAAAAATTAAAACAAGCTTCGTAACTGTTTTCTTCTTATATGCTCTAAAAAATAAGCACCCACAGACCTCAAAGAAGAATATAAGCAAATTGAGAATTCACTAAAATATTTGAAATATTTTATACCATAGATAAACAGAAAAACTCTTAACATCCAATTGATAAAAAGAAAACACGCTCACTGTGTTGTATAATCAAGGAGCTCACACATATTAACAAACATATGCACACAAATATATATACGAGATATGAAATTAAGAATCCAAAGCATAATACTAACTAAATCATAAACCATAGAACACATCACAACTTCAATAATAAACCAGAAAACACATCACAACTTCAATATTAAACCAGAGAACACATCACAACTCGAATAATAAACCATAGAACACATCACAACTCGAATAATAAACCATAGAACACATCAAAACTTAAATAATAAACCATGGAACACATCAAAACTTAAATAATAAACGGTAAAACACATCACAACTGAAATAATAAACGATAGAACACATTATAACTCTAGTAATACTAAACCATAGAACACATCACAACTTGAATGCGAAAACATTACATCTACAAATAATAATGGAATTTATTTCATTCCATGAGAATAATGCTACAAAAATTAGATTGGAGGAACACTAAGACACTTGCATTAAACGGTATATAACTATTAAAGAAAGATTACTAATACACATGTTTCTATCCAGATTAAAATTTAAAGAACACATACTCACGTAATGCTAATAAAAACGTCCCACAATAGAAGTCTTAGCTGACTCACTGATCCAACTACCCGTTCCAAATCAAATCAGATTACAAAATAACGAAGAGGTTTCTACAACATCACAAACGATTTTATGTAAAATTATAATCTGTGAAAACAATATTACGTTAGGAAATGGATAACTAAAACACTTTACTTGCAGATATATTTCTTACCCCCCCCCCAAAAAAAAATAACTTTTATTTTTCTGCAATGGCTCCATACTTGAATTTCTTTATTAACCGCCACCTCGTGTCAGTGACATGACACTTTTTCGTTCTCATTCCTTGATCAGTTTTTCTAAGTCGCTAGTCAAACACATTTGCGAAATTATTGAAATGTTGCTATATTTCTGGATGTCTAACTTTAATCAGGCGTGTGTTTGACTTTTAAACGTGCATAACCAGTTTCATTGTAGATGGAGCAGGTTCGCAGAAATTACAAATTAATTTAACCTATGTATATATATATATATATATATATATATATATATATATATATATATATATATATATATATATTAGTTATTCACAAATACATGTTTCATCATCTCTGACCCATCAGTATGGGTATAAGTAGCGAAATTGGTAGTTTGTTCTCCGATGCTCTACCGACCGATGCAACGAAAATACTATTTGGAAGTTAGAGAAATTATATCGTATTTAAATGAAGCTATTTAATTTGTAGGAGGATCGCACAAAATCTCATTGAAGCACTTTTAAGAAATTGAAATCTGAAATGAACAATTTGTCTTTAAAACCACGTTTAAGATGCAAATATTTCATCTAAAGACATACGAAATTTTACATTCATTCAAAATTAAAAATTTCTTTAAGATGCTTCTAAGAGCTTTTGCCAAATCTCATTACACTATGGCGACAACGCCTGAAAATGTTCAAATTAAAAGAAATGTTCCCTAGCTTATGTCATACAATAACATCTGACCACCGCCTCAATGACAACAGGGGGTAAGTATATTTCTAATTACGGAAAAAAGACTTTCTCTAATGATAGACATTTTACTAATCGGAATTAAGAAAAAAGTCAAGTTCAAAAAGTCAAGTGAAGCATGCATACCCCACCCCGCGAAAAAGGCTTTAAAAATGACTAAGTTCAGCATTCCCCCCCCATTAAGCCCCAAAATTCTACATTGGCCGCCAAATCCTGGTGAAAATGAACAAACGGTTCAGTTTAAGGCCTTAACATATTTAAATTTGAGTTCTGCACCATGCAAAACTGCTAACTCGACATACACAGAAGATTTTGGACAAATATGGTAGAATAGTCCCAAAAATGGAGTGTTTTATTAGCCGTAAAAAGCCCCTGGGGCACACCGAAGAGTTATCGGGAAGTATAGACAAACAAACTCATATAGAAATCAGTTAGTTACAACTTTTCAGAAAGTTTTATAAAAATCCAAGGCTTCAATTTTTTTTTAATAAGCACAAAAGTGTCAAAAGTTGCCCCATTTACCCGAAAATTTGTTCTGTTACTTTTTTTTACACATATCATGTTTAATGTTTTTTTTACACATATCATGTTTAATGTTTTTTTTTACACATATCATGTTTAATGTTTTTTTACACATATGTTTAATGTTTTTTAAACATATCATGTTTAATGTTTTTTAAACATATCATGTTTAATGTTCGTGAAAAAGATTTTTTTTAAAATCTAAGGCATAGTTATTGAGAAAAGTGCAGACAGACGAACAGACAAGAGAGTATTTACAGGTTTACCCTCCTTTTGTCGTGGGACCAATAATCTTATGAAATATGTGTATTTTAAACGTGATTTCAAAGGCAATCTGTCTGTTTATTCAAAATGTATTATTTTAAATATTACACTCCTACTGATAACCGAAAGGATTCAATCATTTACGGAATAGTATTGCTTTTAGGTTAAGTGGAAATTTTTAAGTGCGTGAGTTTATATATATATATATATATATATATTATATATAATAGGAAATTTTTAAGTGCGTGGGTGTTATAAATATATATATAATAGGACATTCACTTTGTGAGAAGTAGTCGATATTTAAGAATTTAAGATTTAACGGTTGAACAGACCAGACACGTGCAAAATTGATTTTGACAAACATATTTATTTATTAAAATCAAATTTGAAAAAAAATTTGATTTTCAAATTTTCTAATAGTAAAATTCTTCTCGAAATAAAACCACGTTTTTTCGTGTCATAGTCGGAGCTAGCTATCGGCACGTCCCCAGAGATTGGATATTGAGGCTAAATAATGTCTAAATGTCCGATAATAATAATGTGGAACGTTGGTCGTTCGCATGGGTCACAATAATAGAAAATCCACTTTTTGAGAAATACTCGACATTAATATATATATATATATATATATATATATATATATATATATATATATATATATTCTAGAAGGGAGACCCGACGTTGCCCGAGATTGAATGATAATCAACGAATATTTCACACTCCTACAATTTTTATTGTAATCGAAATCTGTGAAATCGCTTGGGAGAAAGCTTCACATGCATCCATGCAGTAACTTAGTCCAAAATATATGTTATTCTACATTAAACTCTTGAGACCCAACAGTTTCTTTATACAATTATTTTATATAAACTTCTTTCCAGTTACCGAAAAAAAAACATTAAGAAATTTACGTGCGGGATGTGAACTTACAGACCATGTCACGCAAAACAAAACAAAACAAAATAAACAACAAAAAAATCCGTAAATTTTCAAGTCTTATAAAATTCTTTACAATTAATGAAAAAAAAAAAAAAAAAAAAAAAAGGAAATTTACGTGCGGAGTTTGAACCTACAGATCACGTCATGCAAAAAAAGAAGAAGAAAAAAAAACGCCTATCAAATTACCCACATTAGAATTTTCAGGGTTCGTTGTTCTATCATTGTTGCTAAGCGACGACATGAAAAAAAATGGCTTTACCGATGATAGATAAATTAAAATAACGGTTTCGATCATTAATTATCGGTAATTATTGAGGGTATTCTGAGGCAAAACTTAACCAAGATCACTCTAGACTTTTACACTAAAGTTCTGTAAACTTTAAAGAAAATCTGTTCGGCCATTTCGGAGTCTATAAGGAACGAACTGACACATAGTTGCATTTATATAATTGTAAAGATAAAGATATATGTGTGTGTGCACGCGCGTGTGTGTACCCATGCACTTATATACAAGCCAAAATTTTAAATGGCCTATAAAATTGCTTGAGTTCATAAATCTTCGAACAATAAATATTAATCTGAGAGCTAAACTTTATTGACTCTCAGACCGGCACAAATTTTTTATTAGTGCATAAGGCACATCTGATTGAGTTGAAATAAAATATTTTTTGCTTAAATTCTAGTATCTTTCTTTTTATAGTTTAATATTAATAGTTTTTGGTAAATTTTATGGTTAAACATTTTGTTGAACATCTTTCTGTTGAGGCCGAAATCCTTTTTCAAGAAAATACCTAACTTTTTAAAATTCTATTCATCAACAACATAAGCAACAATAAAAATAATAGAATTATATTTATTAATTAATAGAACATGCTAATGATCACAGGAAAAGTATTACATAAAAAAAATTTACAGAAATTTTTTTAAAATTCTGAATTTAAGTGATTCATAAAAGTGCTATCGTTCGCCTGCAGGGATACAGTTATAGCCCCATACCACGCTGATTGGGAGGTTAGCACTCAAGTTTTTGCTATTTCGATTGGATATATGGTCTGATTTTTCTCAATTATTTGTTTCTTTTATATTTTTCCAAAGAAATGCCAATATTGATGGACGACATTTTGGAATGAAAATTAAAATTATATGAAATATTGGTGTCACTGATAATATTTCACTTGTTATTATTCTAAATAATGCAAGTAAAATGCCCAAATCGGCTTTCATAAAAGTGAAGAATATCTGGTTTTACAATGAAATTTCTGCAAAAAAAATTTATTGAAATATATAATTTCGGAATTAATTCATTGAGGATCGTAATTTTAAAATAAAAATCTATTTGTTTGAACACACACATATTCCATTGCAGTAGAAAACATTCTAGTGGCTTTTTCAAAATGCTCAGTATTTTGTTGACAATATTTGCGAATTGAAGAGTCAGTTTTGAGATAAATTTTGAATTGCTTGAGTGTAAATAAAATTGTTGTTTTTTTAACTCTAGTATCTTCCTTTTTAGAGTGTAATATTGATCAATAGTTTTCAGTAAAATAATTTTCCTGTTAAAATTTTATAGTACATTTATCTCTTGAAGCAGAAATCTTGTCTCCAGTTTAGTTATGATTCATAACAGTGCTATTGTTCGCCTGCAGAGTTACAGTTACAGCCCCATGCCATGCCTAGGTGATGGTTGAATTTTAAAAGCGAAAACCACCACTATTTATTTCTATTGAATGTATGACCTTGTTTTTATCAAATGTTTGCTTCCTTTATATTTTTTCAAAAAAAATGCCAACAATATTGGACATTTTGGAAGGAAAATTGACATTACTAGAAAAGTTAGTGTCACTGACAATATGCCACTTATTATTATTTCTAACAATGCAAGTATAATGCCCAAAATCGACTCTATTCAAAGTGTGCAGAATAGCTGTTTTTACTTTGAAATTTGTTCCAAAAATATTTTGTTTTTTTGTACTGAAATTCATAATTTCAGCATTAATTCGCCGAGGATTATAATTTTCAAACATAAATCTATTTATTTGAACACACAAATATTTCATTGCAGTAGGAAACGTTCTAGTGACATTTTCCAAGTGCTCAGTATTTTGCTGACATTTGATACAATGTTTGAGCACTGAAGCATCAGTTTTGAGCAAACTTTTAAATTGCTGTCGACCATCAGTAGGATGAAGTTGAATAACTAATCTCTGTGGTATTCCAGCAATCTGCAAGGTTTGGAACCCACAGCCAACTTTAAAGGTGCAATTACATTCACTATCTTGTAGTCTTTGGCAGTTTTGTTTGTGTATTCTAAGACATTTCATCACTTTACTTTCTTCAAAAGTGAATAATTGTTTGGCACTGTCAGGGCACTTGTTTATCAAAGATTCCCAAAATGCAATAGCACATTCTTGTTGGCCACTATTAAAAACGCCTCCGATTGATTCTCCAAGATCAGCAACACTGTGAGTGCCAGGGACAAGCAATCTTTTTAATTGCTGAATTGGCAAATCAATGTTTGGAATGCTTTTAATGATGTTAGACAACAAAGGAAGGTGGTAAATTGTCTGAACAATACTGTTAGCAAAACAAGCATTTCTTTCATTGATCAATTTGAGGTCCAAATTATTTTGAGAAATTGAATTGTCTATTTTCAGCCATTTTCTATTTGGACTATTATGTTTTTGCTTCAAATCATGATCTATAACGATTGTTTTTTTTCGTTTATAAGTCTGTTTGTACAATGACAAACTTTGAGGCTTAACAGAACAAGGAGGAAGCGGTGGCAAATCAACCCTGTCTCTTTTGGCCCTCAATCTATTATATTCAGTCCATGCACTTTTGTTACACATGGTCAATTTATGAGGGTCAAGGTCGATCAAATAGACATTGCACAGCTTTCTAGCACGTGACAAAGCTACATAGGCCATTCCATCTGAAAAGACATCAGATCCCAAGTCAACAATGATACCATCGACTGAAATACCTTGGGTTTTGTGGACAGTTAAAGCATAGCTGAGTGACAAAGGTATTTGAGATCTAGTCACAAAGAGGCCACGAGAAAGTTCATAGTCAGCTTGCACAAATTCAACATTGACTGCATGATCCATATGATCAAATTTTACAGTCACAGCAACAACTTTGCCATCTTTCATTTGTATTTCAGTGACTGTACCCATTGTACCATTGCAAAGTCCTTTTTCGATATCAATATTCCGACGCAACATGCATCTAGCACCAATTCCAATTTTAAGCACAGTTTCAAGTCCAGCTGTGTCAGAAATCTTTTTAAGTTTAGAAGTTTTTGGTGTCTGTTTTGATTTTTTTTTTGTTACGGTTTTTTGTCTTAAGTTGGAATCAGTTGCTGAAATTTCAATGATATGAATATTATTTTTTTTCAACATTTTATAATTCACTTCCTCAGCAGATTCATTTGTGGGTACAATGCAAATAATATGCATTTTCTTTTGCAAATTTTGCAAAAGATCAGTAACTTGATCAATATTTGCTTTTTGTTTAGGATTGATTCGATGCCTTTTCAAGATCTCAATATCCTGATCAGTTGGTGACCCAAGTCTAATTCTGTTAAGAATATTAACAAAGTTTTCATTGTCATCTTTTTGTCGCATATTTATGGTCAATTCATCATAATCGAAATATGACCACAAATTTATACCAGCAATTCCCAAATTTGATTTTCTAGCATCTTGAATAGATATTTTGGAAAATACAGGTTTTTCATTAACAGGTGGAAGCTGGAATAAATCACCAAATGCAACAATTGACATGTTTGCAAATGGATACACTTGTTTCCTAATATCACCAAAAACATCTTGCAAACGTTGGTGAATAAATGCTAATTGCAAGTGACTAACCATGCTTATTTCATCAATAATGAATAATCTCACATATCCAAGCATGGTTCTCAAACTTTTTATTTTATCCTTTGATAATGGTTCATATTTAGGTGTAGAACCATGCTGCACATTTAGTTGAAAGACTCTATGGCATGTAGATCCTTTCAAAATGTAAGCACTGACACCAGTAGGAGCACAAATAACTACACTGGGTCCATTGATGGCAGGATATGTGAGAGTAATTTTATCTGCCAGTGCATTGATCAGAAAAGATTTGCCCACACCCCCAAAACCACTAATAAATTTGAGAATTTGTGGACAATCGTCACAATTGCACCTGTGAATAGGGTTTTCCTCATTCCAATGAAGATTTTGTTGCTCAAGTTTGGAAATAATTTCATTATAAATTTCTTTTTGAATGAAATTCAATTTTTGCTCATTTTCTAAAACTTGAGCTTCAGTGACATGTCTGATTTGAGGCATATTTAAATCAGCTTCATTTTTATCTGCCTCTTTAGCCATATTAGGATCGCAATCAATTTGATCATCATCAGCGTTATTTTCATTTGCATAATTTTTAGATTTTTGCTCTATTTTTTTGCTTATTTCAATAGCATCTTTAATTTTTTTCTTAATACTTTCATAATTTGTCATTTCAGACAAATATGGAGCATTTTGATAAAATGATTGCTCATATGATTTACAGCCATCAAGTAAATCAATTTCTTCTTGGCGCCAAGGTTTGAACAGCATCAACAAATTGTGATAATATCGTTCTTTTGTTTCAGAAGTCAATCTCACATTTGGCGTCTTTATAGCTTTTTCTTTCACTTTTTTTAAAAAGCCATGATTATTTCGCAGCTTCAATGAAACTTTCTCATCATCATTTGTGGAAGCATTCATTGTTCTTTCATAGTTTCTCGCAACATAGTACAAACTTTTATTTTCCATAGAATCAGGTCTATTCGGGTACCATGTTTCAACCATATTGCCATAATACAAATCTGTAGAATCAGGCTGCATTTGATCCAATTCTTCTTGTGGCAAAAATCTGCGGGTTCTATATTCAGGTATATCAGCACCGACCCACATTACAGTTGCAGAAGCTCCAAACAAGTGATGTCCCAACAGCTTATCAGCAACTTCATAAGCTCCTGAATCTCTTTTGGACAATGTATAAAGACCAGCGCTTTTGCATTTACCATAAAATGATTTTGATTGGTCCAATGACCACACACCTTCAGTCTCAGATGTTTCATATTTAGTCTGATAGCTGGTGATGTAATGGTTCAGAATCATTGAATTGTCAGAAATGTACTGCAAGTCAATATTAGACTCCCACATCATCAAAATAGCTGGGTTGTAAGCATTAATGTACTGCTCTTGTGAGCTTCTATTCAAATTATACAATTTTTTAATTTTTTTGCCACATTTATGTGACCTAACACTTTCTTCAATTGTGTTAAATTTGAAATTTCCAGCAGATTTAGGAAATCCATAGCGACAAATTGTGTAAAATTTATTTCTGACAAATTTTTTACGGTAACATGATCCACCACAAGTGTGTCTTTGCACTTTATTCACCAAATAGGCTAATTTAGGTGATTTAAAATGGTTGGGAAGTTGACAAGTAATAATAGATTCAATGAAAGTTTGGACTATTTTGTGTGAATCTTTGTCAGTCTCATCAAAAATAGGAGCATCTTTGCAGTACACTTTCATGTGTACATGAGGAGTGCCTCTGTTTTGATACTCTAATCGCCAAAAATAATGGGCAACTTCAGTCAGAGGGCCGTTTTTGTCAAGTATGACAATCTTCAAAAATGATGTGAATCTATGATAAAAATGTTCACTGACTGCCACAATATCATCATTATTTATTTGTCCAAATTTTTTAGTTGTATTATTCAACTTTTCAAGAAATTCGTGCAAATCTTTGAGGATATATTCATTGCAAGACAGTGTCAAAAAGAAAGTGGGTACTCCATAACACTCATCAAAAGCTTGCAAATCCGTGTATTTTCGAGCCCAAAATTCCTTAGATCCTCGCATATTTGCCATCATCATCGACAAATTGCCTTCCAGTTGCTTATCATTATTTGTCAATCTTTTTTTCAGTTCAGCAACTGTTATTTTTGGCATTTTTGCTGTTTTCATTATAGCATAAATACCAGCATCAATGGCTCGTTTATCAGCTTTATCGGCAGAAAACATCAAATATTGAATATTTCTTCTGAATCTAGGATCACAATGGTTCAATCGATTTCTGATGTACATGTATGGTTTTACTTTGCCATATGGACGTTCATTTGAAAACATTCCAAATCTACCTCTTGTGAACAAATCAGGAAAACAAAACAATTCCAATAATGGGTCATTGTCAGTTAGTAATACTCCTTCAACTCTTTTTTGCCTGAAAATCGTCAAATCCTTTTCAGGTGGCAACATTGGTTGCATTTCAATGAGCGTGTGATGCTCATATGAAATCTGAGCCCCAGTCTGAGTCAGAAAATGATCCATTTTCAGACTATCATTTCGCCCAGTGCATGTGACAATTTCATCCAAGTTGGCATTTCGATCAATTTTAATGTCATTGTACAAGATATTGTTGTTTTTCAACCAATCCAAAGCTTTGAGAACTTTATCCATATTAACCAATGAGCGCCAAATAATATTTTTTTTGTTTGGCAATGTATCAACTATAATTTCAAGTAATTTATGATCATTGTTTGGCAATGTATTCATAGCATGGTTGATAGTTGTTTCCATTGGCATTGGCAAATGACTAGCTATTCCTCTGATAGCTGGGATCAACTGGCTTTGCAGTCCTTTAAACTTGTATGGCACCAATTTAATTATATTCATAAAGCATTTGGCTCTTTGAATAAGAAGACTTTCATACATATTCAAAATGGAGATTTCAGGTGGGATGTGATCAACTTGAAGACCATTAATCGATGCCAAATTTGGTACTTTTTTGTATGTTATCATATCCGATTGACATTTTTTGCATACAATACATGGTAATGTGTAATTTGCTTTAATAATGTTAAGTATTGTTTGAGATTTTATTTTATCCCAGTTGTCCCATTCATGCAATTCTGAATCTTTTTTGCGCATTTTGCAAATGTCACAATGATTTATTTTAAAATCATAAATTGCCTTTTGAAATTTTTTAAACAAATTGGCATATTTTGTTGTTACATAAACCTCAGTGTGAAATTCATTTTCATTTGAAAAGGATTCATTGTAAAGGTCAGAAATAGTAGCATCTCTGCTAACCTGGTAAATTAACTCAGTATATAATGACCAGTCACCTTCAAGTATTGCGATGTCATATTTGTTAAGCCATGTTCCAATCGACAATAATCGATATACTTTTCTGATCACTGTTCTCAGGTGTTGCGAGTGTGGTGACAAGAGTTTCAGCAGGGCCAGCTTGTCCGTGCAATCACTTTGGCCACAGCAATAAATTCTATCAGAATGCATACCTTTGCAACTTTGGAAACTATCCAATTTCTTCCTCATTTGAGCAATTGTCAAATTCGGACTCAAATCAGACAAATTGTTATGCAATCTTTTAGCATATTCCAATTTCTGAGCTGAGTCTGGACAGCCATCTTCGATTCTACACAGACGAGTCATTGATATTCTGTAGTCACTGTTATTAATTTGATTTTCATTGTTTTCATTTATGGGGACTTCAAATGTGTTTAATTCACTGCAATCACATTCTTGGCAATGCATAAATTTAAAATTGTGTCTTGACAACTGAGCCAATGGCACATATTCATATTTGCTTTTATCGCAAAGAAAGTGCTCATTGGTGAAGCAGTGGAACAAATTATTGCCCCAATAAGTCTGCAGACCGTCATTGTTGGCTTTTTCTACATAAGAGTGGATGCATCTGAAGTACTTCTTCAATTGGTTGATCATGAAGTTTCTCATGCCAACTCCTTCAATATATTTCTTGTTGACAGTGCTGAATGCACTTTTATTAGCCAATCTGCGTTCCTGTAGGTCTGTTATATTCTCTTTGACAATATTTTTGTATGACATAATCATTTTCCGCATTATAATCATTTTTTGCATTAATTCATTATAACATCTTCGTCGTTTTTTAATTTGTCTCATATTTCTAATCAGAATGTGTCGATGTAAATTAGCATCTTTGCTTGACATTTCGAATTTGCAAGTAAATTTAGATGCTGTTTTTCTATGTTTATTTTTATATTTGCTATAATATGCTTTTGCACAAATTTTTTCTCTATTTTTTTTATAATATTGGGCCATTTTCGCATGCATTTTTTCTCTATTTTTATTGAAATATTTTTTATTTGACTCTTTTTGCTTTTTTTTATAAGTATCATTATTTACCGCCTTGAGTTTTTTTTTATAATTCTGAACTCTTTGTTTTATTTTATCTTTATTTTTTCTATAATATTCAGCTTTTCTAGCTTTTTCAGCAATTTTATCATATACTTTTTTATTGCCATCATTTGCATTGGTGTACTCCATTTCATTTTGCTTATCAATAGGTCCTGGGTTAATTTCGACTCCACCAATGATCAGAAGCATCAGAATAATAGATCTGTTTTTATGCATAATGTAGCATTTATTGTGATAACGAGGCTTACATTCGAAATGAATTATGCAATTTTTAATTGTGAAATATAATTTCTATTTCATAAAAGATATATTTTAATTAAATTTTATCTTGTTCACAGTGAAAATAGAAAAAATATAATCACATATTACATTTTTATAATTATGAACATAAATACAATTTTAATGACTTTGCAATGCAATATAGTTGGCAAAAATATGTCAATTATGTGCAAATTGAACAAGAAACGAGTCAGAAAATGTATAAAAATGGTCAAACAAGTGGTAGGAGTGACAAGCCTTATGCAGTGTCTTGACAAGCTTGAGTTGTCTTTTCCTGTTCTGAGTGCCCTCACTCTCAGAAAGTCTGTTCTTGGCGATATTCTTCCTCTCTTTCACTTGCTTTCTCCTTGCTCATATCTCTCTCTGTTTGTTCCTGAACAATCTATCACTCAGGCTTTCTTTTACTTTGACTCGATCCTTCCTTTTCCATTACAATCTTTTATATTCCCTCCTGCGTCACTCTCTTTCTCTCTAATTAACAGTCTGAGTCTCTAATTGTCACTTTGTAGTCTCAAGTCTCGGATGATCTGAATGAGCAATATAAAAAAAATAAAATAATTAAATAAAGGTCAACAATGAATAGTAGAGAGAACTGAGAAGTATTGAGAGTACTATTGAGAAGAAGAAGAATCGGTCAGGGAGGTGGAAAATAGGGGCAGTGAAAGGGGGGTGGGAACATGACGAAGTGAAAAAGTTGGAGGAATAGTGACGTTGAGGTAGGGGAATGGGGAGAGTGATAAATAGATTGTAGAAAATGAGGGGGGGGCGAATGTATAGTAAGGGTGTGCAGTAGTAATATATACATACATGTGTGAAAGGAGAATAAAGATAAATAAAAGAAATGACCCCCAGAATAATATAATACCCTATAAATTTGTCATTTTAATCTAACTCAGCCTATCATCAAAGAAAATGACAAAGATGGCTTTATTTGCTAAATCGTTTTAAAAACTTGACTGTTTATTTCGTTTCTTAGAGTCTTCCAATTTATTTATCGTCTGCTAATGCGTTATTAATCGGTGATTTTTTGGTGGGCGTTGTTGAGCAAGAATAAAAATATGAGATTTAAACTGTTGGGGCATTTTCGACAACTTCTGTGCCCTTGGGGGCGAAATGGGAAGTTTAGAAAACATTTTTTTTTACTATGTAAATCTATATAATGATTATTGTCGTAATATTACTTCTTGTTAATTTTGTACTTAGGTAAAAATGTGCTTCTGCATTTATGTTACCGTTGTTACACGAGTATTTGTTACACCCTTATAGTAAAAATGTTGGTGATCATGCACTTATTGTACCTATTTACTATGCCTCCCCACGGGACAGAGTTAGACACCAGGGTCGTTTTTTAACGCGGAGAAAAGGTACAAAAATAAAAATTGTCTCAGTCGTGACAGATTTCTCCTCCACCGAAAGAGAACATGAAATGGAAGTGCAGCATCTGAAGAACAGATGCACTAATTGTAACACACTATTATTTTCTTAATAATGAGGTTAGGACATTACGTCGTCGCCGGCAAACTTGCGAAGAAACGATAAGAAATATCGAAAGACAAAAACTGGCTGTAACATATTCTTGCATTATTTACAAAAAGTTGTAAATAATGCAAGAAAATGTTACAGCCAGTTACAAAATTAAAAATGATAATAATATATTCATAATATATTCTTGACAGGCCACAAAATCACCGCAATACCACATTTACTCCGGGGAGGGGGGGTCCTACGTAAGTCTCAGGAATTTGTATAAACGAAGTTTAACCAATTACGCATAACTATAAAAGAAAGTAAGAATTTTATTGACACAGCATTTGTAAACAAACAACAAAAAAGTTGTAAATAATGCAAGAAAATGTTACAGCCAGTTAAAAAATTAAAAATGATAATAATATATTCATAATATTCTTGACAGGCCGCAAAATCACCGCAATGCCACATTTACTCCAGGGGGGGGGGGTCCTACGTAAGTCCCAGGAATTTGTATAAACAAAGTTTTACCAATAACGCATAAATATAAAAGAAAGTATGAATTTTATTGACACAGCATTTGTAAACAAACAAAAAAAAAAAAAATAGTACGCTTACCTGTTTTAAATATAATGCAAGAAAATGTTTCATGTAAGGCTGCACCGCAGACATAAATAAACAACTTTACGGATGTGTGTTTGTTACAATTTAACGTCTGCTCATTCGGTAATAGTCGGTAATTTTCGGTGGGCGGTGGTGAGCATGGATGGAAATGCGGGATTTAAACTAAATTAATTTAGCAATGGTATTAATGTAACGGATAATCAAAAATAGGGGAAAAATCAGTTATGTAATATTTTACACAAATACTGAACAGTAGCCCCCCCCTCTCTGTCTGTCTGTCTGTCTCTCTGTCTCTCTCCCTCTCTCTCTGTGTCGCTGTTATTATGGTAGTACGAATAGTGGTTTGTTTATGTTATAGTGGTATAAAAGAAAGTAAGAATTTTATTGACACAGCATTTGTAAACAAACAAAAAAAAAAAATAGTACGCTTACCTGTTTTAAATATAATGCAAGAAAATGTTTCATGTAAGGAGCTCTGCACCGCAGACATAAATAAACAACTTTACGGATGTGTGTTTGTTACAATTTAACGTCTGCTCATTCGGTAATAGTCGGTAATTTTCGGTGGGCGGTGGTGAGCATGGATGGAAATGCGGGATTTAAACTAAATTAATTTAGCAATGGTATTAATGTAACGGATAATCAAAAATAGGGGAAAAATCAGTTATGTAATATTTTACACAAATACTGAACAGTAGCCCCCCCTCTCTGTCTGTCTGTCTGTCTCTCTGTCTCTCTCCCTCTCTCTCTGTGTCGCTGTTATTATGGTAGTACGAATAGTGGTTTAGTGGAAAACTCTTATGAAACTAAAATCCGGCAATTTTTATTTTTTTAATAACGGTATTAGTATCAAAATATCTGAAAATGATATCTTAAACTAAACAGAAGAATGTCAAGGTAATTATTGTACTATTTCAGAAAATGTTCAATAAGTATGTCTCAAGTAAATTAATTTTTTATTTTTTCCACCGGTACCCTACGTTGGATTACTCAATAGTAGTCTCTAAGTAACATTTTTTATAATGAGAAAATTTATAAATATTTAAAATCTTAAAAAGTTCAACAAAATGCCAATGGTGAAAATGAACAAACGGTTCAGTTTAAGGCCTTAACATATTTAAATTTGAGTTCTGCACCATGCAAAACTGCTAACTCGACATACACAGAAGATTTTGGACAAATATGGTAGAATAGTCCCAAAAATGGAGTGTTTTATTAGCCGTAAAAAGCCCCTGGGGCACACCGAAGAGTTATCGGGAAGTATAGACAAACAAACTCATATAGAAATCAGTTAGTTACAACTTTTCAGAAAGTTTTATAAAAATCCAAGGCTTCAATTTTTTTTTAATAAGCACAAAAGTGTCAAAAGTTGCCCCATTTACCCGAAAATTTGTTCTGTTACTTTTTTTTACACATATCATGTTTAATGTTTTTTTTACACATATCATGTTTAATGTTTTTTTTTACACATATCATGTTTAATGTTTTTTTACACATATGTTTAATGTTTTTTAAACATATCATGTTTAATGTTTTTTAAACATATCATGTTTAATGTTTTTTAAACATATCATGTTTAATGTTCGTGAAAAAGATTTTTTTTAAAATCTAAGGCATAGTTATTGAGAAAAGTGCAGACAGACGAACAGACAAGAGAGTATTTACAGGTTTACCCTCCTTTTGTCGTGGGACCAATAATCTTATGAAATATGTGTATTTTAAACGTGATTTCAAAGGCAATCTGTCTGTTTATTCAAAATGTATTATTTTAAATATTACACTCCTACTGATAACCGAAAGGATTCAATCATTTACGGAATAGTATTGCTTTTAGGTTAAGTGGAAATTTTTAAGTGCGTGAGTTTATATATATATATATATATATATTATATATAATAGGAAATTTTTAAGTGCGTGGGTGTTATAAATATATATATAATAGGACATTCACTTTGTGAGAAGTAGTCGATATTTAAGAATTTAAGATTTAACGGTTGAACAGACCAGACACGTGCAAAATTGATTTTGACAAACATATTTATTTATTAAAATCAAATTTGAAAAAAAATTTGATTTTCAAATTTTCTAATAGTAAAATTCTTCTCGAAATAAAACCACGTTTTTTCGTGTCATAGTCGGAGCTAGCTATCGGCACGTCCCCAGAGATTGGATATTGAGGCTAAATAATGTCTAAATGTCCGATAATAATAATGTGGAACGTTGGTCGTTCGCATGGGTCACAATAATAGAAAATCCACTTTTTGAGAAATACTCGACATTAATATATATATATATATATATATATATATATATATATATATATATATATATATATATTCTAGAAGGGAGACCCGACGTTGCCCGAGATTGAATGATAATCAACGAATATTTCACACTCCTACAATTTTTATTGTAATCGAAATCTGTGAAATCGCTTGGGAGAAAGCTTCACATGCATCCATGCAGTAACTTAGTCCAAAATATATGTTATTCTACATTAAACTCTTGAGACCCAACAGTTTCTTTATACAATTATTTTATATAAACTTCTTTCCAGTTACCGAAAAAAAAACATTAAGAAATTTACGTGCGGGATGTGAACTTACAGACCATGTCACGCAAAACAAAACAAAACAAAATAAACAACAAAAAAATCCGTAAATTTTCAAGTCTTATAAAATTCTTTACAATTAATGAAAAAAAAAAAAAAAAAAAAAAAGGAAATTTACGTGCGGAGTTTGAACCTACAGATCACGTCATGCAAAAAAAGAAGAAGAAAAAAAAACGCCTATCAAATTACCCACATTAGAATTTTCAGGGTTCGTTGTTCTATCATTGTTGCTAAGCGACGACATGAAAAAAAATGGCTTTACCGATGATAGATAAATTAAAATAACGGTTTCGATCATTAATTATCGGTAATTATTGAGGGTATTCTGAGGCAAAACTTAACCAAGATCACTCTAGACTTTTACACTAAAGTTCTGTAAACTTTAAAGAAAATCTGTTCGGCCATTTCGGAGTCTATAAGGAACGAACTGACACATAGTTGCATTTATATAATTGTAAAGATAAAGATATATGTGTGTGTGCACGCGCGTGTGTGTACCCATGCACTTATATACAAGCCAAAATTTTAAATGGCCTATAAAATTGCTTGAGTTCATAAATCTTCGAACAATAAATATTAATCTGAGAGCTAAACTTTATTGACTCTCAGACCGGCACAAATTTGGAAATAATCGCAGTGCTCTTTTCAAACCGATTCTTGCTTTTATTTCGAGGAAAGATTTACGCCAGAGGTCTACAAATTTGTCACGAAGACATTGAAGAAAATCGAGAAATAGAGAATCACTATTTGATCGATCGATGAGGGCAGACTGGGGCCTTTGGACTCAAAAGCCAATGCAGCTTTAACTCAATTGTTCACTCGGAAATGTCCCGAAGAGCTGAAACTGTTTTTAGAAATGTAAATGTAATTCCACCAAGGCGATGCCTATAAAAAGGCCTAGCAGCTATGTAATTAACGATCACCGCCGGAGGCGACCATGTTTGAATTTATATTACTACGAACTGAAAATTATTGATACACATTTGATTTGGAGATTTGTGAGTAGTATCGTTCAATGAGTTAATTATTATGTTTGTCTAGTTATACAAGAATCAGATATAACTTGAAACAGAATACCGCTCAGAGCATTCGTTCTTGTCTTTAGCGAATACAGAATTGACTCGGTAATCTAATCGGTGAAAATCGCTTCCGTTCTCTACGTGTCCTTTCTCACAGAAGAGGCGTTGTTATTTTTCCACTCTTCCGGGGTTTTACGGTGGCTGAGTGGTAAACGTTACGGGCTGAAAACCTGGGTGTGCAAGGTTCGAATCCAGTTCGTTCCATAAAAAAACAAAACAAAAGCAAACCAAATAAAACTTTCATATAACTCAAACCTGACCTTGTGTTTAACCTCCTAGTCAAGACGCAAATAAATACAACATGAAAAGTGATCGACTGAGCTCCAATCTCTGGTTCCTCCTTGTAAGACATTTACGGCAAGAACTTATATTATTACCGCAACTGAAAAGAATATTCCCTCCTTTTGTGTGCAAACCGTCAGACAAAATTTCCACGAGCAGAGTTTCTTTCTAATAAATTCTCGTCTGCAGAATACATAACCGAGGGATTTCTTTTATGCTGTCTATGTGGTCGTCTTCAAATCTAATGACAACAAATACTTGTCATAATCCGCTTACAGAAGTAATCAATAGTTGTTAATCCCATTCATCATTTTAAATCCTTTTATAATATTCTTCATCATCCAACTTGCAATCGATCCATCTGCTTAACCACGAATGGATCTGGGCTCTGTCTACGAGAGAGAGAGAGAGAGAGAAAGAGAGAGAGAGAGAGAGAGAGAGAGAGAGAGAGAGAGAGATTGACAATAATAATCCATGCATGGAAAATAGTTAGGGTTTGTGAAGAAATATAGTATACGTGCAGGTGCAAGTGGTTTTCTAGGGCAGTATAGGGAGTTCAGCTTTACGCCTTAGCATTGTATACCATGTATTTGTTCCAATTCATGTTTACTGTGAATGTTAGACTGATGAATTCTTAGCTATCATAAGAGGAAAATGGAATTCTTATTTTATTTACAAGTTAAAACTGAATTCGGCTTTTGGAGTGGCATGGCACTGTAGAGTACCTACTGCTAATTTTAGCAAATCATTTCTATATAATACCATGCATTAAAGTTTAAAATGCAACAGTCATGTATCATACTTGTTCAATTGTGCTCCAAACATAAACATTCATTTCAAACGAGCCCCTGTCATATCAAAAAACTTACTGTTAATTTTATATGTTGGGCCTTTCTGTTTGTGTGGTAATAACACTTCTCAATTATACTTGTGATTTCAGGTTGTATAAGGTGTAAACTTTAGTCAAAATCACCTGTTCATCGAATTTTTTTTTTATTATTATTGATACTTATTGAAGACATCCCGACACAAAATCTATCTAAGAACACTGCCAGACACATAAAGTACATTTGTGTGAAATTAAAAAAAAAATTCAAGTCGTTTAGGAGTCCATAGGGAACGAACTCACACAAAGTTCCTTCTAAATAATAGTAGATTATATATATGAATATATCAGCTGCACGAAATTGAAATTTCCGATTTTCTGAACAGCTTCAATTTGATTCATTTCGTATCATTTTTTGACAAATAGCGGAAATTGCTGGAAATATCTTAAAAATAATCACAAAAACGACATCGTTCCTATGCAGCATACATCACCAATCAGCCTTAACACTCTCACACTCACTCACACACACACACACACACACACACACACACACACACACACACACACACACACACACACAAAATGAAAGAACAGCATTCAAATTCGCCATACAAACTACGTTAAAGGATAATTTCTTTTTAAATATTTATTTGTAAATGTCGTACTCAAAGCATATACAATAAAGGTCACACTTTCGACTCAGATCAGTAGAAATAGACGTAAAATATTACTGCCTCGAATACGCACCCGTGTATTATACACATTCGACCCCTTTAACAAGTGGAAGAAATAGCAAAATGCGAGTAAAAGGCTTTAAATAAAAAAAACAACAATCTCAATTGCGAAAGGAACTCTGTGTGTGTGTGTGTGTGTGTGTGTGTGTGTGTGTGTGTGTGTGTGTCCGTTCCCTGTGGACTCGAAAATGGCTGGGCGGATTTTTATGAAATTTCACACGAAGGTACTTTACGTGTCTGGCAGTGTTCTTAAATAGATCTTGTATCAGAATGTCCTCGATAAGTATTGATAATCGAAATAAAGAAAGGAACAGGTGATTTTGACCAAAGGTAACACTGCGTATACAGCCTAACATCACAAGTACATTTGAGAAGTTTTATTACCACACAAGTAGTAAGGCCAGGCATATAAAATCAACAATAGGTTCTTTGATATGACAGGAGCGCGTTCGAAATTAATGTTTCTGTTTAGAGCACAACTGAAACATGACACTTGACTTTTTTTTCATTTTAAACTTTAATTCAAGCCATTATATATAAAAATAACTTTATAACATCCACAGTAGGTTCTCTACAGTGCAGTGTAGACTGCAATGTATCGTGGAATGAGTCACTGCGTGGAGGCATCTGAAGCTTCCTCCCGGTGTACTGTGATGGGTCCTCGACTAGAGCAGAAAATCAATCGATTTGATTGAAAATGGCGATTTCACCGATTTTGATGACATTAAAAATATGGATTGGTTCATTGGTTTTGTTTTACGGCATATCAACCCTTTTCAGGTTATTTAATGTAAAATCCAGTTATTTTGTAGAAAAGTTTGTTAATACAATATATATTTTTTTCAACTCGGTTTCTATTTAACCCTAACAGGTACTACCACTCCGGGTCAAAGTGGACCTGGGAGCAATGGCAATTAAAGGGGGGGTACACTCCCCAAAAGCCCGTAAGCTGGGGCCTCACCATCGGATATAGTTTAAGGTCATATCCAGGACCTAAAAATATGGAAGGGTGAAACATTCGATTATCATCATTCAAACCCGGGCAATGTCGGTTTTCCCTGCTAGCACATGTTACAATAAAGAATATACGACTTCAGTTCCGGGAAAATCCGCTTTATTTCGCGTCGTTTACACGGGATTTAATTCTCATTAGATCTAGCAACTAATACGCCGGGTGATTGGGGGGCGGGGCATCATGCTCGCTTGTAAATATGCACGAAAAAAATTTTCTAGTGCATAATTTGTCACAATTTTCAAGACAGATAGACGGGTCAAGTTCAACGTGTAGTATCTGTTTTGTTCGCGGCCAGAAAAAGGAAAATCTTTCTGACTGAAGTCGTTTATATTTTTGTCATACGCCGAATTTTCCCTTCTAGGCATGCAGGATTTTCCTCTCACATTTAAAATGTGACTTTATGTCACGCGATTTGGAGTACATAAAAAGATGGTCCAACTGGCATTTTTTTTTTCCGGTGATGCGAGACGAGGTGTTAGATATATGAAATCCCACATTTACTTCTGGCCAGGATCAATGTATAGAATCTGTTCTGTCCTCGTCGGCCAGAGGAGAAGAAATCTTTCAAATATCCCACATACAATCAGCCCTCGTGATGACGCGATATAGCACACACACGCACACACACACACACACACACACACACACTTATCACGGTGAGTCTTCCACTTTTGCGGTTAAAATGCGTGACGGTTACAAAGCACTGGGCATTCGTTCAAAAAAAAAACGTATTTGTTGAACGTGTTACTCTGCACTCAATGCTAATTGATATGAACCAAAAAGATGAAATTCTACATTTGCCGGTAAAAATATAAAAATTATATATCTTTCTAGATATAGCTACCGACAATTTCTAGATATAGCTACCGACAATTGACTAGGTGGCTGCTGATTCTGCCTTAGGCTTGAAGAGCTTTGATACAGCGAAACATCGCCTGGATAATTATATATACGTGTATGTGTGTGTGTGTGTGTGTGTGTGTGTGTGTGTGTGTGTGTGTGTGTGTGTGTGTGTGAGTGAGTGAGAGAGAGAGATCAGTTTCATATATAAATAAATAAAAAAATAGAATGATCATCCACCTCCGGATTAGACACATGGAAAAAAGTAAATAAATTAATTAAATGGAGATAAATTTTCCATCTGTGTGCATTTGTGGTAAAACATTTGAAGAAAAATTTTATGCGGTAAATATCAACATGCGATAAATTACTTTTCATTTCTATTAGTATTAAAAAAAGTGGGTATTATTGCTAAAAGATTATTTTACACCCCCCCCCCCCCACACACACGCACACATAAAAAAAACAGTGAAAACTAAGCAAAACAAGCTTGTTTATTTTTAGGGTGGGGTTCATGGCTAAAATCATATTTTCGAAAAATCTGTTCAAACAAGAATAAAATTCAATTTTATCTTAAAAGTCATGAAAACACATGCTGTTTTTCATTCTTATCACTATCCCTAAGTCCGGTTGGTAATACGAAAAATAGTTTTTAGAAGATGGAAAACGTTCGAGCGACGCAAGTATAACTGGACTTTAAAATCAAGTTTACGCTACCGCTAACCCTTTATGTGACCCCAAAAGTAGCAAAGTATTTTATTTATAATAGGTTTTAATGTATATTTTGAACAAAAGAAAAAAAAATCCTTCCCCCAAATCCTCGATTAATCGCCAAAAAATTAAGAAACTACTCAGGTTTAATGTCCTTAACATTGCTATCAGGTCCAGAAGTGAGTGATTATATATAACTTAAACACAGGACATATGATGCTTTTTTTTAAATGTTTAAAATACTGTTTAGGTTTAATAGGATAGAATATTATTTTTAACAAAATATACATACTCTGTTTTATTTCACCGTTCGTCTTACTAAAAATTACATATTAAACAATATTGTGGTTAAAAACTATATAGCCAGTCGGACATTATGCTATATTCATTTATCCGTGTAATGTTAAATACTGGTTTTACCAATAAATAATAATAAAAAAAAGAGAAAAAAAACAAGAACGAAAAATAAGAAGGAAAAAGAAACGAAAAAAAAAGAACGAAAATAACAAGAACAAAAAAAAGAAGGAAAAAAAAGA
The DNA here is from genome assembly GCF_053919585.1 of Euprymna scolopes. Classification (NCBI taxonomy): domain Eukaryota; kingdom Metazoa; phylum Mollusca; class Cephalopoda; order Sepiida; family Sepiolidae; genus Euprymna; species Euprymna scolopes. The sequence continues at coordinate 97,139,585 of NC_136484.1, forward strand.
ACAAAAAAAGAACGAAAAAAATAAGAACAAAAAAAAGAACGAAAAAATCGCAACATTGTTCTTGGTATTTATAAGGAATCGGCATCCAAATTTTTCAGTACTGACGGAGTTGTACCCGATCCAAAGTTAGTCCTAGAAATGACCGGAGCAGTTTACGATTTAAAACGGCAAAAATAAATAAATAAACAAAAATATAAAATAATGTGAAAAGATAGACGACGCTGCGCTGAACGTGTAATGGATTGGGTTACGTTAAGTTTTCAAAAAGAAAAAAAAAATAGAAAAAATATTCAAATCGTAAACTGCTTCAACCATTTCCAGGACCAAGTAGGGATCTTGCGTCGATATTCAGGACTGACTCTACAAGTGCTGAAATTATCTTTTTTTTTTCTCATTAGTACCTTTTTGTTTTTTAACTAATGCTCAGTCTTTTTGTTTTGTGTGTGCGTGTGTGCTCCCAATAATCTTGAGCGCTACTGGTCTTCGCATAAATATTGTTTAGTATTAGTTTTTAGGGCCAAGATCACAGTGTGGTATCTGTTCTGATACTACACTTCATCGTTCCTGTACTCAATCAATAGAGGAGACATCCTCTATGATTGAGACAATTTTTTTTTTTTGTTCTTATCCAGAGCGGCCCTTTTGGGGAGCTGGATTTTCTCCATATTAAAAACCAACCTTGCGTTTAACTCTACCCTCGTGGGGAGACAAGTAAATAGGAACATTTATATATATATATATATATATATATATATATATATATATATATATATATATATATATATATATATATATACACACCATTAATATTTATCAACGAATTTCAATTATTTGTTTACATACGTAATAGAATGTTTATTGCAGTGAAATAAAAAATAAATAAAAAGAAACTAAACACATTAAAAAAATCTTATATAAATATATAAACAATATGACTATATTTTAAATAATTTTCAATGATACAAGACGAAAAAAAAAACTAAAGTTCTTTCAGATAATTTGAAAATTGCTCAAGTTATTATAAGAAATAATAATCATAAAAAAAGGATAAGAAAATGTGGAATGCTGGCTGCGACCAAGAATCGAACTTACGACCTTTAAGTATCGTAATATTGTCACGACGTGACGTACTTTTTCGATTACCCTTGTCGCAGTCTCTTACTTAAAGCTATGAACGGAACAAGTTCGAATTCATTGATTTATAACAAGAAGAAAAAAAGAGAGGATTTGAAGCTTTAGCAAAGTTGAATATTTCTTGCTTTTTCTATTTTGGAGAGTTTGGGACATTTTAATGTAGCGGGTATGAATACTGGTT
>NC_136484.1:97148399-97158399 GCF_053919585.1 Euprymna scolopes
TATATGTATATATATATATATGTATGCATATATATATATATATATATATATATTTATGACATGAATATATTAGCCATATTAATCATGAGTAGGTAACTAAATAAAATATCTGGAACATTTCTTTGTTCTTGTCATCAAGGGAGATGGTGTTTGATCAACACTGCTGGGGAGCCATAATTTAATACACTGTTTTGTTTTTTAAATCCCCGAAACAGTGTTTCGTGGTAAACAACTGATGATACCTTAAATTAACATTAGGCTTATTGTAAATTCTAAAGATCATGTTGATGTAGTGGTTGCAGGTGATTAAATGACGTCATGACTAAATAGTTTTTCAACGAATGATAAAAAATATATAAATTATATAAGATTTTTTAAATATAGCTTTAAATATTAAAAAAACTTCCAAGGCTATATATCTGTGTGTATGTATAACTATTTTCAGTATTTGCTTCAGCAGTGCTCACTAAATGAGTAGAACTAGGATGCACATTGTAAAAAACATATTGCTATATAAAAACAGTATTAACAAACCACTACTAGGAACTCAAGGATAGTGGACACTCTCCAATAATTGAGATGAAAATAGTACGGTAAAACAGCACATGTAAGCATTTAGATGACCCGTGTAGACTACGTCTGAATGAGAAATTAGCTATCCTAAATGTTAATGAACTTCGAAAATTATTAGTGGAAACGTGAAATAGCATACGGGTGTGTATGCAAAAGTGAAATAGCACATTTGTGTTTATGCACACACAAAATAAATGTTACGTGAGGATAACAACACAACAAAAATAAACATGGATACATAAATATTAATTAGGATAACAATAATGATAATATTTAAAAATAAACAAATAAAAAACTAAAATGTGAGTGGATATATTCGGACACATCCAGAATAAATAGGTAATTTTCTAACACAATAAAAAGAAGGCTCTCCCCCGAAACAAAAAAAAAAAAGAATCAAGAAGTGATTTATAGGTCAAGTTAAACTCTGCCTGATAAACGTGCAACCATTAAGGCTGCGATAAATTGATGCGCAAATCAAAAAAGAATCTGATTGGCTAACTAGCAAATTCAGCACCGCATTAATATATAAAACCATGTAAGTAACATCGACTCCAAGCAATAAGTGGACAAATTCTCATGAGGATGAAACGCGGAAAATTTTGTTGTAGCTTGATTGCCATGTATATTTTAAACATTTACTATTAGAAAATCTATTTAATGTTTTTAGTTTTTTCGTCTGGGTAAAAATTACATTCTTTTGAAATCCATAGAATAAGGAAAATTTTTAAGTTTTCAAATTGTATTCCTTGTCGAACAATAAATTGTTGTAAATCCTAATTTACAAAGTTTAACTTGATTTTCTTATATCAATGCTCTACCTCGAATATTAATATATTTCTTTTGGTGAGGAGTGTCTATAAATATTAGCATTAATATTTATAATCGCTTTAAATTTACAAAATTATTTAGTTTGTAAACTTGAATCCTTAGAATATATATATATATGTGTGTGTGTGTATATATATATATATATATATATATATATATATATATATATATATATATATATATATATATATATATATATATATATATATATATATATATATGCAAACATTGTTAAAAATATAACAAATCTGCTTAATTATGCCTTACATTTTCCGATTTTTTCTCATGATCATGTTAAAATAATAGAAATGTATGCGTGATATGTATCAAAAATGTTTTCGATTCTGCGTCGAATCATCATCATCAGGCGCAAAAATAGATGAATAAAAGAAGCTGGAACAAAGAGAATTTCAAAAGATAACCGAGAAACGGGCACGACGTTAACAATTCATCTTCCTGATGCTAGAATTAGCGTCACAGTAAAATTGTATTACGTTAAACATTCTAAAATTTTATAATAATTATATATATATATATATATATATATATATTGTTGGATTTTGATGAAGTTTAATTCGAGTATTTTTTATTCTTTTTTTAACGTAGTTTTCGAATGTATTATTTTAATGTTTTTAACGAAGATTAATGTTATTATTTTAATGTTATTAACTAGGATTTGTTGTAAATTGTAGGGAGTAGTTTATTTATTTACTTCCTTTCCGGAAGATTTGACATGAGGTCATATGTGGGTTTGATGAAAGTGTTTATGTGGAATGAACTGGGTTTAAACTAGGTACATCCAGGTTCTCAGTTAGTGTCGTTAACCATTGTTGGCAAATTGAGTTGGAGTTTACAAGATGCGTAAAAATAAAAATGTTTTATCTGTAACCAACTTTATTCATAAATATGCAATTTAAATTATTATTATTTTTATTATTATTATTATTATTATTATTATTATTATGACATCGATTTTTATGTAATCACTAAGAGTTCTCACACGAGTCATTATCAGTGATTGTTCACTGACAGCAATGCAGACTGAGTAAGAACAAGTCTTCTCAACTTTCTAGTACACTTATTTCGGTACACACTGCATTATCGCAACGGCTGATTACCACTGATCTGTCGCTGATTATGCCGGTTGGTTGTCTGTAGAGTTTTGAATGACAATAAGCCTTCTTAGGAATACTTATTACTTGTATTTGTTTCGACATTCAGCCTGAAATGGTAGGGCCAGCTCCATAGAGGGAATTTACCGCGCCCCAAGCGAATGCTGATCAGGCACGTCAGTCCACCGCAATAGCAGATACGGGTGTTAGGTTATCACAACGGTGAACCTCATAGAGGTGAGGGCCTAGATTCAGCTCAGTACCCTGTTTCAACATTCTAAACCAAGTTTTTAACTGAACTTCGCATCGTTTTATTTCCAATCTGAGAAGGAGCTGGCTCAGTGGTTTAGCTGTAAAAATCATCTGGGGTACAATAATGAACGCAAACTAACCTGCGAAGACGACTCAAGAGGAGAGCTTGCTCTAGAGAGGATATGTTGCATTGAGAACGAACAGTAACATTTGTCATGTACTGCTGCCGGTAAACACAAAGGATGCAAAGTAAACATTAGTAACCAGACACTTCCAGTTTTCGAAGCTCACTTGCGCTCATCGACTAGGTTCCATAGTTGTACAGAATAAGGACTCCAATACACTCAATGCCTTTCTAATAGAAGTCTGAACTGTGCTCTTTCTCCTTTTCCTTTCCATCTTCCTTGGATCTTCATAACTATTTTGTGTGGTTCCAACCGATGTTCGGGCTACTACTTTCCTTGATGGGGGTGGGTGTAATCAGGTGTCATATTATGTGATTCCTTTTAACATATCCATCTTGGTAATTTCAGTTCCCTTGGTTCGTGTAATATTCTTTTTATATTTTATTGTTTGTAATTACACAGCGTTATTCTATATTTAAACTTATATGTATTGTTGATCAGTATTTCTTGTAGATTGGTTTCCGCACTCCAATGTTAAAAATAATTCATGTTGGTTTTTGTTTTGTCTTTTTTACTCACGTTCTTCCTTTTCAAGGTATATTGCCACTGGGTCGCAATGGGCTACTATTTGGAACAATGTCTAAGAAAGATTAACAAGATGTTAGTTTATGTTACATTTAAACCTCTGCATATCAGTACAGCATATACGGCATAATCACGTTGACACACCGGTTCCCGTCAGATCACCGAAGTTAAGCAACGTTGAGCCTGGTCATTACTAAAATGGGTGACTAATTTGGAAATTTCATGCGCTGTATATAGGAGGACGTCAACACCTTGCAAGAGTTGCAAAAATCTAACACTGTCATCTCCTCTGACGGGGATATACATGCGATTGGGAATCGCTTGTAAATTTCTTACTCCCATGAAACTTCCTCCTTCGGAGGAACCCGGTTAAAATCGAATTGGGTTAGTGGACACACACACACACACACACACAAATATCCGTACAGCCAGGGAACGGAATTCCAAAGTCTAGCTGTCCGAAGTAAAAAACTATTGGAGTATAAAGTTTTCTGGCATTTAGGGACCTCAACATTGAAGGGGTGACATTTTGCTGCTAAGGGAATTTGTCGGGCATATGTACGTCGAGGAGGCATAATTGCAACGAGTTCACCAGAGCATATTCCATCAAAATATTTGTAAATCAGACACAGGGATATAACATCGCTGTGATAGGACAGGGGTTGGAGCTTAGTTGACAATAGGGACCTATTAGGTTGAAAATTCTTTCTTGGATTCTTTCCAATGCTAGTGGTAGATGCATCAGTCCAATCAACATTTGTATTGTATCAATACTGTTTTTATTCCAATTTCTCATGGTGGTTTTGTCCAGGATTTTCAGAACTACAGGGTGGAACGATAATGTTGTCGCCCTAAAGAACAACACTACAGCTTTATTTTAAAACTTTTATTGATAAAATCAATTCAAGTAACTTGATTATGTAGTAGAGCTGACATCTATTTAGTGTAGCCGTCGTCAGCCTCAATCAATGCCTTGATACAGGTCCGGAACACGAATCATGCTTTTTCCACAAGCGCTGGCGGGAGCTCGGCAAATACTCGGCGAATGGCGGCGATCTGGCTGGCTTTAGTGTTATGGGAAGTCATGTCGGTGATGTTCTCGACGTATGACCAAACAGAGTAGTCCAGCGGGTTCAGGTCAGGAACGTGAGGGTAGTGAGAGAAGGGTGCAAAGTCGTAGCATTCCTTCTGAAGCCAGGTCTTGGTCTCTTTGGAATTGTGGGCCAGCGTCGAGTCCTACTGTCACACCTAGGGTCTGTCAGCGGCGACTTGACTGCACCAGGAGATCACCAAACTCTTCAGCACATCCAGGTACACTTTGGTGTTGACAATCCAGCCGATTTTGAAGATATTTATCGTCAGAATTCTTTCTAGAAAAACATCGGGGACAACGGGCGGGATCACTTGAAGGTTGCCAACATAATAATAATTATTGTGAAACAAACTGGATTCGAACTTGTGATTAAGATCTTAAAATTCAAGTATTCAGAAGTTTAAAATGTTAAAGCTGAAAAAAAATGCATACTTTTTCTATGGCTATACATTAAAAAAAATTAAACTAATTATAGCAGAAAAAAGAACTATTTTAGAAATTCAAATTTTAATAATTAACTGGTTTAGGTTAAAACAAAAAAAAATGGAGAAAAGAAATAAATTAGTGAGAAAAATGTGGAATTCTAAAAGTTTATGGAATTTATTTAACAGTGTGTAAAAATATTGGTATTTTCGTTTTAAAGATTTTTATTAGCATTTGTAAAAAAAAAAATCTTTTTGGAATTGTTGATTTAATTTCGAGGGAAATATTTGTCCTTAATTTGAAAAAAAAAAGATCAAATAAAAATCTTAGATTTCTTTCTTTTTTTTTTTTAATTAAAAGAAAAAAAAATTAACGTGAAGCTAAGGGGTGACTTGGAGCGGCGAGGTAAGTGGGAAGAGAACAACAAGAATGTCTATGGGGAAAGGATAAGGCGATACAAAAATGTAGGGGGTGTTGCTGATACTGAAATAAGAATTGGGAAAAAGAGAAAGATAAGAAATGTTATTTTGGGGTGGAGTTAAGTGAACAGACGTGTTCAAACGAAAAAAAATCAGAAAGAAGACAAAATAAATATTTGAGATAAGAAATACATATTAAAAATGTATTGAATATTGGAAGGTGAGACCAACGAAGTCGTATATATTTAAATATGTCTACTTATCCTCATATTTATAAAATTATGTCCCCCCCTTATGTATGTCTGTGTACTTGTGTATGTGTTTTTCGCCTCTATCTGTGATTTATGTATTACTAGCAGGGTGACTCCACGTTGCTCGGGCTTTAAAAAGGATTAACAAATGTTCCACACTTCTAACCCCCGAGAAGACCATTACTTGTAAGCAACACCTTTATCCATTGTGCACCGTGTCTCTGTAGACAATAATACAAGAACACTTTTAGACAATTAGTATGAATTTTAAATGAAAATGCTCCTGAACACCGTTCTGAAGAAAAACGTAACTGCAGATATTTTTTTATATTGTGTAACTGAAAATAAATATCATCTTGAAACAGCTGTAAATGACTTGGATACTATTTTATGTGCTTTTTATTTGAAACAAGATTTGAAAACAATTTAGATCTTTTAATTATATATATATATATATATATATACATATATAATGCTTACGGACACTAGTGTCACATGCTTTTGCAATCAGCAGTGTAGGAAGTGACGGTTGCTGCTGGTTGCGAGGTTCAAAATTTTATGTTGACTATTAAATTTATTCCTTTAAGTACGTTGTCATGCACAATTCGTGGCAACACCTGATTCATTCATTTAATTATTATATCAATCATTAAATATATCTGTCTTTAACGCATCAGAAAAAAAGCACCTGCCAATTCATTAAAAAAATGAATGTTTTTGTCAGGCTTCTGGGCTTGAAATTTATTCCTTATCTAAAATGGAACACGTACATCAAATCCGTTGCCAAGGTCGCTGGAAAAATTGTGGGGTCCTTCCTTCTACCGCTCCATACAAAATCTCACTGTTGATGCAATTCTCTATCTATAAAAAGCCAGGTACGTCCAAGGATGGAGTACTGTTGCCACATCTGGCTAGAAAGACCTTATCTTACCTTGAGAGAGTTCAAAATAGATTTCGTAGCTTAGTGGGGAATGCCCTTCTCTCTTCCCTGCAACCTTTTTCCCACAGAAGAGATGTTGCGAGCCTGTCTCTGCTTTATCGTTATTTTCATGGCAAGTGCTCGTCTGAGCTCCAATCTATAGACCGCCCCCGCCAAACTTTCACGAAAAACACTCGTCTAGCTGAAAACCACTATCAATAATTTCCTCTACTCTTGATCTGTGCTTAAACTAAACGTAGATTCCATGAACAAAGCTTCTTTATTAGAACTGTACGCCTATGGGACTCTCTTCGGTTTGCCAGTTTTTCCATCTGACTACAATCTGATAGTCTTCAAGTTCAACGTAAACAAATTCTTGATGAACCGTCCCCTTAAGTAATCAAATTTACCAAATTTCCACTACTAACTATTATTGCGATATTTTCCCATTGACTACTGTACACGCAATAACCCTTATCCTTGAGTGGCCTCCGGGCCTTGATAAGTGGTGACTTCTATGTAATAAAAAATAAATAATAAATAAATAAATACATGTAGGCATGATAACAAAATCCGAAAATTGGGAGGGAAGTTGCAATTACCTTCTATTTTTTTCTTTTATTACGATATGTTGGAATTTTCGAATAAACTCACTTAAATCTCTCTCTCTCTCGTGTGTGTGTGTGTGTGTGTGTGTGTGTGTGTGTGTGTGTGTGTGCGAGACCGATTTTCTGGTAAATGATAGTCCGACACCTTCTTTTAATCTGTACAAAATCATGAGAAGAAAAATGAATAATCTCGTCGCTGCCAGACTAGTTTACTGCTTGTTCTATGTATAGCATGCCAGAAATCTGTTTACACTGTACCTGCTAGTGGTAATCACTTTTTATTTAGAGATTATATTTTAGTTTGCTTAAATTTAAATCCAGTTATAGCTTACTAGGTAAAAGCAAGTGACAGCCATGATGTTAAAGCTAAACATTGGTTTATTTCATTCTGATGTATGACGATGGGAAGCAACGTTGACCCTCGTCATTACTAAAATGGGTGAGCAATTTAGGAATTCCAAGCGCTTTATGTAGGAGGACATCGACACCTCCCTGCAAGACTTGCAAAAACCTAACGTCATCATCTCCCCTAATGGAGATATACATGAAACTGGGAATCGCTTGTGAATTTCATACACCTGTGGAACTTTCTCCTTTGGAGAAAATCGGTAAAACCCGCTTAAGGTTAGTTCCGATTTCGCTTTTATTTTAGTACTTGTTTAAGTTTCTAGCAATCTCCGGTAGCTGAGAGACATGGTAGATGCATAATTAATGCGTTAATAATGTGTGTGGATGAATAATTAAGATGAAATAGGATTGTCTGGCAAAAAGGATTAGTCTGATATGAGCTGAAAAATCACTATCGTATGGACATAATTTATTCTTTATTTCAATATATTTTTAAATATTTTGTGGAAATAGTATTTTGGTCATCCAACAAAAGGAGGGTGGACCTGTAAATTCACACAGTGTCTGTTCGTCTGTCCGCATTTTTTATCAATAACTACGCCTTGGATTTATTTTGAAATTTTGCACAAACATTAAGCATGATATGAGTAAAACAGTAACAACGGATTTTCCGGGAAAACTCCGGTTGCCCCTTAAGGGTGCCGTTCGGGTTAAAATGGCCAAAATTGACACTTTTGTGCTCATTAAAAAAAATTGATGGCTTGGATTTTTATAAAACTTTCTAGTTTCTATATAATTTTGTTAGTCTATACTTCGCGATAACTCTTGTGTGTGCACCAGGGGCTCTTTTAGGGTTAATAAAAACACTTAATTTTTTGGGACTATTTTACCGTATTTGTCCAAAATTTTCTGTGTATGTCTATTTAGCAGTTTTGCATGTTGCTGAACTTCAAATTTTAAGGCCTTGGGGACTTTTGGGACTAAATCGGGTGGGGGGCGGTGAAATGAGGACTTATCCATTTCTTTTTTTTTTTTTTTTTTGCATGGCGCAGAACTAAAATATACATATAATTATGCCTAAAACTGTACTGGTTGTCCATTTCTACCAGGATTTGAGTACCCTGCGGACATTTGGGGCTAAATTGGGAGAGGGGGGCAAATGCAGGGTTTTTTTATGCCTCGTTCATTGTGCACTCACGTGGGACCATCATGCTTCACTTGTTTTTGTTGAAATTGCTTCAAATAAAACAGGAAGCTACTTTATGTAAGGATCTACTAAGATAAATAGATGATTATCGCAAATACAGTAGATGCCTTTTTTTATTAGTCTTGAAAAAAACCAATGTCATAAGTAGAATAAAAACAGTCAGAGTGAAGAGAGTTCTACAAGCCTGCAAGTTCTCGCAAAACAAGTTATTGGATTAGGAAGCTGTATTACAACGGGGTATCAAAACAACGAATAAAGGAGGACGAATAGACCACCGAGTCAAACGAGCTGGAACAGAGGAAGCGGGTAATGCATCAGGCAACTCTGTAGAGCAAATGCAGTAATCGTGTTAATAGAAAAGACCCGAGAATAGCAATATCACGTTTGACAGAGAAAGGTGGGAGAGAAGAAGAAAGAGTGAGGCCAATTAAATTACAAATAACGTTTCTGTGCCTTGTCAAATGGGATAAAAGTTCAGCATTCCAAATATAACAACGGTACTCCATACTGATAATAGATTTATAAAGGTAAGGAATTACCTCCGGTGTTAGAAAGTTTTGCGAGTAAGAGAGAACCAATTTTACGAAAAAGCGAAAAGATCAATGGATCTAATATGTTGCCCCTCCTCCAATAAATGTTTGATGAGAGATTAAGACAAAGAAGTTTTATAGTGTTTTTGTTTTTAATGAAAATTGCTCCAGACAAGGCTTGAAGCCACTTGATGGAAGTAGCAAAAAATAGTACTTCCTGGTCAAACACTTGCCAATCGAAAAGTGTTAGAATAGATTCTAATCGAGATTTCTCCTCAAGAGCAGAGCCTTTCATGAGAATGTCGAGTAGAAGAGGGACACGACTCCGATCGAAAGGCATGAGTTGGGTTTTAACGGAAATAAACGAAACAAGTAGTGAGAATGCTAATTCAAAGCGGAATATATGTCAGCTTTTAGATGACGTGCATATTTCAACTGATTTCGAAGAAGGTGGGCAAGAAGTAACACTGACGTTTGATAAATTGTTCTGAAACATTTCTTTTATGGATTAAAAAAAAATCTCTTTCTTCCATCTTGGTGCTTGCTTCAAGATACCTTGATTTCACAGAAAAAAAAATGAACAACTTGCTTCACGCAAACAAAAAATCGATTAATATTTTTTTTTCTTTTTAAAATGATGAAAATAATATGAGCAAATAAAGAAACAAGGAAAAAAAAAACGAAGAAAGAAACTGTGTATGTGCGATTGAATAAAAAAAGAGAA
>NC_136484.1:97165899-97175899 GCF_053919585.1 Euprymna scolopes
CAAATATTTAGACCAGAAATTTTCTGAGTAATTTGGAAGAGACCGCAGAGATCAACTTTTTAAAAACTTTGACCACTATTATGAACCCTTAAAATTAATTGTTTTTTGGCCTCAAATCAAGTTATTAATTTAGATCCATGTCCAAGGAACCTATATCTAAAATTTCAACTGCGTATACCCAAAATTGTCGGAGGAGTTTGGTAGAGTTCTCAAAGGTCAAATCGTTGAACTTTGACCCCTTACTCGCCATATTTCTGGCCAAAAATCGATCACATCGATTTTCCCAAATCTCACTACACTGTATATCAAATTTCGAGTATGTAGACTAAAAATTGACAGAGTTATTGCGTAGGGAAATGTACACACACACAGACACACGTTCATTTTTATATATACATATACATACACACACAGAGACACGTTCACTTTTATATATACATATACATACACACACTATATATATATATATATATATATATATATATATATATATATAAGAGAAAATGAGAGAGAAGGGCAGAGAAAAAGACAAAGTTAGTGAGAGCGAATGTGAGAATTAGGACGTGAAAGAAAGAGGTTAAAGCGAAAGAACGGGAAGGTAGAGCAACTAAGGAAAAGAAAGTAAAGAAAAATATGCAAGTAGAGAGAGAGAGTGGGACAGAAGAAGAAAAGAAATAATTAGAGAAAAAAAAATAACAAAGAGGTAGGGAGAAAGTAAGGTTGAACGATGCAAAGATACAGTGAGAAAGAGAGAGAACGAAACTAAAAGAGTGGAACAATGGAGAGAAAGTGAGAGGGAATATGAAAGAGGAAAAAATAGATAGATACAAAGCTGAAGAAGAAGAAGAAATAGATAAAAAGTGCGAGAGAGAAAAGGTGTGAAAATATAGAGAAATTGAGAGAGAGAGAGAAAGAGAGAGAGAGAAAGACGAGGAAAGATAAAAACGAAGATATTGAGTATTGATTTTCTGTAACGGCTTTAAATTTCTTGATTAATTTTATGGTATTTTGTGCTTCTCAATGTTTAAATATTTGTTAAGCACTTCCATAAAAAATGAAAAATAATAAGAACGGAACAAAATTGATCCCCTTAAGGAAAAGTTTTTATCTCCTTCCCCTCTCGTGAGACATACCCCACCCACTCCAATTTGGTTCTCTGATCCAGGTTTAAACTTGTCTTTATTTTTCCGGTTTTTTTATCATTTAGCTTCCTTTTTTAATTAATTTTATTTTCGTCTTCCAAAGTTCAAACCATTTTTTTTTAAATATAATTTCTAATTCCCCGTATCTTTCCCGCTCTCGTTCTCTGCCTCTATGTCTTTCTCTGTCTGTCTGTCTGTCTGTCTGTCTGTCTGTCTGTCTGTCTGTCTGTCTCTCTCTCTCTCTCTCTCTCTCTCTCTCTCTCTCTCTTCCTCGTGCTGCCACACTTGGTCTTTCTCTTTGGCTTTCTCTTTTTCGTAAAACTTCTCTCTTGATTTCTCTTGCTCCTTTTATCTCGCACCCCCTTTTCGCTCGCACTCATCCTGTCACGCTTGCTCTTTTTCCCCCTTTCGTTCCCTCTCTCGCTTGCATTCTTTCTCACTATCGATCCTATTTCACTCTCTTACTTTTCTCTGACACTCTTTAGCATTATCTTCTAGCCCCGTCTCTCTCTCTCTCTCTCTCTCTCACCTACTCATTCTTTCTCGAGATCTATCATTCTCTCTCATACTTCTTTTTACATCTAGCTCTCTCTTTCTCTCTCTTATGCTTCCTTGAAGTCTAGCTCTTCTCTCTTTCACTCTCCTTTTCTTCTTTCTGTCTAATCTTTCTCTCTTCATTTCATTCTTTATAACTCTCTCTCTCTCTCTCACTTGCTGTCTCTTGTTCATGCATTCTCTATTTTTGCTTTTTTTTTTGTTTAGTTGAAATTTTACTCTCTCTATTTATATCTGCCTTTTTTTTCTCTCTCTCTCTCTCTCTCTCATGCTTTCTATAAGTCTTGTTCTCTCTTTCTTTCTCACCCTTGCATTCTGTCTTTTTTCTCTTATATTTTTTCTCAGTCTTCCTTACTTTCTTTTTCTAAATTGCCATTTATCTTTTTATCTCCCGCTCTCTTTTTCCTACCTCCCTGTCTTTTATCTTTGTGTTTTACACACACACCTTATATATATATATATATATATATATATATATATATATATATATATATATATATATATATATATATATATATAATTCTTTGATTCGGAGAATTTAAGAGAAAGGAATGCGTTAAATGCTACGGAAGCCAATTTTCAAAATATCCCTTCCTTTCCACTAACCTAATGGGTGAATGTCTCGAAATCATGTCAAGGTTTCTTTAGAATCCAAAGAGAGAGAGAGAGAGAGAGAGAGAGAGAGAGAGATAGAGAGAGAGAGAGAGGGGGGGGAGAGAAAAAACTTATGAATAAATAAAGGTTCACCTTGTGATAATTCTCTACGGAATGTTTGTCGCTTTTCTTTTGAGATATTTTCAATAAAATTCAAAAGATGTTTTCCTTTCCGAAAGTCTTGTAACCTCCAAGACGACACGATCGATATTACTAATAACATGTTTTCCTCACGAGAAACCATAAATCTCCGACTAATCAGCAACATGTCTCCAAGAGAAGATAATAATAATAACAATACGCCGAACGTTCCGATAAAATAACTAAGAACCTTTACAAACAATGCAGTGGATGTTTTTTCACCTTCTCCCGATATATATATATGTATATATATATATGTGTGTGTGTGTGTGTGTGTTTCTATATATGTGTTTCTATGCATGCATATACTAGCGGAACCACCGGATATTCAACTATGAATTAAAAGAAGATAAATGTTGATGCATCATCTTTATCTAATAAATTGTATGTTTTTCTTTTACATGGGGGTCACCACTTATCAAGGCCAGGAGCCACTCGGGGATAAGGGTTATTGTGTGTACACTAATCAGTGGGATAGTATCGTAGTAATAATTAGTATTGGGGATTTGATAAAGTGTCATTACTTAAGGGGGCGGTTCATCAGGAATTTGTTTGTGTTGGACTTGAAGACATCCAAGTTGAATTCGGGCGGGGGGGGGACAGGCAAGCGGCAGAGAGTTCCACAGCCGTGCAGTTCTAAGAAAGAAGCTTTGTTCATGGGATCTACGTTTTGATTTAGGCACGGATAAAGAGTGGGGAAAATTATTGATAGTGGTTTCAGCTAGTCGGGTGTTTTTCGTGTAAGATTGGCGGGGGGGACCAGAGAATGGAGCTCAGACGAGCACTTGCCATGGAAATAACAATAAAACAGAGACAGGCTCGCAACGTCTCTTCTGTGGGAGAGAGGTTGCAGGGAAGAAAAAAGTCATCCCCCACCAATTATTATTCATTTCATTTATGTCATGATGTTCCTATTAGTTTTATGATGTAACGTAATTATATTCGTTTTATGACATTCATTCATTCAAGGGATATCCTGCCTGGTCCAGGCATTGACGGCTATGACTCTCCATTTATCTCTTTCCCTCGAGATATTCATCAATTCATTGTTGCTCAACATTCGTAATCCCGTTCACGCTGTTTTTCTGAAAATGTTTTGATGTATTGCCGCAACTTCCTTTGCAATTGTACAGACAGTAAGTTTCATTCTGTTCAAGCAGTGACAATTCTGGGCAATTGTCCTGATCATTGCCCCCAAAGGGATATTCTGCCCAGCACAACGAGATACGAAACCATGAACACAATTATTCCTGATT
Source organism: Euprymna scolopes (assembly GCF_053919585.1). Lineage (NCBI taxonomy): Eukaryota > Metazoa > Mollusca > Cephalopoda > Sepiida > Sepiolidae > Euprymna > Euprymna scolopes. The sequence goes on from NC_136484.1 coordinate 97,169,648, forward strand.
GCTTCCGTATTATGCCAGTCACCTGCTTTCCATGACCTCACGTTATCGTGATAAGGGGCTGAAGTGGGTACTCAACCTTGCTTATGGGTCTCTCACAGACTAGCGGAGGGGAAGAGGCGTCTAACTTTTCCTTTTTACAGTAGTTTTGTATATACAGCGCCGAGTATTCCCAAATTGTTACCCACTTGGTATTAGACATGCTCATCGTTGCTTAACTTCGATGATCTGGCGGAAACAAATATGTCAACGTACGTGATTGTGCCGTATATACATTATGACATATTGTTATTATTAAGGCTGTGACAACAGCATATTCTTTTTATTGTTTTGACTCTTGAGTATATATCCGTTAATATCTTATGTTTTTATATAGACGGATGTGGTTCTCTGTTGAAGGAATGTCTTACTATGTCGGATATATATTTGAGAGTCAAAAGAATGAAAAGAATATTCTGTTGTCACATCCCTAGTTATTATATTAGATTTATGAAATGATATTATTATTATTATATTAGTTTTATGAGTAGGGCTATGACAACAGCATACGCTTTTCACTGTTTTGACTCGGGTATGTAATATTTTCTAATTATTCTTAATTATAGCTTCTTTATCTTTTTTTCCATCTAATAAAATTAAATTGATCTCTTTCTCTCTTTCTTTCTCTTCAAATCATAATTAATGATATAAAATTTTATGAAGGAAGCACAGGAATGAACTGCAGGTTTGTTTACTGGGGGTGGTGACCGCTTATCAAGGCTCGAAAACCATTCAAGGATAAGGAGTGTTAGCTGCAGAGACAACACTACAATTATCGGTATTGATTATTTAACAGAACGACTCAGCAGAAACTTGTTCGACTTGAAAACGGCCATGTTATAATAAGCATAGGAAGAAGCCCCACGATATTTTGTTCCATGGATGGGCGGTTCTAGGAAAGGAACTTTGTTCATGGACTTTACGTTTAGTTTTAGGGGACAGATCATAACATATGGGGCCATAGATAGTAGCTCAGTTGTGCACATGCGATAAAATTACGACAGAGCAGAGACACTCGCTACGTAATTTCTGCGAGAAAGAAGCTGTAGGTTGAAGAAAGAGGGCTTCGCCCACAACATTTCAAAGCTGGTTTTGAGTTCTGTCCAGATGTGATAACAGTACTCCATCTTACGATGCATTTAGATTGCGAAGGTAGAGGATTGCGTCAGGGTTGATATACCTCTTAGAGCAGTAGAATTATCCAACCATCTTACCAGCGACATTGGAGATGGATTTAATATGAGTCTTCCATATCAGGTCAGGAATGAGGTAAGACCCAGACGCTTGTCAAGGCAGGGTACTTTCTCAAGACGGTACTTGTTCATTTCAATTGGAGTTAGACGTACTCGTGACCCGTTCAGTCATAATTACTACTACTACTACTACTACTACTTCTACTACTACTACTAGATGTTCTAATTTGATTTCATTTGAAAGTTCATAAACTGTGACGTAACTATGAAGATATTTTTCTGTATAACTAAAATTAATAAGTCTCTTTACTCCTATATTATCGTAAAGGATATAATATAGCAGGATAACGACCTATTATTTTGCTATCTAATTTACATATGTGTTTATGGTGTGTGCAAACACCTATAGTTTAGCTGAAAAATGTAAATGCTTGTAAAGATATTAAGAAATATTATAGAGTGCTTGTCTGTGCTCTTCGTTTATCTTGACATTAATTATAGTCACCCTGTACTTTGTCATGCCACTGGATTCAAGAAGTGTCGATTCAAGAGAAACGTGGTTGGAATTGTGCAACCTTTGCTTCACTGTGACACGCACAACAACTCTTAGAGGAGTTATACATTGTCTCTCACGAGGGAAGGAAGGTCATGGCTTAATGTTTGATTCAACATGCAATGAGTGTGAGTGGTGGCAATAGGATGATAGCGAAGGGAGAGACGAGTAACTTGTATGATCGATTATAAATTAGAGCTTGTTAGAATAATTGAAATATTTTTTCTAAACATAACTCAATCCCAGAACTAAGCTATATACAAGCATGCATATTTTGTGTTATATATATATATATATATATATATATATATATATATATATATATATATATATATATAGGGAACCGATAACGAAGTGGCACTCGCACTAGGCATATTAAATCAGCTTATTCCAAAGGTGGAAGTTTAATGGGAATATCAAATTCACAACAATCCTCAGTTGTATATCCCGGTCAATGGAGATGACGAGGTCAGGTTTTCGCAGTTTGTGCAAGAAAGTGTCGACCTTCTACATGCAATGCTTAGCATTCCCAAATGATCGCCCATCAAATACTGACCAGACTTCATTGATCGAACGAAAATCCGCGTGATTATGCCGTGTATTATCAGAAAAAAGATTATTAAAATCAACTTTAGTATAATAATAGATTCATCGCTCTTTCGAAGTAGATGTGACGTATTATGACATCATTCAACTTCCGGTGCGACATACAGACTTACATCCGGCAAATTTATATGAGAAAAAGATGACTATGAATACGAAAATGCAATCGGAAAAATCAAGAAAATCTATGCAAAATAAGCGGAAACGAATATCAAGTAATTCAAAAAAAAATAAAGAGTTAGGCACAAGAGGATTTGATGATAAAATCTGAAATTCAAAGATTACACTTGAACAAAAAGAAAAACAAGACAAACAATGCAAAAAAATAAAAGTAAAGATGAATTCATTTGTAAAACTGCTAATGATTTTATATTAAAAAAAAAGAAAGTGAAAGATATAAAATGTTAAAAAGAACCGGTTAAGTTGCTTAAGTAAAATAATAAGCAAACAGTTTCATGAAAATTTCCATAAATTATTATAAGAAAAAAAGAAGAGAAATAAGGACCTTAAAAATGTAAGACGGAAATCCGATGAAGGATGTTCGGCAAAAAGTGTGAATGCTTTATCAAGATGAATGTCATTGAGTGTTGACGACCAATTAAAGAGATATAGAAGAAAGGAAAAGAAATATATATAAAAAAGGGGAGGTAATAATCGGATACATCAAGGGCGATAATAAAGATCTGTTTAGGAGGTATTTTATTTAATGTTTGAATTGATTTATTGGTGACGGAGAAAAATGGAAGCAATTGATGTTACCGAAAGAATGATGTAGTAAAGAAAAAACATGGAGAGAGAGAGAGAGAGAGAGAGAGAGAGAGAGGTTGTTTTGATTATTTGGATTTACGGCATATCAACTCTTTTCTGTATATTTCATGCCTAATCCAGTCATTTTTGAAAAAAAAAAAAAGGTTTAATACACCAATTCAAAGATTTTTTCGTGGTATTTAGTTTAGTTCTTTTGTTTTATGGTATACCAGCCCTTTTCAAGTTCAGAAAAAGGCTTTAATCTTCATGTTGTTTATTTATTAAAATATTTATTCGTGGTGTTTAGTTTGGTTGTTTTGTAGATTAAATCGTTTTTATCTTTAGGCATTGCAGAACATTATTGGGTTTGGAGTTTTGCAAGGAGAAATGAAAAAGAAAACAATAAAAAAAATCAATATTGGGTGTATTTTAGGTTAAGAAGTCGCTACCTCAAGACAGCCTGATCTGGAAGCATCAGAGAGAGAGACAGAGACAGAGACAGGCAGAGATACAGACAGAGAGACAGACAGAGAGACAGAGAGAGAGACAGAGAGAGAGACAGAGAGAGAGGGAGGTGAAATTTAGAACATAAAAAATGTGGTGAAAAGACTATTGCTTTGTTTTGATTTGGCGGAGCTGTTTTATAGCAAATCAACTCCTTGAGCAGTGGAGGGTGTAAGACGACCTGTTTCTAGCATAACATCATACACGAGAACTTAAACTTACTTTTCGAGGAATTGAGGTCTTTTTGACAGGTAGAGAATCGTGCATCGTTTTGTGACGTTGTACAATGTTTTACATTTAAACTTTCTTAGCTTTATGTTATTGATGTTGCGTTTTATCTTTCAGCTGGCCATCATTTATTGATACGAATGAAGTGAACGTATTGTCAAGGGAGATTATGCTCATTTATGACGCAGAGATTAACAGACCATGCGATTTCTAGTGTATTCTTTGGAAGTCAGCATCAACTTGAATTATCTTGTCTTTTTATTGTTGTTTTATACGATAGGACGAGATGAGGAGGAAGGCAAAGTACTAACCTACAGACAATATACAATGATCGCTTTCGTCTAAATAGACAAAAGCCGTACTTTCTCTCCGTCTTTCTTGAATGTCTTAGAAAGCGGGAGGGATTGGAGTTCAGTCGAGCACCTACCATGAACATATCGATACAGTAAAGAAAGGCTAGAGACATGTTGTCTGTGAAAAAGGCCGATGGAACGTAGAGAGATAATCCCCCATCACCTCTGTTAAATGTTGGAGTCAATTTTGCACAGCGTCAAGAGAAAAGATATTAAGATCAAGTGAGGTAGGAAAAAGTAAAGAAGACGAAGTTTGAAAGACAAAAGGAGTTTGAATAAAACGAAAAGGAATACAAAGTGAGATATACAGCAAGGAAGGTTATATCAGAAAAGAAAGGAGGATAAAATGAGGTAGAAAAAAAAAGCGAAGATACAGAGGAATGACAAACAAAGACAAAGTAAGGTAATAACAAAAAAGAAGGAAAAACAAACAAGAATAAAGTAATTTTGTATTATGTGGTTTATTAGGACTACTGTTCTCATCTTGAGTGTTGAGTTCATAATTGTATTTAGACCGATATAACCTTCGGTCTTCTGCAGGTGTATTTTATCAAACTCGCGAATCATTCTGTTGAACTGTGGAATCGATATGGAATTTCGAATGGAACTTTTCGCAAGCACCCGGGACATAACGGATAAAGTACTAAATAAAATTCAGTTGCAAGTGGCACTCATCTGGAGGCTGAAGGTTCAATCCTCACGATGGACAATACAAATAATATAATTGGGAATTACTTAAGACTTTGGTACTAGTGCACTTTTGCCACCATGCTGAAATAATAACGTAATTCTTTTTGAAAGCCATTCTTGACATGTGGAGGAGAAGGTGTTTTATGCTTCCACATAACAATTTAATAATAATAAAAAAGATATCGTGAAGCTTGAATTTTAACGTGAAAAAAACTATGTAAAAATAGCGCAGTAACAAAAGTGCTCAAGCATCAAGACTTCTACCCGGTCATGGCTGACGGAAGGAGAGCATGTTAAACTTGTGGATTAAATAAAGGGTCCTGTTTGAAATTCTCTGGAGATTCCCGAGTTCGATAAAACAGTTTCAGAATTAGAAAAGAGACATTTGAAAGTCGATGGTTACGCTGCAGAAGTGTTTTACGAAAATCCCTCGATGAGAACAGTAGTTCGAATAATCCAACTACCAAAAAAAAACAAAGTGAGGTAACGAAAAATAAACGATAAAAAGGTAAGATAACGAAAGAAAGACAAAGCGGAGTATTCTAATGTGAAGAAAGGAGTATATATATATATATATATATATATATATATATATATATATATATATATATATATATGTATGTATATTTGTGTGCGTATATATGTATTGGGGTAGAGAGGGCTCCCGTAAGCCGTGGTGAAGGCAACCTTTCTAGGAGAAACAAATCTGTGATTTAAAAAACCATAAAGCGGAAGACCAGTACCCGCATTAAGTTGTTCTGCAGTTTAATTTGTTGCTGGCTATCTTGCTTTTGCTTGTTGCTGGATCTCAACATTTTGAACCGAGAGAGAGACTTAGCTGTCGTATAAAGCTAAAACTCTGTAACATGATATTTGTATAGATACTCCCTCAGACATTTGGGCTCATGGATTTTAAATGTCTAAGGGAGTGGCACTCGTCTGACAAGACGTTTCAATTATCATTATATATATATGTATGTATACATATGTATATACATATATATATAATATATATGTATATGTATATATAATATATGAATATATAATATATGTATATATATAATATATATGTATATGTATATATAATATATGAATATATAATATATGTATATATATAATATATATGTATATGTATATATATGTATATATACATCTATATATATGTATATATATATCTATATATATATATGTATATATATGTATATATATAGTGTTTGTATATATATGTATATATATGTATATGCATATATATATATGTATATGCATATATATGCATGTATATATATGCATATATATCTCTCTATATATATGTATATATATCTATATGTATATATATACATATGTA
>NC_136484.1:97178399-97185899 GCF_053919585.1 Euprymna scolopes
ATGAGAAAGAAACCTTGAAGCCACATGCAAGCAGTTGATGAATATGGAATCATTTCATTCCAATTTGAAGCATATATATATATATTCCCGTTCGTTTCCGTTTCTTTTTTGTTTTTTTTTTTGTGTGTGTTTTTTTTTTTGTTATATAATGGAAACTGAATCAATGCAAACAACATGAAATATTCAAACGTACATATTTTATTTCTTATTTTTTCTTTGAGGAACCAAAACAAATCTACCAGCGTCAGCATCTTTTTTGTTGAGATTGCAAAGATGCCGGCTGCATCCATTCCAAAAAAAGGGGGTGCGAGTTCGAAGAATCATTTCCAGCAATCGTCGAGAGTGGAGTGTTTACAATATTATTCTAACATGAATTATTTGTAATATTCTTCTTGTTTTACGGAGGGAGGGGATATAATTTGGAGCTCAGTCGAGAACTTCCCATCTCTTCTTTGAGAAAGAGGCTGTACTACCACTATTATTAAAATCATGTTTCAATCACAAATTTTCTCGTGCCATCGTAAAATTTGGGATTTGAACATGATTACCTAGTGGCCAACTTGATATGATGGTTGAAGTGTTTGTGGAACTAAGGTTCGATCTTTGGTCGAGTCATATCATACGAGGTGCCTTAAATAAGTTTCCGGACTTTTTCCTATGGGTACTTTTATTGATAAATGAAACTCTAGTTCCATTCGAAGTAATCTCCTCCGATTGCAATGCACTTGCTGTACCGTTCCAGCAACTTCTGGGGGCCCTAAGAAAGTCCTCTTGTGTGAGCATGCCAATGGTCTTCATCACAGCCTCTTTCATCTCCTCAACTGTCTCATAACGACAGCATCAATTGTTTTCCTTGAGCTTAGGCAATAACCAAAAGTTACAGGGAGCAAGGTCTGAACTATGGGATCTGAATTGATCAGTTTGACCATCTTCCTGCTATCATGGCAATGTCTTTATTTCTGATCCTCTCTGAACAACCTTGCGACAAACTTTCACAAATCTTCCACATCTTCAGTTTCTCGTGAATAATTGTGTGCACAGTTCATACACTGACATCAAACTGTGCACTTATTGTCTCTATAGACACACAACGGTCTTTATACATGAAATTCTTTATTTGGCCAATCAACTCTAGTGTTCTGACTTCCTTACTCCTCCCACACTTCTCATCACCCACAGATTCCCCGCCTTCCGTGATTCTCTTTTGTCACTCAAAAACTGATGCTCGTTACATGCAAGATGGGGCAAAAGCAGTCAGAAGCATTCTACACGTTTCTATGTCATTTTCCCAGTTTAACACAAAATTTAATTGCATATTGTTTTTCTAAAGTGTCCTCACATTCAGGTTGCATTTTTTGAAATTCACTAACCGTGACAAGTATGTTTTAGTAAGATACATTCCATTTCTTGCTGTAGCTTTTCATTTTAATCTGAAATCATAAAAATTGGCCAGTTCTCTCATAAAATGTATAGCAATAGACTACTGAATTTTCAACAGTTTACGACAATTTTAAATGCCCGTAGAAGTGTGGAAACTTATTTAAGGAACCTCGTAGACTAAACAAATGATATTTTATAAGCACTCAGGATTATAAGGCGAGTTTCAAAGAGAAGTGGAAGAATCCAAAGGAGTTAGTGGCACCCCCTTCTTCGGGTTGCCATCGACTATAGTCGCCTACTTAGATTTTATAACTTCTTCCGGTATGAATTGATTATGGCAAGAGGGAATTGGTTATAATATCCTATTAGAATTAATTACGTAAAATGACTGTCAATAATGGTTTGTCTAAAATATTTTTGGAAAATACATTTTTTATTGTAGCGCGTGAAAATTAATTCTTTACTATAAATACTGATAATTATGTTTTTCAACATTTTCTAGAATGTGTTATTTACTGTAAAAAAGTGTTAAGTAAGAATTAGCACTATACAACAGTCATTTTATAAGATCCATATGATTGATCTAATGGACCCTGTCACAGCTTAGGGTGGCAGCTATGCAAAAAGGTAATCAAGCAACTTGGCCAAACAGCAACTTGGGTATATAAAGAATCGTTTACTATTGGTATTGTGTTCAAGCTACCTCTGTGAATAAAATAATGATTTGCATTCAAATTAAAATCATGGTGCACTTGAAGAACGTCGAAAGTTATATCAGCCTAAACTTTGAGAGTATAACCTCCAAGATGAGAATAGTAGTTCAAATAATACAAATGGTTTACGATAGTTTATTAGAATGAATTGCTTTCAGTAGATATCACCAATGTTTCTTTTACACCTATTATAGAAGTAGCCTGGGTGACTGGAATTGCCCGGATGTTCAGAGGTGTGTGTTGTGCAAAAACAAAAAGCGGTAGTAGGCAGGCTCGGATCCGTGATGCGAAGGTGGAAAAGAACGCGACAGAAAATCTGACGTTTTACCGCTACTCCATGACGCGACCAAAATTTCGGAACATTAAAATTAGGCAATGTCAATCCAACAGATACGATGACTTGCAAAAATGGCTCGCAAAAAAATCGACCTCTTCTTGTGGAAAGCTGCCCAGTTGATGGTGATGGAATTAATGTTTTTAGCCAATTTTTCAATATTTATCGTCCGAGCTTCAAAATGATACCGATCTCGTGAAAATCCGTCGCCTCTGTCGAAAGTTTTAGGCAGACATATAAACAAACATGCATACATACATACATACATACATACATACATACATTTAAACAGAAAGGTGAGATTTATATTATAGATGATACAATTGCTGTCAATAATGTATTGTTAACAGATCCTCTAGAATCAATAGCTGGCAGTAATCAAGAATGAATGGTCTACGATATGCTAGGGGTCTAGTCCAGTCGGAGTCGAGTAACACTTTTGATAAGGATGTTGGCAACATTCAAGTGGTGACTACTATCAAGTAAGCAAGAAACAACCATAAAACTGAATCAAGCAGTTCAAAATATTGTGAAGCATGGAAGCGTATTAATTGCGTTTCATCTATTACCAATGATGGACAGATGCCGGCTTGCTAGTAGTGGATGTCTTTTTGGTTGAGAGGGAGAGTGCTACGATCACGAAACCGAAAAGAGGTGAACATTTTTTATATGAATAAATATGATAGAAATGCTTTCCTTTTGTCACAAGTTGATTAGAACAAATGGGAACGTCTCGAGTCAAGGCGTTGTTAGAAGTGGCAGTCGGCAAATATGAAGAAAAAGAAGTGGATGAGGATGAGGATGAGGAGGAGGAGGAGGAGGAGGAGGAGGTGGAAGAGGAGAAGAATGAGGAGGACGAGAGGGAGGAATAAGAGGAGAGGGGTTGTTGATGATGAACCAAGTATCCATTATTGATTTATGGCTTATTGATTTTGCGAGAACAATTTGAGAAACCATTCACAGAATGCTGCGGTGGGAACGAGAAAAGTGGTCGAACGTCAAATATGTATAAGCGGAAAGCCATCTTCCAACCTTGACACGGCAGAGAGACCCGATCGGTGACTTTCATCCTGCCATTATTCTGAGAAAACTTGGTGTCACAAAGACAGGAATAAAAGACAGAAGGAAAGAGAAAAAAAATAAACGGAGAGAAGGGAAATTTGTCAAGTCTTTGCCGACATTGTTAATAGAAGAACAAATGGCTAATAGTTAGCTTCACAGACGGAGGGAAGGGGGAGAGAATAATAAAAAAAGAAAGAAAAAATAGCTGACAAAATAGATAAGTACTAGGTTACATGATATATACATAATAATAATAATAATAATAATAATAATAATAATAATAATAATAATAATAATAATAATCCCACCACCAAAAATAAAAACATCAGCCTCGGCTGATATCCTTCACAATTATTTTGAACGGTATGAGAGGATAGAAAGATCGAGGAGAGAGAGAGAGAGAGAGAGAGGGAGAGAGAGAGAGCACTAACTAGACTTCCACCGCAGGAAGTACTGGGGCCTTAAGGAGGCTTATTGCCACTCAAATCCCAATAAAAACCAATAGTCGTCGCCAGCAATTTGGTTGCATAATATATAGAAGAGGAAGAAAATTATGATGAAGATGAAGATGATGACGACGAAGAAGAAAATGCTGCCGTTGCTGATGATGATAATCCCACCAAATAAAAGATATCAACCTCGGCTGATATTTTACAGAATAGTTGTGAAGGTTTAAGGTTTAAGTATGGAAAGACTGAGGAGAGAGAGTACTAACTAGACCCCGAATGAAAGATTGCAAAGAGTACTGGGACATTGAGGTATCTTAATGCCACCCAAATCCCAGTGAAATCTAACGATGATTGTCAGCGAGAAATCAATGGTAACCGACTTCTGCGATAACGAGAAATTATTTGCAAATGTTATCAAAGCAGGTGGAGAGTACTGAAAATCTGAGGGGACTTTTGTCACACAGACGCCGATTATTACCAACGAGTAATCTGTTATGGACTCGTGTGAGAACTCGTAAAGTACAAATAATAATAAAAATCATATATTGCATTACCATAACCGATACCCTAAGCTGCCACAAGGGTCTATTAGATCGATTATATGAATATGATAAAAACTGTCATTTAGAATTGAGTATTACTTAGCATTTATATCCGTTACGCCACACTTTTTTCTTTACAGTTAAATAACACATTTTAGAAAATATTGAAAATAAAAATAATAATAAGTATCGGTATCTGTAGTAAACAATTAATTCTCAAAAGCTACAATAAAACGTCAGTCTGTTAGAATATTTGGAGCTTCCACAGTATTGGGACGAAATTTCGGAAATCGTAATACTAAATTTCACATTCCTCGTATTTTTAAGATGATTATATTAAAAAATTACGAAAATTTAACAGGTAGAAAGTTATTTATTAAAGAAGAAAAAAAAATAGAATTTGATGAAAACGATTCTAAGACACGCGAGAATTCAAAAGGGAAGTAACTTTCCGTTTTGATTTAAACAAGATGGCAGTAATTTTTCACCTGCTAATACAATTAAGGTTGTTTTGTTGAATAATTCATTAATATTCAGGCACTTTCCACCGCATAATCTGGAAGCTACCATTGTGTAACTTATAGGAATTGACAAAAATAAAATCACTTGAAATAATTGTTTTGTTTTTTTATCTGAAAACTCCATTTATCGACTACAAAATCTCGTCCCAATTCTGTAGAAGCGTCGAATATTCTAAACAAACCAATCTTGACAATTATAATAGACAATTCATTCTAAAAGGATTTTTTAACGAATTCTTCCTTGCCACTTCCAGTAAACAATTCATAAAAGAAAAAGACTAAAAAAAAAAAGCTAAGTAGCTGACTATAGTCGAGGTATGAGGATAAATGAAAGATGTTATCGAGGTATTCTGGTATGACGCGCTCGTTTATAAGTTCATTATTTTCTCACAGCCTCAAACGTGCGCGTGACATCCCCTTAAACTGCAAGAGCGCTCCTACCGGTATCTGGGAAACCACTTCCCTTTACCGACATTCGCTCAGCCAATGTAGAATTTATTTTTAAAATTTTATTCAAATTTTTGTTATTATTATTATTATTATTATGGGCTCACAAAGAGCTTTCATGCAGGTCATCAAAGATCTCATTGAATACGGCCTATGGTATTCACTGGAAGCTTAGTGAAAACAAGTCCCCCCAGATTTTCCAGTACTCTCGACTTCTTTCGAGACAATTTCCAAATAAATTTGCATTATCGCAACAGCTGCTTGCTATTGATTTCTCGTTGGCAGCGGCCATTGATCTTTACTGAAATTTGAGCGGCAATAAGCCACCCCAAGGTCCCAGTTCTCTTCGCACTTATACAGTGGAGGTCTGGTCAGTGCTCACTCCTAGGGCTTTCCTTCCTCCTTGACTACTTGGTCTCACTCTTTTTTTTAGGGGGGTGATGTAGTAATGGGAGATGGGGTGGAGTTAGAGAATTTATAGGTATGCAGCTTCAATGTTCTTGGTTTCATGTAGTGCTTCATGTTTTGTCTCTGTAGCAGTTTGTCTGGTCTATGCTTGTGGCTCGTGTGTGTTAGTCTCGACATTCAAGAGTTTTCCTTAATATTTCAGCTGTTTTCATTATGGCTGTTCGTTGTATTTTTCCAGGCATTCCTCTGATTCCTATTTCTCCCTTATCGCATTCTTTTTTCAAAGTTTGGTTCCTTGTCCTCCTACTATTATGGGTATTATTTTGATTTTCTTCATCTTCCATATCAGTTTCAGCTCTCTGGCTAGCTCTGTGTATTTGCTCCGTTTCTCCTTTTCTTTGATGTTCACCTGTGGTCAGCTGGAACAGCAAAGTCTACGATTTGACAGGATTTTTCTTTCTTGTTAATTATTACATCTGGTCTTCTTGCTTGGATGGATCTATCAGTTTGTATGTCCATGTCCCATAGGATTTTGTGTTATTGCATTTCCTTGGATTTGAGTCAGAACGTATTATTAGGTAAATATGAGGTTCTCGTTAAGATAGAATCGACAGAGCGGTGCTTTTTAAGATATCGTTTTTAACAAAACATACCTAATTATCATATTATAAATAGTAATATATTCAAAAATTACGAAAATTCATTCAATAGAAAGTTATTTATCGTTAAAAGTATTTTTTTACGGAGAATTGTGCAAAATTGCATTTTTTAGACGTTATAAAGTAAACAGTAAGAGTATACACACAAGGGGCATAACCCGGAATGGATATTTTGGATTACTTGTTCATGGCTGCAATATTTGTTGCCTATAGCGATAGACTTTTTTTTTTTCACTAAGCAATTATTTTACTCGAGGAATGTTCGTAATTTTTGGATATATTACTATTTTCGACATGACAATTAAGTACGTAATATTGTTTTTGCTTAAAACGAAATATTAAAACTCTATCTTAACAAACACCTAAAATCTTCTGAAATTACCGCACTACTAGACCAAGGTGTAGGAAAGGGTGTCACTATCTTCTTTGTATTCTTTCACCTCCCTTTGACACTCGTCTTATAATGCTGTGTGTCCAGTAAGAGGGCATAAAATACCATTTTTCTAGTCTATGATGTGACTCGGCCGGGGGATCGAATTTTAGTCTCACGAACGCTTTAACCCTCATGTCAAGTTTGTCGTTATGCAATCATGTTTAAAACACAAATTTTACAATGGTCTTAAAAAATTTGTGATTGAAACCTGGTTGTAGTAGAAGTAGTAGTAGTGGTAGTACAGCCTCTTTCTCTGCGAAGAGATGGTAGATGCTCGTCTGAGCTCCAATAATTGTTTTCCCCTGAAAAACATTTAGAATAAAGTCTCGTCTAGCTACAACCACTATAAATTATTTTCCTTTCTTCGTCGGTGTACCCAAAGCTAAACGGAGGTGTATGAGTAAAGTTTCCTGCCATATCATGGGGCTGCTTTCCAGATGACTAAAACATGGTCGTTTTCAAGTCTAATCTAAACAAATTATTGTTGCAATATTCTCTCAAATAATCAAATTCTACTTAATTTCAACCATCATTCCCAATTCTCACGGTGTT
>NC_136484.1:97190899-97200899 GCF_053919585.1 Euprymna scolopes
ACCCCCCACACCCCGAATTCAAACCAGCCACAACCATTCCATTGATGAGAGGAACAAGGAAGCAACACAAGTAATGCTGTTCAAGTTAATTACTTTTTGTTGACACCAATCACTGAAATTCAATGCCTGTCATATGAAAATTCGTCTTGAAAATTTATTTGACGGAAAATATACACAATTCTACCTTACTTGACACTCCCATATGCTGCAGATTATCTTATGGACTCAGAGACAGTATGACCAAAAATAATCACCGGTTTGAAATTATCATCAATTCCCCCAGGTGCCCCTCCAGAATATAAAAAAGAGGATAACAAGTGCTACACCTTTCTCAAGAGTAACCTGGAACTGTGCAAGGTAGGGGCGTTCATCTTCCTGAGGAGTAACACTTCTTGGTTGTTCATCGTTATCCGATGATGACAATCTTTTCGTAAGTCTGCTGATGTTTGAATAGTCCAATCCTGGGCCCGCAGTTACGGTCACAGATTGGCATGTGAATAGAGTGCTTAGTGGAGCAAGGATTGCCTGGCGAGTCGTAGTGCCAAACAATTTCATATTCACCGCGTCTAAGTGTACTTTGTCAGAATTTTGTGTAAACCCACAAACGCATCCACATTTACTTATGTAGAAGAAATCTGTCAGTTCACATAGGTGAATAGGTCCATATTCAAAACAGTTTGTGTAGCAAAAAAAAAAAGTATTTTTTTCTTTTCTTTGTTGTTAGCCCTTATAAAGATCAGAAACCACTTGAGGATAAAGATTAATGAGATGGCATGATTATCGGTTGAAAGATGATGAATATTATGGGAGTATTAAAAATGATTAATGGATTTGTAATGTAAGGCTCAAAAACAGGCTTAGATCTATTAACCACAGAGGAAGAATCATCTGGACAATATAGAGAGGTGTGTGAAGAACAGGAGACTTGGATGGTATGGCCACAATGAAAGAATGGCTAAGAGTTCTTGAGTTAGCAAATTTAGAACAGTTTGGATAAAAGGTTAAATTTATATGACAAATCGAAGGTAAACGTGCGAGGAAGTGATAAGGATAGACTCGAGAGAAAGAGGGATAAATAAAGGCTTGGGTAGAGATAGGTTAGTTTGGAAGTCAATTTGTAAAAGCCATCTGATGCATGTTAGCTTGTAAAATAAATGTTAAATCGAATATGATGAATGAAATGAGGTAGCTTGATTGTTTATGGGGATGATTTATGCATAATATATTTACTAGAAAATGTACTCGGCGTTGCCCGGTATTAAAAGTAATGTTAATTCCTTAAAAAAAATGAAGTAAAACAATAAACGAAACTGAGACATGTGCATGTGAGTACTGTTTTTTTCTAAACTGTTGGCAAACAGATAAAAATCTGAATACCCCCATCAGAACAATTTTTCAAATTTGACCCCTTAGCAGCCCGTTTTTTCTGGATGAAAACCAATTTAAAAAATTTCCACGTGTCTAAATACCCTATATACCAAATTTCAAGTTTGTAAATCAAAAAATCGTTGAGTATATAGGTTGAATAGTGTCCTCACACACACACATTCTCATTTTTATACAGGGTGGAATGATAAAATTGTCGCACTAGAAAAGACGATATGATTCCATATCCGTTTGATGAAAACCGTTTTTTTTTTCTTGTTGTTGCAGACCATCTACTAGTTGGCCTGTTGTGTACAAATTCCAAGAGTGATAGGCGTCTTCTAGACTGACTTAAAGTGACAAGTGACACAATATTCAACGAGCCGGATAAGAGATGCCCCACTGTACAACTCATCCTCTCTACCGATCCAAGTTATGACAACAGGACCATTGCCATCACTCTCAAAATACTCATTTGGATAGTTTAACACCTGAGGGCATGGGTCAATGAAGTTTCCGATCATGGTTCTGGGCTCTGGTGTGGTTTCAAGTGAGGGCCACATCATGCCACCTAACATCTTCGAAGTCTGTTTAAAAGTCAACACCCAAGTGTATCTGGATATGCTGAAGAGTGTGGTGATCCCCTGGTGCAATCAGGTGGCCGCTGGCAGATCCTGGGTGTGGCAGCAGGACTCGGCGCAGGCCGACAAGTCCAAAGAGACCAAGGTTTGGCTTCAGAAGAAAATCTATGACTTTGTACCATTCTCTCAGTGTCCCCTCCTTCTCCCCCGACCTGAACCCACGGGACTACGTTATTTTGGTCATATGTCAAGAACATCACCAACATGACTTCCCACAAAACCAAAGTCAGTCTGATCGCCACCATCCACCAAACATTTGCCGAGCTCCTGCCAGCACTTGTAGAAAAGGCATGTTCCCAGTTCCAGACCCGCATCATTGAGGCTGAAGGTGGCTACATTGAATAGATGTCAGCTCTACTACATAATCAAGTTACTAGAATTGATTTTTTCAATAAAAGTTTTAACATAAAGCTGTAGTGTTGTTTTCTTTAAGGTGACAAATTTATCATTCAACCCTGTAGATATATCAATAAGGATTCTCAAAAGAGTTTAAGTATAAGATTTTTTTTGTCAGATTAATGCACACGCCAAGAAACAATTTTGTTTGTAGAACATATTGTTACAGTTAAAAGCGACTCTGTATAATTTTTACTCAGTGACATGAAAAATACTAAGGATGCCCCACAAATGTTGTTGAAATCATTTAGCAAGCTTGATTCTTTCTTCATTTATCGAGGGGGTTTAAAGTCAAGTAGTTCTGTATCGAAAGATCAATGTATTCTTTTGCGAATTCTGTATTATATTCTGTGCTGTGAAAATAAAAGGGCCGTTCAAAATCTAATTTTTATTTCTATTTTTTGGGGATCATTTGAATTTCTATTTCGAATTGTCCGAGTCCAAAATGCCGATAGCTTTCTCTTATTTTTTAAATTTTATTTTTATTCTTCAAAAATCTCACCACTAAATCATGGGAATTATGAAATCAAAATATTCTAAAGTCGCTCTTGAAAAGCCAGAATCCCTTTAAGAAACGCGAGGAAATGTTTCCATCTTGACGGAAATGACAGTTCAATCCAAAGCTGATACTGACTGTTGCTGTTCGGGGAGCAGAAACGTTTAAACAAATAAACAAATTTTCCTCCCTCTATAAACAAATCAATAAATAAATTAAAATAAACAAATATTTAAACGTGCAAAAAAAAAAATAAATAAATAAAATGAAAATTATTTTTTTGGATGCAAAAACAAAGAAAAAAATCAATAAATAGAAAAAAAAAATAAATAAATAGAAAAAAATCAATAAATAGAAATAGTATGAAATTAAAAGATTTTCGGAAATACTTCCCCCCCCCCAAAAAAAAAATTACACCCCATCATCTGCTGTTTATTTGCTTTCTAGTTTGACAACCAATTTAGTGACTCTTGTTCATGTTTTTTCTTTGAGGGTAAGGGAGATGCTTGGGAGGAATGTGAGCACTGGGAATTTTTCAACGTTACAATCAATCATTCAGAGATTTTTTTTTAATTTAGACTTAAAGTTAAACATTACCTTGTTTTATGTATATATGATTTTATTTTTTTCCTTCTGAGACAGAAATTTCATCTCTTCCTTATCTGAATTCAACTGATATTAAAATTTCTCTTCATAAGTGGTGTAACCAAAGTTTGTTCGACTTGGGTAGTTCAAAACTTTGCTGCCTAACCCTATCTACCTAATTAAACACGCACGGATTAAAACATAATCACACACATTAATTTAGATGGAATGGATTTTGATTAAAATTAGAATAAAAATTCTAGACATGAGGTTCAGTAGCATTATCAGTTGATTTTAATCTTTGTAAGAAGATACAAAATGAGCTAAAACTATATATATATATATATATATATATATATATATATATATATATATATATACAGGTTGGGCCAAAATAAGGGTCATATATATATATATATATGATTATATTTAAAGATAGGACCCTTATTTTGGCCCACCCTGTATATATATATATATATATATATATATATATATATATATATATATATAGGCAGCATTTTTTAACCAATGGAAAAAAAGGATAAATAATTAACCAATGAAGAAAAAAAACTTTATAAATTGTTCAAAACCAGTTCGATTAATTCATCCCTGATGATAAATCCTGAAGGATTAGAAACTACTCGGACTTATGATAAATATGGCGATTACATCAGCCAGTTCCCGCCAGAAGTGAAGACTGTTATTCCGAAGTTGGAAACGAGCGAAAATAGAATAGACAAAAACGTCAATTTAATGAAATATGCCAAATATATATCTGATAAAATAAATTTTAAAAATCTTTGAAGATTTTTTTAAAAATGTAATATTTTTATAAATTTAAAAAAGTTTTTTTCTTAATATTTCATTTTTTATATATTGTTTTGTATATTTTCAGTAGCATTTGTTGTTCTTTTCTGTCTCTTTCTCTCTTTTACCCTCCATCATATCCTCCTCTATAAAATAGTTATTTTCCAATTCTAATATCCAAAACTTTTGTATTTCTAATATAAATGCTTTCAAAGTCGGCGTTTAGTAGCAGTATATTTTGATTTTAACCTTTGTAAAAGGACACAAAATGAGGCAAAACTGTTCCTTCGGAGGAATTATTTTTACCCATCCTGTGAAGAATATCCTCGTCGTATGTATGTTTCCCACTCATGGATTGAGCTCTCTAGTAATAAATGTGCCGGTAAAACATTACTCTTCGTAAATGGCATTGAGCTCTCAGCATTGAATAATGTCAAAACAATGTAAAAACGTAAACATTCTCCTTATTTTATGGTCTGTATGATAGGATATAAACAAGATTTCATGTTTCACAGTCTTAGGTTAGGCCAGATTAATTATTGACACGAGCATTCTCATGACAGTTTTCTAGACCTTACTACTTCCGTGCTGGCTCATGACCAATTAGAGGTATGCGTTTTTGTCTATGAAGCCATAACCAGAAGATTGCCATATAAGGCCGACAAAGCTTATTTCTTAGAACTGCACAACTGTGGAACACTGTTCCCTTTTCCTGCTTTCCAACTGACTACACTATAAACGTCTTCAAGTCTAACAAAAACAAATTCTTGATGACCCATCCCCCTATGTAATTCAAGTTACCCAATTTCCACTACTAATGATATCTATGACATATTCCTCTTGACCACTGTACATTCATTAACCCTTATCCTTGAGTGGCTTCCGGGCCTTGATAAGTGATGACTCCTTTGTAAAACAATAAAAGAAAAAAAAACTCCAGCTATGTAAGTTTGTCTCCCTTTTCTAGATGGACTGCCTTCATCACGACTGATAAACTCCATCTTCTCCCATGGTATGGTAACCCTCATAAATATCAGAGGGAGGATAACAGGTGCAAAACGTTGCTCAAGAGTGACATGGAACTGTGCAAGGCAGAGGTGTTTATCTCCTCGAGATATTATACCTATCTGCTTACCTGAATAAATACAGCGCCTAGTGTCCCCAAATCGTCATCCATCTGGCACTTTCTAGGCTCAAAGTCACTTCAGTCATTTAATGAGAAGCGATGTGCGTCAACATGATTATGCTATATATGGACAACATATCTGACTGCTGTTTAAATAGTTGGTTTTCGAATCTAGCTACTCATGTTCCTGTCTTTTCTTAACCTAAAATTCTCTGATTGTGATCAATGTTCAAGATATCAGTAAGAATTCTCTTGCTAAAAATCGATAGATAACGATGTTCGGTGTATTATTTTACAACTGGCCTTTGTTTTCGTTTTGTTAAATAAAAATGGCAATGCTTTAGAGAAATGCTAATTTTAATTTTGAGAAAATATTCTTTATCCAAACTTGAAACATCAATTTGATAAATGCTTACTTGTGTATTTTTTGTTTGTTTTTTTTTGTCTGTTTTCAGTCAATGTCTTTAATTATGACTTATATTAATTATGAATGTCGGCAATTAGTCTAATTTGATCACGTACAAAAGAAATGAAAACTTAAATTTCTTTTTCAAAGAAATGCTGTTTTTTACATCTATTTTAATGGACGTTTAGTTTGGGGATAAAAAATATATAATTTTATTAGTAGTTTTCATACAAAACCTGGCTAAAAAATTAATTTCAAATATTGGAAATTAAATCCAACGATTTCTATTTAGATGTATCCAAGCATCTCTAAAAGAAACTATCTATCAGTCAGTTAGTCTTTTGTCCTAATAATTAGAATGCCATTCTCGCTGCTCAGTTACGCTTAAGTAGGATTTTAGTTGATCCATCACATTTAATGTTTCAAAATAATTTAGATTATACGGACCACTATTTTCAACTACGTTGGAGTTTTTTATAACATTTCAGCTAATGTAATTGTTCTGGGGTAACTGACACCCCTATTCCTGTCTTCACATGGACTCTCCCATCGCTGTTAAAGGCAGCCATTTTGGACTCTCTAATAAGAGATTCCATGCCAGCCTGATCGTTGACATGACTTTACAGACTCTCCTGTTTGATATTGTGAACCCCTAAAATAAGGCCACAACAGTAATCTCTGGCCTTCTTCAGAATTTTTGAGATGAAAATTAATTTTGAATTTCTGAAACGAGAAATTTATCATTTATAATATAAATCTCACCTGTCTGTTTAAATGTATGTAAGTATATATGTTTGTATACCTCAAACTTGCGACAGATTTTCACGAGATTTGTATCGTTTTGAAGCTCAACACTTCGGACGACAAATATAAAAAACTGGCTAAAACCATTAATTTCTTCAACCATAACTGGGCATTTTTCTATAGGGAGGTGTCGCTTTTTCTCGCCAATATTTTCGAATTGACTAGCCTTAATTTAAACCTTCGGTACATCGGTTTGGCGATGGACGCAACGACAAAGACGTCACGTTTTTTTTTTCACTTTCTCTTCCTCCTTGCGATACAGGTTCGATCCTGCCTGCCTATTACCATCTTGTTTATTTATTGTTTTGCTTAACACACACCTCCAAACACCCGGGCAACGCCGGGCACCAAGGCTAGTTTACAATATTTGCACCACTGTTTTGATCTTGACTGCTATTTTCACATCGTTTATATTAATGTATCCAACAATCTTCTTCGGGTGATCTTTTAGAAATTGTGGATCTTTATATCAAAATCGGGAACCTATATGTAATTTCAACCCGAATCCCTATTAATCCTCATTCAAAGAATTTCGAAACGTAAAAAAACGTCACTTACATATAAATTGTCACAGGATGGGTAAAATTAATTCCCAAATCCGAACAGATTTACACCGATTTTATGTTACTTAAAAAAATTTAGATGAACATATAAAGCAACTAAGTTTTAGTTTTAGAATCCTTATTCTAATTTTGATCCAAAACCACAAGATGATTTTGATTCTAGAAATGTCTAAATTTTATGGTCTAGGCTTTGTCCCGTTTGCATAAAGCTAACTATATGCCACTATCACCCCTTACGCCTAGCAGCTGTGTTTAAAAATATATAATGATCGGTTAATTAATTTAAGAGTGAATCCTATACGTACAGATATATAAACATATACACATATGAATATAGATCGAACCCGCACCGCAAGGAGGAAAAGAAAGTGAAAAAAAAACAAAAAAGATTACAAACTGCAGGGTTATTTACGGCCACTCTTTTGGTCTTTTGGAATGAACAGACAAACAAAAACGTTTGTATAAAAATTGGGTTTAGCGGTTTTGTATCAATGTGACTGAAATAGACAAATGTTTGTTAAAATCCGAAATTACACATGGTATACGTATTTCTGCATTGGTTTGGAGTTGCGTTTTTATGGACACCTCCTATATTTACAGGTACCATCTACTTCTCTCTATATCCAACGTGGTTTTCCACTTTGGTGATAATTTAAAAGTTCCCGTCATGATTTTAACACTGTGTTTCTTCCCCCTTGTGGCTAGCATCTCCATATTTTCTTATATTCTTTTAACTTTATTCACACTATTCCACAGAGATGCTCATGAGCAAATGTGTACATTATATATATATATATATATATAGATAGATAGATAGATAGATAGATAGATAGATAGATATGCATTTAATTACACAATATGCCTAAATGAACAATATATATGTGTGTGTGTGTGTGTGTGTGTGTGTGTATTTATATAATATGTATTTAAATACACAATATGCCTAAATACACAATATATATATATATATATATATATATATATATATATATATATATATATGTATATATATATATAGTGTATTTAAATACACAATATGCTTAAGTGCAATATATATAAATATATATATATATATATATATATATATATATATATATATATATATATTGTGCATTTAAATACACACTATGCCTAAATACAGAACATATATATATTATTGTGCATTTAGGGGGATGTTTTATTTTAAAGCGACATTGATGACCAGTACGGATTGTTTTTGCTTAATCGTCTTTTTTTTTGTAATTTCTCACTTTTTGTATGGTCGTTCCAATATCTCGGTCGAATTTGTCTAAGAAAGGTCTATAGTCGTTTTCCTCCACCTGTTTTTTTTGTTTGTTTGTTTGTTTTTACGTACGAGATACTTCACTATTTTAAAATGTAATTAGAACAGAAGCATATAAAACATTCAGATTTTAAACAAAACAGTAATCGAAAACTGCATGAAGACGGCCGATTAAAATCAGTTGAAAGTATTGCAAAAAAAAGCAGATGGACTAAGGAAGTTTCTTACACTAACTCAACCAAGATATTAGAGCGACCAGGCGAAAAATGGAGAAATTACAAAAAAGGCGATTAAGCAGAAACCATTCGTGCTGTTCAACAATATCTGTCTCTCTCTCTCTCTCTCTCATACATATATATTATATATATTACTCAAAGGTTAAAATATCCAAAGATAAATTCCATTGAATTTCACGAGATTGGTGATAGTGCTCCATAAAAAGAGCAAGATATCATTAAAGATTATACCTCAACTAAAATCAAAGGCAGTTTTAC
Organism: Euprymna scolopes; assembly: GCF_053919585.1. Classification (NCBI taxonomy): domain Eukaryota; kingdom Metazoa; phylum Mollusca; class Cephalopoda; order Sepiida; family Sepiolidae; genus Euprymna; species Euprymna scolopes. Next base: position 97,199,865 of record NC_136484.1, read on the forward strand.
TCGCCGATGAAATCTTTTTAGAGCGAAACAGTAGTTATTGTTGCGACTAATGTAATTCTGTTCATATAAATTAAATAAAATTATATATATAAATAAACATTGTAGATATATTTCTTATAGGAATCGAAAGTTTTTTTTTTGTGGATACACATGTCTCACAGACTATTCCTTTGCTCAATAATTGTAAAACTCTACTTGTGAGTAATGGCAGCAATGTTTTTCATTTTTTTTTAAAAAAGGATTCTGTATCATTTCACATTATATATATATATATATATATATATATATATATATATATATATATATATATATATATATATATATATATTTATTTATGCAAACATAACTAAACATGACAGAGCTCAAACCAAATGTATCCATTATGTTTTTATCATTATTACGGGAGTTGCATTCTCCCAACGGACATTTTAACTCATATAAAACATTAGTTCTTTTTCTAATGTTTTAGGGGCGAGGGGAGTCATCTGGTTGTTATAGTCATTAATTAATCTTTATTGTTGTTTTTCGATAGGTGATATATGTCCGTATACTTTTTATGGCTTTTACATCTGAAGTTTGGTTGTAGTTGACTGTAATAGTATCAGTTAATATAATCTGTTATTTTGTATATTATTCTTAGTAAGTTTTGAATCATTAATTACATTTGTTCATCAATTATATAATTAGATAATCCATATATTAATACGACAGCGAGTGTGCTATTTTCTGTGTCACGTTTACATCTGGGTCGTTTAATTGTTATGTACTTCCATTTCTTGTCATAAATAATGTTACCAAGAATTCTTCATAAGTTTTGGTTTCGGTTTCGATTACAGCTGATGGCACTAAAGTCAACTATAATTTTTATAAATAATTTTATCAAGAATTCTATATAAGTTTTGGTTGAAGGAACTGAAGTTATACATATACTAGCATGGGTGCCCGGCGTTGCCCGGGTATTTGGAAGTGTATGTTGAGCCCCCCCCCAAAAAAAAGCAGTCAATTTTTTAAACTTATGACCCCTTAACATTTAGT
>NC_136484.1:97203399-97230899 GCF_053919585.1 Euprymna scolopes
TAATGTCTTTCGGCTCCCTTTGGTTAACTGTCTGGCTGACCGCCTAACAGACCACCGTATTCTTTGTGCCGCTTAAAATGTGCACAATGTAGATACAGACAAGCCGACCATCTCTGGAACTGAACTATTGACTTTGCTGAACGAAAATCAATAGAGAGGAAGTGGGCGATGGCATGGTGCCAGAAAGAGCTGAGGAGGCAGAAAAAAATGGTCAAAGAATCTTTGGAAACTCTTTGAAGCATTATAAAAAAAATTATGGATGGGCAACTTTAGTAGGCACCAACAAAGAATTGCTAGTGAAAACCATACAAACATACAGAAACCATTCTATTTTTCAGTTTATGAGTTCTGATCTACTCCCCAATCCCCAGCAACCCCTTTTGCGCCTTCTGTCTGGACAAACTAGCGGATTTATTCCTGGCTCTGAGGCCTCGGATTAATAGATTCACTAGATGTATAATTTTATGAATAAGATATATATATATATATATATTAGCGATACTGGGAGATGGGATTCCAATATTTTTCCTGATTCCGATACAATTACCGATTCTGATTCTTTTAAAATCTCTTAATATATTATTGTAGAGTTGTTGTTTTTTTTTAATTATTATTTTCTTCACAATTATCATAAAACCTACATATTATTATATGCATATATTTTTGCAGACATAAAAGAGAGAGTTTTACTTTTACTAACAGTTCAAAATCAATAAATATTTATCATTTTATCTTTAGTACCAGAAATTGAAAATTAAGTTTTAAACAAACATAAATGAATAAGTAAAGAATCGTTTTTTGGCATCGAAAAATATACACTGATTTTTTCGATACTGCTACTCCAAAAGTTCGAATATTTCCAATTCCAACACTAATATATATGCTTCAAAGATGGAGGTAAAAGGAAGACCGTTTTTGGTGTAGCATTAATAAAAAAAGATGAATATTCTTATATATTATTTTTTTAATGGAATTCGTTGAGATGAGTAATTTGTGTATTTATTTATTTGCATACTGTTAGTCTTTTAACCACGTTTTAGCCAACTTATCCTCTGGCCTTCTTCAGGTGATTAACTTCGCGTAGATAAGAATGCTGAGTCTTGTAACTGTATCCTAAGTAATCACTGCCTTCCATAGTTGTCTCACCACGTTTTAGCCAACTAATCGTCTGACCTGATTTGGGTAGGATTGAAACCACTATCTAAAATGCTCACCTGAAATCGAAAGACTCAATGCCTCTATCCAATTCGGGGCCCATGGTGCAGTGGATAAGGATGTTGAGTCTCTACGGTTCTAGGTAAGATAGCGGTTTCAATCCTATCAAAGGAGGTAAGAGGATTAGTTGGCCAATACGTGGTTAGACGACAACAACTGTGGAAGTCAGTGATTATGGGGGATACAGTTACAAGAGTTAATATTCCTATCTCGTTGTGGGTTAATCTCCTCAAGAGGGCAAGAGGATAAGTTGACTAAAACGTGGGAAAACAACAGCTACGAAGATGAAGATAACAGCCTTCAAATAGATAGATGAATATTCTTATTTTATTTTTTGGATGGCGCAGAGAAAAAAGTTTGGAACTTTTGCATAGCAGTAAAAAGAAAAAAAAACTTTTTTATTTTTTTTTTTTTGTTTCGAGAGGAGATTTACTCTCGTTAACATTTTCACAAATTCATTTCTTTTATGTAACGTCTTGTTCAAACTTACTTAAAAACAAACCAATTTTTTTCCCCCTGCTTATGAAGTAAATTCTCCAATTTTCTAGGTTTGCCAACAGCCTTTTCGTCTCATTTTAAGACTTTTTTTTTAATGCTGCCATGATTGTGCTTTTGTTTTGTTACAAATATCCTCCTCTAACACTGCCACGAGTGCACTCTAGATTTTTTAGTGCATTTTGTTCTGACCTCAGCCACCTTTGCTTGTAAATATATCTGCATTCTAAAGAGATTCCGGTTCCACATTTTGAATAGTTTCAACTCGTTTAGTTGAAACCACTATCAATAATTTCCCCCACTCTTTATCTGTGCCTAAACCTAAACATAGATTCCCTGAACAAAGTTTCTTTCTTAGAACTGCACCCCTGTGGAACTCTGTTCCGTTTTCCTGCTTTCCAACTGACTACAATATGGTTGTCTTCAAGTCCAACATGATCAAATTCTTGATGAGCCATCCTCTTAAGTAATGCAATTTATCAAATGTCCACTACTGTCGATGACTGGCATGTGCCCCTTGACCATTATACATTCATTAACCCTTATCCTCGAGTGGCCCTCTGGCCTTGATACGTGGTGACACCTTTCTAAAAACAACCCCAAAAAACTCTACATTTGAAGAAATATTTTGTATTATTTGGATCATTCGGACTACTGTTCTCATCTCCAGTGTAATTCTCATGACATTTTGACCGATTTAACCTCCGTTCTTCTTTAATGCTTCTAGAGTCATTCTGTCAAACTGGAGAATATTTTTATTTTTATTTTTTTTTTACACGGTAGTCACCACTTATCAAGGCCCGGAAGCCACTCAGGGATAAGGGTTATTGCAAGTACAGTACATTAGTGTGGAGATTTGATGAAGTGTTTACTTAAGGGGGCGGTTCATTAGGAATTGTTAACGTTGGACTTGAAGACATCCAAGTTGTAGTCAGGTGGGAAGCAGGCAGACGGAACAGAGTTCCACAGGCGTGCAGTTCTAAGAAAGAAGCTTTGTTCATGGAATCCACGTTTTGATACACGGAATATGGAATGGAATCCATTGTTAAATCCATGAAGGTTGCATGCTCTGTTTGCATCAACCAGGACTAGGTAAAAGTCTTAAGTAACTAAAAAATAGATTTTTGCATTCATTTGTTGAACTTTTTATATTGACGAACCTAGAGGATTCAATCCTCTTTTTATGAAAAAAATATTTTTATCGTCTACACTGAGGGCTGAACATTCAACCTTCAGAAAAATCTCATTTAGAACTGATTTTACTTAGTACTTTATCCATTACGCCACAGGTCCTTATAAACTTTGTTATCTGTTCAAATAATCTTCTTTTCTGGCTTACTAAATTCTGCTGTAATCATACATCATTCTATAGCTGCTTCAGACTCGCTACAGCCGTAATCATGTAGAAAGTAGACTTCATATAGATGATAATCTCTGTTTATAAGTGCCAGGCCACACACTTCAATGACGTTAGTTTTACAAGGAGGACCATATGAACGTGTCATCTTCCTCCCACAATTCACACCCAAGATTTCCAAATAGTCACCCATTTTAATACTGACCAGGTTCAACGTTGCTTAACCTGGATGATCTAACAGGAATCGGCGTGTCAAAGTGATTATAATCATATAATTTAAAAACGCACCATCATCATTGAAGATAATAATTACCATTGGTATTTTTAAGGGATCTTTTTGGTCCCCAGACCAAAGGAGGGTGGACCTGTAAATTCAGCCTTATCTATTCGACTGTTTGCACTTTTTTCAATAACAATGCCTTGCAATTTTTGGAAATTTTGCACAAACATTAAACATGATATGAGTAAAAAAGTAACAAAATGGATTTTCTGGGAAAACTCTAGTTTCCCCCCCCCCCCGCTGGGGGTGCCTTTCGGGTTAAAATCGCTAAAATTGACACTTTTGTGCTTATTAAAAAAAAATGGATGCCTTGGATTTTTATAAAACTTTCTAAAAAGTTGTAACTAACTGATTTCTATATAATTTTGTTTGTCTATACTTCACGATAACTCTTGGGTGTGCCGCAGGGACTCTTTTAGGGCTAATAAAAACACTCCATTTTATGGGCTATTTTACCATATTTGTCCCAAATGTTCTGTGCGTATCTATTTAACAATTTTGCATTGTGCTGAGCTCAAATTTAAATATGTTAAGGCCTTGGGGAATTTTGGGGATAAATGGGAAGGGGGCAAATGACAGACTTAGTCATTTCTTTTTTTCTGCATGGAAATTTACATATGTTAAGGCCTAAAACTGCACCGTTTGTTTATTTTTCACCAGGATTTGACGTCCCCTGTGGACTTTTGGGGCTAAATAACGAGGGGTCAAATGATGAACTAAGTCATTGTTTTTATGTCTCATTCACTGTGCACTCACGGGGAACCATGTATTCTTCACTTGTACTTTTGAGGTCTCCTCTTTAAAAGGAACTAGCTGGCAGCCCGGCATTGCCTTGTTGAACAAAATGCTTAAACATAATATTTTAATTAATGCGGATTGTGTATGTATTATTATAGAAGAAATTATTTGCGGCAATTTTGAATGGTACTCCTTTTTATTGTAAACTGAACTTGTTAAGAAGAAAAAAATGATAATAAAATGGTTATGTACACACAAGTGATCATTCGATCTGTAGTCGAATGCTTTACCACTAAGCTACATCTCAAGATTATGATAACTCTTTTTTTTAAGAAGAAATGATTTGCTCAAATTTTATTATCTCCCTTTGCCAGTGTAACTATAATATTCCCCTCGTTAAAATTCTTCTTTTTTATTTATATTAGAGAAAAGCTGTTTTTAAGATCGGATGTTTTTTTTTTTTTTTTGATTTTTGATACTCATTGGATGAATTTCTGTACAAAACATATTCTAAGAACTGCCAAACATATAAATAAGTTATATTTAATTTATTTATCGCAGACTGTTATCCTTATTAGTTGTTGTTTCACAACGTTTCGGCCAACTATTTCTCTGGTCTTCGTTAGGTTGTAATATGGGGATAGGAACTCTGCATCTCCTAACTGCATCCTCAGCAATTACTGGCTTCCATAGTTGTTTTCGTCTCACCACGATTTTTTGGGGGCCAAGTAAGCCTCTGCGTAGGATTGAAACCGCTATCTTCAAACACTGCTCACCTGAAACTGTAGAGATTCAACGTCTCTATCCACTGCGGCATGGGCCTGAAGGGCGATCTAGGTTGGATTTTTTTTGTTTTATAAATCCTTGTTTATCTATTATCCGATCTTCCATGATCGAGTCCGTACTGAATGGTATATATATTATTTTAATTAGAATTCATTACCACCTGGCAGAGGCCAGAGGAATAGTTGGCAGAAACGTTGTGAAACAGCAACCAACAACTTTAAAAAAAAATTTTTTTTATTACATTTTCACCCCAAACAAGGCACATTGCCACTTTGGTGTAGGGGGCTACTATCAGGGGCAGCAACTACTGGGGCGCTATGTTGGGATTTGGGCAGCAAGATGTCGGTTCACGTTGCACTTGAACTTCTGCATGTCAGTACAGTTGGGGAAGCAGGAACTTGGAATGGAATTCCAGAGTCTAGCGGTTCTGGGGAAGAAACTACTGGAGTAGAAAGATCTTTTACATCTGGGGATCTCTACTGTGAAGGGGTGGGATTTAGCTGCCTGTCGGGTTTGTCGAGGGTGTCTACGTCGTGGGGGCACAAGTGTCTGCAGTTCGTCAAAGCATACACCATTAAAGTACTTGTAGAACAGGCAGAGGGATGCAACGTTTCGTCGATAGGACAGAGGCTGAAGCTTAGATGCCAGTTCAGGGCCTATCAGATTGGCGACTGTTTTTGAACCTTGTCTAGGAGCAAGAGACTAGTAGCAGATGCACCAGTCCAAATGTGACAACAATACTCCATATATGGGCGAATGGTGGCCTTATAGAGGTACAGGATACTTTCAGGTGTCAGTAGTTTTCTAGCCCGGTAGAGAGAGCCTACCTTTTTCGCAGCGGCCCTGGAAAAGTTTTCCATATAATTGTTCCAACTCATGTTTCCTGTGAACGTTAGGCCAAGCAGTTTGAAAGATGTACTCTCGGACAAGGAGTCACTGGCCATTGCTATTGGTGGCAGAGAAGGTTTCTTGTAATTATTGAAGGAAACCAGTTTAGTCTTGGCAGCATTGAATGTGACCATCCATTTATGTCCCCATTCCACTATAGATTGGAGGTCATCCTCTAGTGTTTTTGCCATTTCTTTAGATATGTGTTCATTTGTTTTCCTGTCATGCCTGTTATAGAGTGTAGTGTCATCAGCATATATACCCATCTCAGAGGCAGTTTTGTCGGGGAGGTCATTAATAAATATTAGGAACAATAGAGGTCCAAGGATAGACCCAAAGCACTCCCACATTTATATCCCACTGTTTAGACATACGACCGTCGAGGACAACCTGGATTTTTCTCTTATCTAAGAAGGACCTAATTATGTTAAGTCTTCTACCAATGATACCGTATGATTTAATTTTCCTGAGGAGACCCTTGTGCCATACCCTGTCAAAAGCCTTAGATATATCTAGAGCTACCGCTCTGCCCTCCCCCGCTTTGTCCAGTGAATGGTATATACGTTCAGAGATTACAGTGAGAATGTCAGCTGTGGAGCGAGCATGTCTAAATCCATATTGTTTGTCAGTCAGAAGTTTAGCATCTGTAAGGTGCCGGACTAGAGCCTGGTTAATTATGGTCTCAAATATTTTGGTGAAAAGTGGGAGGAGGCTAATGGGGCGATAATTTGATGGGTCGGTTCTTTCGCCAGAATTCTTGAATATTGGTACCACAAAAGCAGTTTTCCAACAGCCCGGAAAGCATGATTCATTAAGGCATTTGTTGTAGATTTTGGAGAGAACTGGGGCTACTTCAGCTGAGCATTTTTTTAATAGCACAGCTGGGATGAGATCAGGTCCACATGCTTTTGAAGTGTCAAGGTTTTTTATGATAGCGTGTACCTGAGCAGGGGTGATTTTTAGATCGTCTAGCGTGGCGTCTGTCCGCAAAGGAAAGTCAGGCAGGGGGTGGTTGGTAGGGTCCAGTGTGGAGTTCAAGGCAAACCGGCTGGCAAGCATATTAGCCTTGTCGGTTGCTGAGCAAACAACCTCGTGATTGTTGGTTAGCGGGGGAATTGTTGATTGCCTATTATTTACTACATTGTTGTAGATTTTCCAGAAGTCATGATTTCCTAATTTTTGTGCTTTGATTCATTTTTTAGTGGTTTTAGTAAATTCTCTCTTAGCTGTCGCTATTTCTTTCTTAACATTACTTCTAGCTTCTATATACTTCTGTTTGTTTGAACTGGACTTATGTCGGTTAAATCTGCAGTATGTGTGCTGCCTTTGAGCAATGGCAGTTGTGCAAGTCGAAGTAAACCATTGGGGAGAGTGGGGCTTGCTATATAATTTCCGCATGGGAACATGTGCTTCCATTGCTGTTTTGAACCATTCAGTGGTCTCATTTGCACACTGTCCAGCAGGAAGAGAAAAAATATTTCCCCATGGGGCATCTCTGATAAGATCTCTGATGGCTTCCCAGTCAGCCTTTTTATAATATCTCGTTGTTTTGAGAACTGGCTCTTCAGTTTTGGGTCTAGAATTTAGGACGATTTCTACCATTATCACTGCATGGTCAGCGTTCCCGAGTGGGCTGTCAGCATTTGTTGTACAATCCTCGGGAACTGTAGTCAGAAACAGATCTAGAAGTGATGCGTGTTGTTCTTGCTGGTCAGGGAAACGGGTTGGAAACGTAACCATTTGTGATAGGGAGTGAGATATAGCAAAACTATGTGTTGTGCTGCCCGCTGGATCTGTGTGAGTAGAGAATTTAAGCCAGTTTTTGTGGTGAGTATTAAAGTCACCAAATACATGTACCTGTGCGCTAGTGTCAAGGGAGAGTGCTGTGTCTATGCTGTCAGAGACTTTGTTTATTATGGTGCAGTCCTGGGTCGAGGGAGAGCGGTAGAGAAAATAAAAATAGCTAATGTTGTGTTGTATGTTTAGTCTAAAGCACATAAAGGCTTAATCGTCCGTTTCTAGGTTTGTTTCTCTAGTCAGGGGGAGGGTGTTACGAATGTAGACTCCAAGTCCGCGCATATGTCTATCAGAGTCCTTACGGTAGAGTGGGAGATAGCCAGGCATGTTAAAGTAGTTAGAGGGGATGGAGGAGTGTAGGTTAGTCTCGCTTAGCGCTAAGATATCCGGGGTATTTGTTAGATTAGGATAATAGTTCTCAATAAATAAATTAATGAATCCTTATTATAATAATTATATATATATATATATATATATACACATAAGTTTTGTGTAAAATTTGCAAAAGATAGACTCAGCCATTTTGGAATTCATAAGGAAGGAACTCACACATCCACACAAAGTGATTTTTATATAGTAGTAGAGATAGACATTCATACCAATATGATGAGAAGGTTAAATCGAAACAATCATTAACGTATTAATCCTAACTTGTAATTGCTTACCACCAACAGCATGTAGAAACGATGAAAACTTAAAAGAGGACGTTGTTCAGAAAGTACTTACACAGGTTATGTTTTTTTATTTTGTAAGGAGATCACTATAAAATTTGAAATTTATTTATCATACATAGAAAACGCGGATTGTTTGCAAATACATACAAGTTTTGCAGAGATATGACTTTTTTGTGGCTTCCACCATATTTTATTTTCGAGGATAATTTTATTTGACATTGACAGTGCTGACCTTAATGGTAAAAATATGTGCTATTATGATAAAATGATATATCACGTGAATCTATCAATCCGATGTGTTGAGGGGAGGATAACTCTGCTAGTTTGTCAATGAAATGATTTTCAAAATGCCGTTTTTATTACGAGATGTCTTTCTCATTTTTATTTTGTGGCTCCATGTTGCTTTCACAGTCTTTCACAAAATTAGGTATTGCTACAGAAGTAAAAATATTCTCATTGAGTGCTGCTGATGAAAATTTCCACATGCATGCATTCACTTCATTTTGAATCATTGTTCGCATTTTGGGTTGCCTAACCGTATCGTTTCAAGAAATAATTAAAACTAGCAGGACCTGTGTAAATTCCATGGGATGAAAAATATATTTAATCGACAAAGATGTTTTGATGAAGCTGATATTTTTCCAGGGTTTCCAACTTTCACGAAAAGGAAATTTCACAAATTTGACCTTATTTTTTTAAAGCAGTTTGGCCCTCAAAAATTATGTGACCTTTTTTCACAGCGTAATGTACAAACTAGTTTAAAAAGGATGTCCAAGGTTGCTAGAGTGGATATCTTAAAGCTAATTTTCACGAATTTGGCCTTTTTTTATAGTAGTTTGGCATTTAAAAGTTGCATTTGGCCTTTTTCAAAAAGTAACGCCTGGACTACAAAAAGAACCAGAGTTGCCAGATACAAGTTTTTAAAGCCAAATTTCATAAATTTGCCCTTCTTTGAAGCAGTTTAGACTTAAAAAAAAATTCATTTGGCCTTTTCAAAGCATCATGTGAGGACTAATTAAAGAAAGAACCAGTAGAATATTATATAGATTTTAAAATAATATGAGAATATTTTTTTTATGGAGGTCAAAACTTATCAAGGCCTGGAAGCCACTCGGGGATAAGGGTTATTGCGTGCACCGTAATCAATGGGATAATATCGTAGTAATCGTTAGTAATGGAAATTTGATAAAGTGTCTTACTTAAGGGGGCGGTTTATCAGGAATTTGTCAGGAATATTGCTTCCTTCTGATTAGAAAAGTGTTTCTGTATCTCGACATGAAGAAAATGAAGGAAAAAATCTTCTGTTGTCCTCAAAGATTCATCGATCAGTTGGAAAACCTAATATTACAGTCAAAAAGTAAGGAGACTTTTTCCCTATTAAATTTATATACTTGTTACAGATGTATGCGAACATAGTAACTAAATTAGCTGAAAACAAAAAGTAACACTTTCTTCAAATACAGAGATATTAAACAAATGTAAGAGAATGGCCGATTCGACATACAAAGAGGGGATGGGGGTCAGGAGAAATAGATTAAAGAAATAAGTGAGGTGTTCAGTTATTTACAACTTACAGCTAATTAGAAGAAATAAAATGGATGTGTTTTCAAACAGAGCTCATAGAAATAGGAATAAGATATATATATATATATATATATATATATATATATATATATATATATATATATGCTAGCAGTCTGCCTGGCGTTGCATATGCTTAAATATGATAGTTTAAATCATGCAGATTTTGTATTTATTATTCTAGAAACAATGGTCTATCGATCATTATATAATATAGTGTAGTAGGAAAAAACTAAAACTATATATATGACTTGGGTGCCATCAGCTAGAATCAAAACCAAAACATAATTTTCCACTCTCATTCTTTAGCCTATATATATATGTATGAAAATAAATTTATATAAATAAATATATACATACACACACACACATATATATATATATATAAATTCACTCATCATACATATATATAAATCATATATATATATATATGTTATATATATATATACATTATACATACATATATATATCATATATATATGTATATGTTATATATATACATCATACATATATATATATATCATATATGTATACAACATACATATATATCATATATATATGTATATGTTATATATATACATCATACATACATATATCATATATATATATATGTATGTATATGTTATATATATACATCATACATATATATATCATATATATATATATATATATACATCATACATATATATATCATATATATATGTATATGTTATATATATACATCATACATATATATATATCATATATATATATGTGTGTGTGTGTATATGTTATATATATACATCATACATATATAAATATCATACATATATATATGTGTATATTGATTGAGATTGTCGGACTGACTTCCTCATCTTGGTTGTTATTGTCACAACGTTTCGGCCGTTTTGCCCTCCGGCCTTCGTCAGGTGAACGGTTTGTTAGAAGTCTCGAACCCAACCCTTTATTATTATTACGGGGGTACTGTGTTCGGACTCCAGCTAGGCTTTGGGACATAGTTGCTGATTCTCTGTTTTTCAATGTTACTTTTCCACTGCCTTCGTTCAGGATTGAACTCAGCACCTTTGTGTAACTGTAAACTTTGATACAACGTCTAGGACCACTCGGCCATATGTCACTAGGACAATTCTTAGTTGGTTTTTGTTAATGTTAAACCTATGTTGTTATTCAAGGTTTTCTCTCTCTATCAGAGGTGTCCAAATTGCATTCAGCTCTATGCTTGGTTTGCTCAGTAGGTTGTTATGTCCGAGCATGTGAGCTGTTTCTTTAAGTTTTCTCACTTTCCAGTGGGTCTCTCTGTTTATTATTTTTACTTCATCCCATAGGGGGCGATGATCCCCCCTCTCCATCCAGACATGGTTGGCTATACCCGATTTTTCCGTCTCCCCTTTAGTTACCGCTTTTCGGTGTTCTTCCACCCTTACTTTAAGGGGGCGGCATGTTTCACCCTTGTAAACCTTTCTGCAACTGCATGGGATGGAGTATATGCAGTTTTTGGTCATGTTCTCATCCATGCGGGGCTTCACTCGTACCAGGTGTCGTCTGAGTGTTGACTCGCTTTTGAATACCGTCCTGATGTTGTAGGGGGCACATATTCTCTGAATCTTTTCGGAGATGCCTCGTATGTATGGTAGGCAGACCGTTGGAGGTTTTTTGGGTTTCATTCTCCTCTCTCATACTATTAACACGTCTGGTGGATAGTATGCTATCGGGGTAGTTGTTACGACGGAGGGTATTCTTCAACCTGACCATTTCTTGGTGGTATGTAATGGTGTCGCTACTTATTGTATTACATACCATTACATACCACCAAGAAATGGTCAGGTTGAAGAATACCCTCCGTCGTAACAACTACCGCGGAGGGCAAAACGGCCGAAACGTTGTGACAATAACAACCAAGATGAGGAAGTCAGTCCGACAATCTCAATCAATGAAAACAACTCATCTCAAAAATACAGACAATTACTATATGTGTATATGTTATATAAATATCATACATATATATATATATGTGTGTATATGTTATATATATACATCATACATATATAAATATCATACATATATATATGTATATGCTATATATATATATACATCATACATATATACATCATATGTTATATATATACACATCATACATATATACATCATATGTTATATATATACACATCATACATATATACATCATATGTTATATATATACATCATACATATATATATATCATATATACCATATATATATATCATATATATACCATATATATATCATATATATATATACCATATATAAATCATATATATATATACCATATATAAATCATATATATGTCACATATATATATCATATATATATATATATTATATCATATATGTATATCGTATATATACATTATATCATATATGTATATCATATATATACATTATATCATATATGTATATCATATATATACATTATATATGTATATATACATTATATATATATATACATCCATCATATATATAAGCATCATATATATATGCATCATATATATATATATATATATGTAATTCACTCATCATTCCTTTTTTTTAAAGATGGAATCGCCCGGTCCTAGAGAACAAGAAGCATGCAAGCACAGAGTTTTATAATCATATGGCTGTATATAGCCGGTGTTGACAGCTTGAATAATATTGGCGGGCAGAGGATTTAGTCATATCCTAACTACACCAAATTTCCTAACCTCTTACGACGTTCCTTAAAAAGGATCACATGTTGGATTCATTGATGCATAAAATAAATCATTTTGTCTATGAAAATTAAAGGGAAATAACTCTCACAACTTAAATTAATAAATTTCCTTTTTTAAGGTAACTGGTGTAGGCTAACAATAAATGAAAATAAATTTAATATAATAAATCTCGCCTGTCTCTTTAAATGTATGTATGTGTGTATGTATGTTTCAAACTTTTGATAGAGGCGACGGATTTTTACAAGATCGGTGTCGTTTTGAAGATCGACCATTAGGACGACACATAAAAAAATTGGCTAAAAACATTAATTCCTTCACACTCAACTGGGCAGGGGTCACCTTTTTCGCCGATATTTTTTTAAAGTAATCCCCTCTTTTCGATTGGCTAGCCTTAATTTAAACATTCATCACTTCCGATTTGGTAACAGCAAAGATGTCACTTTTTTTTCACGTTCTTCTCCTTCGCGATACGGGTTCGAGCCTGCCTACCTACTTTCATTTTTTTCTTTTTTTTTTTTTTGCTCAACACACACCTCCAAACACCCGGGCAATGCTGGGCACCCAGGTTAGTTTAATATAAATAGAATAAAAAATAAACAAATCAACTTTTCACAATATTTCTGAATAGAACTATTAAAACAATTCTCTTCTGGAACTAATTATTAAAATAGATAATTTTAAATTATTATGCAAATAAGAATACACCTTGAATATAAATTTCTCTTTGAATAAATAGTATATATAGAAATCATGCTGGAATCTAAGTGTGCAAATGTCCGTTTTCAGTAAAAAATATAATTCGTAGAACAGTGTACATTTTGTAAATATTTATCAAACTGTGGAAAAACACAAACAGACAGGAATGCAACTTTTACATCAATTATAGTAAATATCTAATATTATATTAAAAATATATAATAAAATATCATAATATAATTTCTTGAAAAATATATGTAAATGAATTTAGCAATTTTATTACCTGGAATCTTTGTCTCAGAATAAGCCACTTTTGACGTTTTTTATAAGTACACAGGTTCAAACTAATAAAAAGTTGAATGTAAATTTTGGACAAAGTAGAGAATAAGGACCCCAACCGTCTTCATTGCAAAGAAAGAAACAAAACAGATTTTGTTTGACACCAGTTTGACCTTGACCTTCGCGCACAAACATTCCCGATTGCTTCGCAGATTTTCACAACTTAAGAGTGCGTTTTTATATTTACAAACTTTTTTAATAAAGCTATTTAAACCAAACTTTAGATTGATATTTTTATTAAAAAAATAAAAACGAGTTATTTACTCGCTACCAAGATTGATTTTTGGTCCCCCAACAAAAGGAGGGTAGACCGTTAAATTCACTCTTGTCCGTTCATCCGTTTGTCTGTCCGCACGTTTCTCCACAACTACATCTTGGAAGGTTTTGAAATTTTGCGCAAACATTAAACATGATATGATAAAAAAGTAACAAAATGGATTTTCTGGGAAAACTCCAGTTGCCTGCTAGAGGTGCCTTTCAGGTTTAAATGGCTAAAATTGACACTTTTGTGCTTATTAAAAAAAATTGATGCCTAGGATTTTTATAAAACTTTCTGAAAAGTTGTAACTAACTGATTTCTATACAATCTCCTTTGTCTATACTTCACGATAACTCTTGGGTGTGCCCCAGGGACTCTTGTAGGGATAATAAAAACACTCCATTTTTGGGACTATTTTACCATATTTTCCCAAAATTTTCTGTGGTTGTCTATTTTGCAGTTTTTCATGGTGTTGAACTCAAATTTAAATATGTTAAGGCCTTGGGGACTTTTGGGACTAAATGGGGGTGAAAATGATGGACTTAGTCATTTCTTTTTTTTTTTGCATGGTGCAGAACTCAAATTTACATATGTTAAGGCTTAAAACTGTACCGTTTGTTCATTTTTCACCAGGATCTGACGCACCTTGGGGACTTTTGGGGCTAAATGGAGGGGGGCAAATGCTGAACTTAGTCATTTTTTATGCCTTATTCACTATGCACTCACGGGGGAACATGCATGCTTCACTTGTTTTACGTAGAGTGCTTTTATATATTCACAAAACTTTGAAGTGAAGTCAGTTGGGGTCCTTATACCCTTTTTAGTCCAGTATTGGCCACTTAAGAATGGAGCTTCTGTCCGCAATGTGTGAGTGAGCATCATGAATATTTCAGCATCCATTGATGGACGGATCAAGAGGATTTGATTAACCAATTATTTAATAAAAATTCAGTAATTCTATTTTAGGAAGACAACAATCGAACGTTATTCTGCACAATTACCAAAGCTTACAATGTTAGGAGTTAGCGAAGATATCGGATGTGCTGAGGATTATACTTGAAAATCGAATCATTTCTTTCTCATATTTTTTTACTTTTGTCGTCACCACTTGTCGAAGTCAAGAGTTAATGCAATGGAAGGGATTGCCACTTGAAAGATGAGGAACACTATTCGAGTATCAACATTGATCAATGGTTTGATGCAACGATGTTTCTGTTCAGTCCTGGAAGACAGTAGATACTCTGTAAGGATAACTGTATTTAAAATTTTGAGGCAAGCGTTGCATAATTTCACAACCACACTTCCTCTTAATCGGCACTGCTTGAGTCCAGCAGCAAAGAGAACTGCTAGACGACTGGAAACAATGGCAAGATAAGGGAAAAGCACAAACAACCTTCTGGAATTGCCAAATGGTCACTCATTTTTTTACCTGACCAGGTTTAACGTTGCTTAACTTCGCCGATCTGATAAGAACCGGTGTTTTAACATGATTATGCTGTATATAATGGTATTAACTGAGTTTCATTTTCACAAGAATTTGTTGACATTGGATATTAAGACAATTAAGGAGCCACCCCTTATCAAGGCTGAAAGCAATTCGAGAGTAAGAGTTGATAAAACAGAAATTATTGCTAGCTGAAACTAACATTGATCAATGTTATGAACTGTGTTTGATTAATTGCTAGGCTGGGTGCCGGGCGTTGTCGAGGTGTTTGGGGGTGTGTGTTGAGAAAAAAAAAAAAAAGAAGTGGTAGTAGGCAGGCAGGCTTGAACCCATGACGTGAAAGCAGAAAAGAAAGTGAAAGAAAATCTGACGTCTTACCATTACTCCATGACGCGACCAGAAGTCTAACACGTTCAAATTTAATGCAGTCAATCAAAAAGAAAAGATGACTAACAGAAATGGCGTTGCTTTTAAATCTCTCACAAAAGGTAAATAGACACCAGATCGTTTTTAATGTGTGGAAAAACCATCTCCCCCAAAAGGGGGCACTCTGGAAGTATCCAAATAAATAGTAATTATCTCAGTATGAAGGGTTTCCCCTACATTGACCAAGGACTAATTACAGAACAGATACTACCCGGCCCAAAGGCCAGGGGTTTGTGTTTGAATAGTTTCACTTTATTTATACAAAACAGACAAACAGCCAAGACGACGGCACGGTGGGAATTTTGTTTAACTAGATCAAAAAAAAAAAAAAAAAGAAAAGAAAGAAAGAGACGATGTCCGTTTGCGAATCTGAGATATTACGATCTGGGAAGTATGTGAAAACTTCTCGTAGGATCTAACCGACGCAAGAAACCCAATACAAAAAGGCTTTCCTAGACATACACAAATGCTTGCGCCCATTTTGCCTTTTACATATTAGACTAGCCTGGGTGTCTAGCGTTGCTCTGGTGTTTGGAGGTGTGTGTTGAGCAAAAATAAAAGTGGTAGTAGGCAGGCAGGCTCAAACTCTACCGTGAAGGAGCAAAAAAAAAAAATATGAAATACAAAATGTGACGTCTTTGATGTTGCGCCCATCACCAAATCAGAAGTGACGTAGGTTTAAATTAAGGCTAGACAATCGCAAAAGAGGGGATGAAAATATCGGCGGAAAAAAAAAACGACCCCTCTCAGTAGAAAAGTGCCCAATTGAGGGCGAAGGAATTAATATTTTTATCTATTTTTCCTATACTTGTCGTCTGAAGGGTTGAGCTTCAAAACGATACCAATCTCGTGAAAATCCATTGCCTCTGTCGAAAGCTTTTAGGAGACATACATACATACATACATACATTTAAACAGACAGGTGAGATCTATATTATAGATGGGGTGGTCTATGAATGACAATTGGGATTATTTGATTTTCAAGCGTATACTTTTGGCATGTTATAGGTTTTTTATAATGGTGCTGTATCTGAGAATAGGGTACATACATGGTGGTGGTAGTAGCAGGAACTGCTTGGGAAAACTGGTAAAGAAATCAGGAAGAAACAGTCTTAATTGGCGATGAAAAACTGTTATAGTTGACAGTGGGGTGTATGTGAAACCGAAATAGAACGTGTCATTGTTGTTGTTGTGGTCGGGTGGCGGCGGAGATGGTTGATTGATTTGGGTGGCGGTATGGAGGCGAAGGAAGTAGCTGCATAATTGTATGTAAATCGCAAGAAAGCAAAATAGCAAGCACAAAATGGTGCAGCGTGCAAATGCACACAGCAAATGCACATATGATGAGGAAATTTAAAGAACATCGAAATTTGAAGAAGAACGATTAAAAAAAAAAATGAGAAAAAAGATATATGAAGAATTTATAAAAAAAAAATGTGGAAAGAAAAGAAAAACTACGTTTAATTCTTCACTAACACATGAAGTCAAGAGAAATAAGAAATAAGAAACAAATAATTTAAAAAAAAAAAAAAGCAAGAGAAACGCAAATAGATTTTAATTCTCTTTCTGCAGGGAAGGGTTGGTGGGTGGGTGGGGGTGTTGTGGCGCAGCAAGCGAGAGGTAAATAACGCAACATGCAAGAAGGAAAAGACGACTAAAAAAAAAAAAGAAATTAAATTTATCAAACTTGATTGGAATTAATTATAGAATTCTCTTTTCTCTTTTTTTGTTTTGTTTTCAAAATCTAATTATAATTGAAGATTATGACATTTTTACTTCTTTTCTTTGCTATAAATACTTGAGTCTGATTTTTTCCAACGTCAGTTTGAAGTTAAAACGCATTCTAGAACGTGGGTTTAATATATATATATATATATATATATATATATATATATATATATATATATATATATTTAAATATTATTTATTAATTATTAATTAATAAATAATACGTGCATAAAAGTAAGTATACATGCATGCTTCAGAGTTTACTTACTCCTCATCAGTATAGCTAGACTTTATTGACAAGGATCGAACTTACAACGGCTCGATAAGTAGTCATATATATATATATATATATATATATATATATATATATATATATATATATATATAAGGCACTTTTTCTGTATGTGTGTCTGCGTGTGAATTAATTTCTTATAGACTCTGAAACGGCTGCACTGATTTTTTTAAAATTTCACACGAAAGTACTTTATGTGTCTGGAAATATTCTTAGATAGTTTTTTTTTATCGGAATGAGCTTGAATATCGATAATCGAAAAAATCCAATTGGAGAAGTAACAGAACATTTTTGGCCAAAATTAGCACCTTTATACAGCCTTACATACTAAGAGCAATCAAAAGTAGGTTCTGTACAGTGCAATGTAGGTTACAATGTATTGTGAATTAAGTCCCTGTGGGGAGGCATGCGAAGTTTTCTCTTAATGCATTGCGGTGGGTTCCTGACTAGAGCAATCAAGAGATTTGTCCGATTTCGATGGCAATAAAAGTATTGGAAGTGTGGAACATCTGTTGATACTAATTCGTTCCCGGGCAACAGTGGGTGTCCGTACTAGTATATATTATATAAAGAAGCTTTGAGCATTTTATTTAAAAAAAAAAATACTTAAATAAAGATTTAAATTTGCAGTGTTATTCAGATAACATTTTCATTTAGGTAAGCATTGATAAAAATAACCGAATTTCTTAGCTTAATAACACTGTTTTTATTTTTTCGATTTTTTCTAATAATTTTTTTGTGTTAAAATAAAAAAAATGCGTATGTTCCATGCGTATCATGAATGTTTTCGGTTCTTTGTCAAATCATCATAAGGTTAAAATGGAAATGAACAAAAAATGCTGGAGCATAG
This sequence comes from Euprymna scolopes, assembly GCF_053919585.1. Lineage (NCBI taxonomy): Eukaryota > Metazoa > Mollusca > Cephalopoda > Sepiida > Sepiolidae > Euprymna > Euprymna scolopes. The sequence continues at coordinate 97,221,971 of NC_136484.1, forward strand.
AAGAGTATTTCAAAAGGTAGCAAGAAACTGGCATGTGAAGTCAGTTGGATGGCAGGAATAGGTTTTCACAGTTCCCGGAAAGATGTTAATTTAGATTCCTCGACATGAGAATTAGCATCACAGGATAAAAGTGTATTACGTTAAGGATTTTTAAAAATGTTACTAGTTTCATGTGCAATGCTATTTATTGTTGATTGTTGCATTTTGATGACAATGGATTCAGGTATTTCTAATATTTTTATCTTGCTTTTGAAATGCAACATTTCGGTGTCATTAACTCGGATTTGAATTAAATTGGAGGCGGCAGTTATGTTTTCGGAGATGTTGGTCAATTGAGTTAGAGTTTTCTGGATGCATGATGAGGCAGTGTTATAAAGTAGTGGTTGTAAAACCAATGTAGCTATTAGATATATTACATATAACAGAAGTTATATATATATATATATATATATATATATATATATATATATATAGAGAGAGAGAGAGAGAGAGAGAGATTCTCACAGTTGAGTTAGGCCATGGGGTTTGTTCCTTCCTAATGGAGTCAGAGAGTCTCCCGACTGGTAGTAATCGTGTTACCCTGCACTGATGATTCTCGAAAGGATGAAACGCTAGTGTCTATAGGTATTAAAAAAATTATTATTGTAATAATTATTTCAGCCCCTTTAAGAAACTCGGTTCTTATTGTTGAGCACTTTAAAGTTGAAATAGAAAGTCGGTTACCTAAGCTCGCATGCATAGATCATGATGTTATAATCATCCTTATGGCCGGATGTTACAGCGTTTAAAAAATAAATGTTAAAATTTCAACGATATTTCTCGCCGTTGAGATTGGCCATGGGTTTATTCCTTACTAATGGAGTCAGAGATGGCTTCGTAGCCAGGTTCAAGTCTCCCGACCAGTAGTAATCATGTCACCCTGCACTGATGATTCCCAAAAGGATGAAACGCTAGTGTCTGTAGGTATTAAAAAGATGATTATTGTAATAATTATATATATACTTTATCTTCTCATTAACCATTATTACCAGTTTTACATTTATTTTACATGCTGATATGCATTGAACGTCTTTGAAAAATTGATTAAAAAACTAGCCTCTCACTAAGTCTTTATTACACAGCATAGTCACGGTGACACACCAGTTCTTATTAGATCACCAAAGTATAGCAACATTGAGCCTGGTCAGTACCATATGGGTGACCAATTTGGTGAGAATGAGATGAATGTGCAATTTGGGAATAACAAGCGCTGTATGTATGAGGACGTCGACACCTCCTGCAAAAAAATCTTATGTCATCATCTCTTTTAATGGGGATATACATGTGATTGAGGATCACTTGTGAATTTCATACGCCCATGAAACTTCCTCCTTTGGAATAAACTGGTTAAACTCGCCTACGATGAGTGCCGCAGTTTCAATTTTTGTTCATTTCAGCTCTTTATTTCTCTCACGTACATCCTAATCACTTCCCCACATATTTTTCTTGGACTACCTTACAAACATACCCTGTTAACTCAACTGTTTACATCTACTAACTCAAGTATTTTCAGCCATTCTTCCAATATGGACATACCAAGGACTTCTGCATACATCGTCCTATCCTGTTCATATTTAATCTTGATCTGAGGTTAATGAAAACAGATTACACATCCATCGTTCCATTTTTATATCATTTCGCTCCATGCAACACAAATACTCAGACCTCAGTAGCCAGTCGTTTCCTTAAATTATCATTCTAGATTCTTCACTAAACATGCTGAACCTACTCTATCCAATCCTTACTGTTTGAATCACACTAACACCAATGGTATTACTAAGGTTAAAATAAACTGACGAAACTCAGAAGCTTCACCATTCAAATATACTTTCTCCTGAAGCTTTCAACCTTTTTCCTTGTCTTATCATACTAGATTCTTCACTTGGTCTGCTGGTTATTAATGTTAGAATTTCACTGAACTTACTCTAGCCAATGTTAACTCTTTGAATCACAACTCTTTCCTGTACTCCAATGGTATTAATAAGGTAAAAAAAAAAAAACTTATGACGAAACTCAGAAGCTTCACCATTCAAATATACTTTCTCCACATCTGAGATTTCATCCTTCTCCATTGCCTCACGTTTCCTGCATACAAACTCGGTGTCATTTCTTAACACATTCGCTGCCAACTACGAGTATTCTCGTACCCTGGTATTTGCTTAGACTTGCTCGCTACGAGTAAACTCGTAGTAACGAAATTCTTTTTCTATTAGTCAATGCGTGCTCTGCACGTACGATAACTGTCTTTAACTTGAACTGGCATCTCAAAATAACACATAGTGAATAGAATGTTCACGAGTTATCTCGTATTTGTCCCCTGCCAGGTATTATGATTTTTTTCTATCGAATACGTATATAAGTTATAAATTGAATGATTCACTATAAATAAAAACTGAGTTATTTTTTATTACAAAAAGTATGCAAACTGATAAAACTGACAATTCCTTTAGTAAAAGTGGCTCGTGACAATGACTTTTAAAATAATACAAATTTAAGAAATATTTCATATTATATTCATATGCATTATTTGTTGGCTTTATTTTAGGAAATTGCAGAAAAATAGCTTCGCAATGACAATAAATTTGATGCAGCAATAGCTGGCAGCGAATGTGTTAAACGTGCCTGTAATTCCACTGCACTTCTTGTATAATGACTGCTTGCAAGGACCACAAAAAATTAAGTTGCACCCGACATCCTTTTCTACAAACTGAGCGGGGGAATTTTTCTCTTTCTGGTGGATTTCTAATGTTAGAACCACTGAATCATATTTTTGGTTTTTAAAACAATCATTCTCGGATCTCTAATTTCCTTACCATTCTTCCAATCATTCTTGGATTATTTCAGAGGCAAGTACTAAATTATCCTCATCAGCATTATACAGCATCGCTTCAAGACAATCAGGATGAAACAGACAACGTTTCTTAGTCATAAATGAAAACAATGGATTCACGTTTCTGAACTTTTGAGATGAAGATTGGTTATTCATATTATTTGGATTCTTCGGACTATTATTCTCATCTTGAGTGTCGTTTACACAACGTCTCGGTCGGTGTAACCTCCAACCTGCTTCAGGCGTATCTTGTCGAACTTAGGTACTTTTCTATTGAACTCAGGAATTCGGACAGAATTTCACACAGAACCCCCCCCCTTTTGTTATGCTTTACATTTAAGATGAGAATAGTAATCCAAAGAATACACATAATACGAATAATAGGTTCAGTATTGAACTATTATGTATAATAAAAAAAAAACAATTATGACAATTATTATTACGATAATAATTTTTCCTAAGTTTGTTTTTGTCAGAAAATATCTAAATTTATTACAGCTCCAGAATTAAATAATGTAAACACTTAATATCGATTGAGCTCTATACTTTAGCTAAAAAAAATAGACAGAATCATTGAAATAATTGAAGAGTAACTGAATAAATTTAAACTGTTACTTTGTACAATCAAAGTAATTTTGGTTCCGGCCTATTCTTGTCTCATTACATTGATTAGTATTTTAGGATTCTAACAAGTTGGTGTCTCCTGTGCATACCGCTTACATATGCAGATGCAACTGTTTCTCTCATCAGCGTCGTTGTCTCTAACCATAACCCTGCCATTCTGGCTTTCAATTGATGTCGAGAAATATCAAGAGAATTGAAAAGAAAGTTTTAAAGATTTGTTTTGTTTATAGCTTGCTTTTCATTCATTCGTCCTTCTGGTGTGAATAGTATTTCTTTGTTCTACAGTCAGTAAGACATTAAGGATGAAACTGATTAGTTCTACCGCAGAATAAGACAGAAAATTGGCCGAAGATAGAAGCAGTCTCTACCAACTTGCATTACCGAAGTTATTTAAACTCAGCCTGGTGTCTCCATCTTGATAGTAATGGCCAAATATCTTCAGCCATTGTATTCTCCAACATTTTTCAAGAATCGGTTGTTATTTTTGGACCATTGGCCAAATGGATGTTATTGAAGACTGTGGCAAGTAAAAATAAATCTGTCATGATCCATATTTATATGCCTCCCCGCAAGAGCAGATTTAGACACAAATTAGGCTTTTAATGTAAGTAAAATCTTGCTCTCCCACACAAGGCATTCTGGATTGCAATAAAAATTAAAATGGCCTTAGTTTAAAAGGATTTTTACTTTACTGATGGAAGATAGAGAAGATGTAGTGTCATATCAAAACAGATATGAAGCCATAAGTCAACCCCTCTCCAGCTATGGTAAAATAAATGGTTGATTTTTCATGAAACAGAGAACCCCCACACCAACCCCAAAAATATACATGCAACGCAATGAATAAAGATGTAAAGTATAATCATTTCTTAGTGACAATCTTCTGAGGGTTGAAAATTCAATCCTTACCACAGCTGACACTAAAAATATAATTAAGATTTTTAATTGTTTAAGGCTGACTGAATGAGAACAATCTATCACATGAATAAGATAAGTTCAGTTTGAAATTCTATAGAGATTCTCGAGTTTGACAGAAAGATTTCTAAGTTTGACAAGACAACACCTGGTTGGTGGTTGGTTGGTCGGTTGTTTTGTTTTACGGCATATCAACCCTTTTCAGATTATTTAATGCTGAATCTGGTGATTTTGAAGAACGATTTTTTTAATATAGTATTTTTTTTTTTTTTTTAGGTCGTATTCTATTTAACCTATAGTTGGGATCCTAACAGGTACTATCACTCCAGGTCAGAGTGGACCTGGGAGCAATGGCAATTAAAGGGTGGCTCCGCACTCCCTAAGGCTTGCAACCTGGGGCCTCAGCATTGGATATAGTTTAAGGTCATATCCAGGATCCTAGTTGGTGGTAGTAGCCAGTATATAACGTGATAATAACAACCAAGATGAGATAATAGTCTAAATAATTCAAATAATATGAAGAAAATAAAAAAAAGAGATATTACAGATATGCAATGGAAGCTCAAATTGACAGCGGTTTTCATATTAAAGCAATACAAAAAGAGATAATGTGCCACAGAAATTGGAATATTTCAAAATGTACCCTTAACGTGTTGATAATTTTCCAATAATAAATATTTTTATATAAAATTGAAAACGACAGTCTTTCTTTTTCAATCATCTAACATGTAAAATTATCTTTTTCGATTTTCAAAGTCAGACCCAAATAGCATTTAAGCTGACAAATCAAACTTAGATTGCAATTAGCCAATTTTCTTTTCAATCAATAGAAAAAAATAGAAGTCAGCAAGGGCAATAACTTATTTTAAATTGAATAGTGTAATGAGAGCTGTCTATAGTTTAAAGGTGTGCCAACAAAATTAAAATTAAAATCTAAAATTACTTCACTACAAACCGGATTATGTTAACTGGTAATGGGTATTTTGCTAGTATATATAGCTGATGATCAGGGTGGCATTCATATGCACACAAGATACTTAGTTTACCCAGTCAACGAATATGCACTAATATGTAATCTTGATCCGCTGTCTCCTGGAAACACATGCAATGTCACATGGCTAGAAGGGAGAGTGAACAAGACGGGTAGGATAATTCATTAGAAGTCTCAAAGCAAATGCACATGTAGAGAAAAACTAAGGGACCCAAAATTTTCATAGCCGGGAATGTCCACTGACACTAGTAGAAGAGAAGGCAATATCAACATCTTAATGACCTTTTTGTAAATTCGAGAATATTCTCATTTTTTTTTTTTTTTTTATTGTTGTGAAGCTTTAATTTCAGATTGCAGAGGAGCAGAGACATAAAGTAGGATTTGATTGTGTTTTGCATTCAATCACAAAATTTTCGTGAACTCCGGTGTATTTTAATTGATTACAACTTACGAGATATTGTACCTCCCCTTAGAGGGGAGGTATATGTCCCAGTAAGTACAACTACTTTCTGTTAAAGGCTTTTGCTAATAAAGATGAATTATAAACACTCACCATATCAGTTGATTTGATTCTGTTGTTTGGTCATCCATTTTTTCCCTTTATTAGTGATGGGACGGTTCCAATATTTTTGTCGACCTTAATACAATTACCGATTCTGTACAAAATTCATGATTCTGATACAATTACCGATTCTGATTCTTTATAAATCTCTTAATATTTTACTATAAAGTTGCTATTTTTCTCGATCACGATAAAAATACATGTTAAATATGCAGATATTTTTTCAAATGTAAAAATACACTTGTGGGGGATGATTGATAGATTATGTTTTGCTGGTAGTTTCAAATCTATATAAGTAAATTAAATATTTATTTTATCATTACTACCAGCAGTAGAAGATTTTGCTTTAAACAAAAATAAATAAAAAGACACAAGAATCGTTTTTGCCATCGGAAAATAAACATAAATTCTTACAATTCCTATACCGATTCTGATGCCTCTCAAGTTTCGATTTTTCTGGTTTTAGATTCCGATTCCAATTCACCGTCCCAACACTACCTTTTATGTCTACATTTTCTTGAATTAAAATCCAAACTTTCTCCTTCCTAGCAGCATTACAAAAGTTAAAGTTTTTATCACGTTACTCAGAAACCTTATTTTTAAATACAATGCACTTATGCGTGACATATTTTCACGAGACGCATTCCGAATATAGTTAAATACTTACTTGGAAATTTATTGGGAAGTCTTATGCTCGCGGGGCATTTGAAGGCAGAATTGGATTATGTTAAACCGATTCATTTTTAAGATCGTCTTATTCCGACTTGATACGTACCTGGAAAGAAAACAAAAAAAAACAAAAAAACACTTTCAGACTTTACAGAGAAAACAAAAAGGTCACATAAGAAGCTAGACACGATTCTGAAAACTTTAAGAAATGATTACAGTAAGATTAACAACTGTTCAGTGTATGACATGGCGTAGTAAGACACGGTCCTTCCTCCTCGTCTTCATTGTCACGATGCGACTTCCACTCTGGGCGAATTCAGCTAGATTCCTGCAAAGGAGAGAATATCTAGGTTGGTTGTTTGGTTGGTTTTGTTTTACGGAATATCAACCCTTTTCGGGTTATTTAATGCCGAATCCAAAGATTTTGAAGATTTTTTTTTTTTAATAGAATATATTTGTTGTTTTCACGTTGGTTTCTATTTAACCCATAGTTGGGACCCTAACAGGTACTACCACTCCGGGTCAGAGTGGACCCGGGAGCAATGGTAATTAAAGGGTGGCTCCACACTCCCCAAAGCCCACAAGCTGGGGCCTCACCACTGGATATACTTTAAGGTCATATCCAGGACCCCCATTGAGGGACTTTTACCCTCTTCAGGGGGGCAGTCGGTGTATTCTAATGCCCCACCGACAGGGCCGAGTATCTAGGGAATGTTAAATTCACAAGCAGTGCCTAGTTTGTGTGGCATTCTCAAGTGAGATGACTATAATAACGTTAGTTTTTAGCGGTTTTTTTTTGCAGGGAAATGTTACTGTCGTCTTGGAGACAGCATCTGGTATTTCCAAATGGTCACCCATTTTTTTTTTCATGGAAATCGCTCCACACAAGGCATAAAGCCACTTGATGGAAAGAATTAAAACATGATCAAAAACTAGTCAACGATAAGTGTTAGATGGATAGATACTGACTCAGAAAACAGCAATTCTTCCCCTTTGTCAGAATCATCGTTCATGGAACAAACGGACTAAAACACAAAGTGAGGGAAGCGAGAGTTACGAGGCTGGCAAAAGTAAGCTCCATGTCCACTTGGTACTGGTCACGCTCAACCTTGTTTAATTTTTGGCAATCAAACAATTGTCTGTGTGTCAACGTAACTATGTATACGATAAAAATTAGGTTTTAGTGTACATTTCACTAGTGTTAAGTGGCAATTGAGGTCTGTTTATCTTTGGAAAGACTTCTATGAATTGACGTAAAAATTTTTCAAACATAATCTTTTTTAAGTCTCAAAGAAAAACATCAAAATATGTTAGTAAGCATTAAAAAAGTGACAAGAATGGGGATGAACACCTGAAGTTTTTAGCATTAACAATAATTTTAAGTTTAAGATGATGCTACAAAAATTTCAGGTTCGTGATTGATATGATAATTCGGTTACATATCAGATTTTAATTGCTGGATTGGTTCATTGTTTTTGTTTTACGGCATATCAACCCTTTTCAGGTTATTTAATGTTGAATTAAGATTTTTTGAAGAAAAATTTTTTAATAGAATATATATATATATTTTCAAGTCGGTTTCTATTTAACCCATAGTTGGGACCCTAACAGGTACTACTACTCCGGGTAGGAGTGGACCTGGGAGCAATGGCAATTAAAGGGGGGCTTAACACTCCCTAAAACCCGCAAGCTGGGGCCTTAGCATCGGATATAGTTTAAAGTCATATCCAGGACCTTAAGTTGCTGGAAGCCAATGAGGTGTGAATTGAGTTGGCGATCCTAAATTCGACTTTGTCTTATAGTATAGAGGTAATCAGTTGAGATCCATAATATGCCTAATGGCTATTAAATAGCTTTTACACAAAAAATAAATTCTTTAAAAGTTTGTCAAATTAAAACAATCCCAAAATGGTTGATATGTCGTCAAACAGACAAGCTTAACTTCATGATTAAAATACGTGAATACATAGATTTTTCAAATTAAGCGGATCCTTCAAAATCACCACAACAAAAACAAAATCAACAAAACACCTAAAGACAATAAACAGCAAAACCAAAGCCAGCAAAGTTTATCCGTATGTTTACTAGAGACGGCTTTATTTCATGAAGGAAGACATATAAAAATATAAAAAGGCAAAAATAAAGATGACATTTTTCGTCATGAATAGATAAGAAAGAATCTGAGTCATTTGGCTAAAAGACAAAGCAAAATAATAAGATTTCTATTGAAGCAGTGTTGTTTCGTTTGAGAGAATAAGTCACATATAAGAGTATCAGAGGATTTGCTAATTTTATACAG
>NC_136484.1:97235899-97245899 GCF_053919585.1 Euprymna scolopes
TTTAACTAAAAGATTACCCATTCATTTGTTTCAATTTCTGGAATTATTTTATCGCCATCATCATCATCATTAGTTAATAAGCAGTTATTAATGGTTTCTTTTATTAAAGCACTGCTTTGAACTTTTAATTGATGAGGATGTTTTGTTTTTTCTTTAAAGACAATATAGGTGGAATTTAGGATAGGCAGAACATTAAAAGACGAGAGAGAGAGAGAGAGAGAGAGAGAGAGAGAGAGAGAGAGAGACAGAGAAAGAAGGGAAATATTACAAGGGAGCTTTAAAGAGAAACATGGTGCCGAAAGAGGCCTAGAGAATTTTCCGTTACCTATTTTCAAGAGTGTGTGTGTGTGTGTGTGTATGTATATATATATATATATATATATATATATATATATATATATATATATATATATATATATATATATATATAATCCTTAGATCACTATGGCCGGATGTTACGACACTTAAAAAATGAATGCAATGATATTTCTCGTGGTTCAGATTGGCCATTAGGTTTGTTCCTAGCTAATGGAGTCAGAGATGGCTTTGTGACCGGGTACGAATCTCTCGACTGGCAGTAATCGTGTAATCTTGTACTGACGATTCCCGAAAGGAACTTCCCACAACATCAACACGAGTCTAGTGTCTTTAGGTATTAAAAAATGTATTATTGTAATAATTATATATATATATATATATATATATATATATATATATATATATATATATATATAATGACCAAGCAATATATATATATATATATATATATAAAATGACCTCCCTGATAAAATTGTTTCAGAGATGGGTATATTTGCCGATGACACCACCCTCTATAACAGATATGAGGGGAAAATAAATGAACACATATCCAAGGAAATGGCAGAAACACTAGAGGATGACCTCCAATCCGTAGTGGAATGGGGACAAAAATGGTTGGTCACATTCAATGCTGCTAAGACTAAGCTTGCTTCCTTCAATAACTACAAGAAACCTTCTCTACCACCAATAGCAATGGCCAAGACCACATTGCCTGAAAGTACTTCTTTTAAACTCCTCGGCCTAACGCTTACAGGGAATATGAACTGGAATAGATACATTGAGAGCATTGCCAAGGCTGCTGCGAGGAAGGTTGGCTCCCTCTACCGTGCTAGAAAACTACTTACGCCTGACAGTATCCTATACCTCTATAAGGCAACAATTCGCCCATGTATGGAGTACTGTTGTCACATCTGGGCTGGTGCATCTGTTGCTTGTCTCTCGCTCCTGGACAGGGTTCAAAAGAGAGTCGCCAACCTGATAGGTCCTGAACTGTCATCTAGGCTTCAGCCTCTGTACCATCTATGAGATGTTGCATCCCTCTGCCTGTTCTACAAATACTTTAATGGTGAATGCTCTGACGAACTGCAAACACTTGTACCTCCCCGACGTAACTACCCCCGACAAACCCGGCAAGCTACTAAGTCTCATCTCTTTACAGTAGAGATCCCTAGGTGCAAGAAAGCCTTTTACCCCAATAGTTTCTTCCCCAGAACTGCGGGTCTTTGGAACTCCCTTCCGGGATTCTGCTTTCCCAACTGCAATGATATGCAGAAGTTCAAGTGTAATGTTAACAAACATCTTTCTACTCATCTCCCTTCATAATGACCCTGCTAATTAAGTCCCTAATAGTAGCCCCCTGCTTCAAAGTGGCACTGTGCCTTGTTTGGGGTGAAAATTAAATAAAATATATATTATATATATATATATATATATATATATATATATATATATATATATATATATATATATTCATTCTGTACAAATTACATTGTTTGAATCATTTTACATCTTTCCCGCAATGGATTATATGATTCAAAAACAAGTATTAAAGCAACGTACTCAACTTCTCAATGAAAGAAATATGAAAAAAACTGCAGGAATTTTTTTTATTATTGACTCATCATTTCTTACAGTTTCTCAAAGGACAATCTTAAAAAGTAAAGAATTTAATATTTTGTTTTTCTATTTAATTATTGGTAAAGTATTCCTGTTTTTACTAAAAAATATTAAACCCATTCATTTGTTTCAATTTCTGGAATTATTCCATCGCCATCATCATCATCAGCATCGTTATTTGTTAATAAGCAGTTATCAGGGGTTTCTTTTATTAAAGCACTGCTTTGAACTTTTGATTGATGAGGATGTTTTGGGTTTTCTTTAAAGACAATATAGGTGGAATTTAGGATAGGTAGAAATTGAGAAGGAGAGAGATAGAGAGGGGAGAAGGGGAAAATATTAAAAGGGAGCTTTAATAAGACACAAAGAAATTTTCCTAAAGACCAATAATTATTTCCCAATGAATTAAAATCTTTTAAGCAAAACACATCCGGAATTGCTCCAAGCTTTCTTAATTAATAGGTAACAAAATATTATACCAGAAATCAATTCCTTCTTTCCTTCTACTATCTTCTCACTATTGCTGCTGCTGCTGCTACTACTACTACTACTACTACTACTACTACTACTACTACTACTGCTGCTATTCTTTATATTATGATCATTATCATCATTATTATTGTTGATAGCACCTGGCATAAAACGATTCTTTAATCTTTTTATTTCTGGAAGCGTTCAAAAATAAAGATGAAAAGCAAATTAAGGGAAAAATAACAAATAAAACATATCGAGAATGTGAAATATTTAAAAAAAAAAAAGAAGAAAAAACAAATAAATGGAGGTAAAAATTAAAAATCCAGGGGGGACAAAAAACTAGATTTAAAAGAAGAATAATTGATGAGAAATAAAGAAAAAAAAGAGTTTATAAAAAAAGATGAGGAATTTAAATTTGGTAAAAGAATTATTCTATGAATTGCAAAATAATTCCTATCATTATAAAAGAAATTTCAGTTATGCCGTTTTTTTAAATTTTTTTTGCTTCTTTTTTTATTTGTAAAACGGAAATGAAGAATCTTGTGCAACAGAGGTGTTTTTTTTTTAGGGGAATTCCTTGAATATTTTTGATTAGCGCGTTGCATACGTCACTTTTATACACACGCATGCATACACACACACACACGCATATATGCATAGATTTACACATATGTGTAGGTATATGTGTTTGAGCATTTACACAACCAAGCAGGTGTGTAATTATTTTAAATTGTGTAAATTAGTCTTAATTTCTGCAATCAAATATATGCATGTAGTTAACACACCTTTACTAGTAGGTTTTTATGCCGTCACCCCCAACTCCCTCCGGCAACAACCACACTTGTGGGGTACCCGTTCTCGGTACTCAATCATACAGACAAAACTCCAAGCCCTCTTCTGTCAAACCGAGGTATAGTTCGAATCATTCCTAGAAAGTACACTCTCCCAAGCATTACCTTTTCTTTTTGTTTTGTTTATTGCCAATCGACTGAGGCGCTCCTACTGGAGAATGCCAACCAGTCTGTTTCTAGCTATTTTTGTAGAGCCCCATGCCTTATTTTGTCAAGGTTAAGTATTGTTCTAGAAAGTGTACCCTCCCCTGCATTACCATTTCTTTTTGAGAATGGTTTTGTTTATTAGTAATTGTCCGGAGTGCTCCTACTGAGAAATTCCAACCAGTCTATTCATGGCTATTTTTGTGAAACTAGAATCTGCCCTTTTCTCACCTTGCAGCCTTGTGCCGAATTTTCATCAGTGAGTTAAAAAGAAAATGCGTAGTAACGTTTGAAACGGTCATAATTGCCTAGGATCATTGCAATATGATGATTTATAGATACACAACCTGGCCGATGAGGGTTGAAGACATGCGTGTATGAGAAATTACATGAGAAATGATACAATGGATGTGTAATGCGAGTCTTAAAGGAAAGCTTAGATCTGACGACCTCAGAGGGTGATTAAATCCGGGCAGTATAAGGAGATTTGTGCGGAACAGGAGACTTTGTTGGTTTGGTCTCATTGAAACAATGGCTTAGAGTGTTTCTGTTAGTAATTGTAGAACAGTTACCAAAGTAGGTTCAGAGATAATTGTTGTTTAACACTTTTTTTCACCTCAAAAAAGGACATATTGCCACTTGGACATAAGGGACTACTATTTGGGGTCGTGTCTAATAAGAAACTGTGAGGAGTTGAACATCAAGAGGCGTCTTCACATTACATTTAAACTTCTGCAGACTAGTACATTTAGGAAAGCAAGAAACAGGAAAGTAATTCCAAAGTCTAACAGTCCAAGAGAAGAAACTATTAGAGCAGAAGGCTTTCCAGTATCTAGGGATTTTCGCTTTTATATATATAGACTAGCAGGGCTACCCGGCGTTGCTCGGGACCGTATAAACAATGAAAAAACAAAAGCAGATATTGAACATATGTTTTATTCTTAGGGGAGAGGAATCTTTCATCTCTATGTATTATTTGTTTTATCTACCCTAGGACTGGTATTGTTCATGTTTTATCCCTAGCATAGGTAATTTACAGCATGTATATGAAATTGTTTTACCAACAGTAAAAAGACTGGATTTTGCTGCTTGCCGGGTCAGTTGGGATCATTTACTTTGGGGGGGGGCAAGTACTATGAGTTCATCAGAGCACATTTCATTAAAGGGACAGGGAAGATACATTGCATTGATGGGATTTAATGGGATGGGGGTTAGAACTTGGTCGATAGTACAAACCTATTAGATTTGAGACTGTTTTTGAACCCTGACTAAGAGTGAGACACTAGTGGTAAATGCACCAACCCAGATGTGGCAACAATACTCTATGCATGGGAGAATTGTGGATTTGTAAAGATATAAGATTTTCTCTCCTGTGAGAAATTTTTCAGCCTGGTAGAGGGAGCCTACACTGTTTTGCAGTAGCCTTGGCAATGTTCTCAATATATTCGTTCCAATTCATGTTGGCTGTGAATGTGAAGCTGAGGAGTCTGAACGATGAGCTCCCAGGTAAAGTATCGTTCATCATAGCAATTGGTGATTAAGATGTTTTTTGTAGTTGTTAAAGGAAAGAAGCTTAGTCTTAGTAGCATTAAATCTTTTAATTTTAGCTGTCATTCGCTTTAGTAATTTTAGGAGCGACTGGACTAATGAATAAGAATGTCAAAAAACTACCTAGAAAATATATCCAGTGAACCAAGTGAGGGAGAGATAGAAACAATCGCAGGGACGGTTGGAATCTTAAAAAGATCTCTTGGTTGGAATGTCTAAGATAGCGGGCGAATATTTTGCATCTAGTAGGATACACCGTCCTCAATTAGAACAAAATTATAAGAAAATTTTATAAAATAGAATGAGGGAAAGTTAGTTTGGAAATCAATTTCTTAATGCCGTCCAAGGCATGCCAGCATGTAAAACGGATGTTAAATCGATGATGATGATGATGATGATGATGATGATGATGATGATGATGATTCCTGTAATTTTTGTTTTCGTTTCTATTTTGGGAATTGGCGAACGGATGACTGAACAATGAATGGCCAGACGTGCTTTGCTAGATATTTCCTTTCTCTTTTGTGTCCTGATATTTCAGTCGTGATTATTTGAGCGGCTCTGCTTGAAAAACCAGTTTGATGACGGAGATCAACAGAACGAATGCGCATTTGGGATTTAATGATTGGAAGGAGAAACACACAAGCAGAAAAGAAAGAAAGAAAACGACTCTTTCTGAAGATTATTTTCGAAGTTATAGTGTGAAGTGATGCACAGCCACTTTTCTAGATAGGCATGTTTTCATATTGCCAGCACTTGAAAACGGTTGAATGACAGATTAGCGATAATATACTCAAGCAATTTCCTGTCTAAGTACTACGTTTACGATTTTGTTTACTATAACACTGAACGCATCAAGCAAGCTTCGAGTTTGATGTCAATCAGCAAACAAGTAATTTTCATATTCCCAGCATCTGCAATTTCGATTGGCAAATTAGAGCAAATATGAACTGCTTGACCTTTTAGCTATTAGCAAAATATAGTATCTATTCTGATAATAAACTTCACCTTTTCTGTCCTCGGTCCCTGAAGGAAAAATCTTTCTAGACTGAGGCATTTTAAAACAAGTGAAGCATGCATAGTCTCAGTGAGTGCACAATGAACGAGGCATAAAAAATGACTAAGTTCAGCATTTGCCTTCTCCCCATTTAGCCCCAAAAGTCCCCAGGGGACGTCAAATCCGGGTGAAAATGAACAAACAGTGTAGTTTTAGGCCTTAGCATATATAAATTTGAGTTCTACACTATGCAAAAAAAAAAGAATTGACTAAGTCATCAATGTGCCCTCCTAATTTAGCCCCAAATGTCCCCATATTTAAATTTGAGTTCAGCACTATGCAAAACTGCTAAATAGACATATACAGAAAATTTTCGACAAATATGGTAGAATAATCCCACAAGTGGAGTTTTTTTATTGGCCCTAAAAGAGCCCTTGGGGTAAACCCAAGAGTTATCGCGAGTACAGACAAACAACCTTATATAGAAATCAGTTAGTTACAACTTTTCAAAAAGTTTTATAAAATCCAAGGCATCAATTTTTTTAATAAGCACAAAAGTGTCAATTTTATCCATTTTAACCCAAAAGACTACCCTAGGGGGGAAACCGGAGTTTCCCGGGAAAATTCGTTCTGTTGTTTTTTACTCATATCATGTTTAATGTTTGTGCAAAGTTTCAAAAAATTCCAAGGCGTAGTTATTGAGAAAAGTGCAGACGGATGAACGGACGAAGGTGAATTTCCAGGTCCACCCTCCTTTTGTCGGGGGGGGGGGACCAAAAGTCTTGTCCTAATCAAAATTAATCTTTTTTTTAAGTAGCTGGATCTTACCACATAAAAATACCGACCTTGTGTCTAACTGTATCCTCATGCCGAAACAAGTAAATACAGAACAACCGACGCTAATGCTATTGATGTCTTACTAAAAGATCAATCGTTTAAAGATCTCTGGACGCATTTAAATTAAATGTGTGAAAATATTTCAAGCAGAAATGAGTGATGGACCGACCGACAAAGTCTCTCGTACATGTACAAGGACGCATGTAAAAATATACTTCATCATGTTTAAGCAAGAAAAGAAAAAAGAACGAGGTTTGCTGACTTTTTTAAATTATAGTAAAGTTTGATCAAATAGAGTTATAATCTGATTAAAGCATTTTGAGTTGCAAAGCCTAACGGACGATTAACCCCCCAAAATATAAGATACGAGGTGCCTTCAATAAGTTTCAAGACTTGTTTTTTTTTTTTTTTGTACAGGCATTTAAACTTGTAGAATCCTGGAAAATTCAGTATGTTATTGCTATACATCTTTTAAGATGACTGACCAATTTTAATGATTTCATGTTCAAATGAACAGCTACAGAAGGAATTGGAATACACCCTACTAAAACTTTATTGTCACAGCTGGTGAATTTCAAAAAATGCAATCTGGACGTGAAGACGTTGTAGAAGAATGATATGCAATTAAATTGTGTTTTAAGCTTGGAAAAAAATGCCACAGAAACGTATGGAATGCTTCAGACGGCTTTTGGACCATCTTGCATGAATCAAGCATCAGTTTTTGCATGGCATAAGAGATTCAAGGAAAGTAGGAAGTCTGTGAAGGATGATGAGAAGTGTGGACGGAGTAAGGAAGTTTGAACACCAGGGTTGATTAGCCAAATAAAGAATATCCTGGATAAGGACCATCGTGTGTTTATAGAGACAATAAGTGCACAGTTTGATGTCAGTGTGGGAACCGTACGGACAAGTATTTGTGAGGAATTGAACATGCAGAGGAATTGTGCAATGAGTAGGAAGACAGTTTCTCACCCTCCCTATAGTCTTGAACTTGCTCTATGTGACTTTTGGTTATTCCCTAAGCTTAAGGAAAACCTTGGAGGTTGTCGTTATGAAACAATTGAAGAGATAAGAGAGGCTGTGACGAGGGTCATTAACATGCTCACACAAGAAAACTTCCACGGGGGCCTTCCAGAAGTTGTTGGGACGGTAGAACATGTGCATTGCAGCCAAAGGAGATTACTTCGAAGAAGACTACAGCTTCATGTGTCTAATATAAATAATATACTAAAATACTAAAAAAGTTTGGAAACTAGTAAGGCACTTGTACGTATGTCGGTCAGAGATAAATGAAGAATCGAGATATTTTCATGTCTCCAGAATCTGTAATCTTGAGTTGCAGATTAGAAGTGGTGTTGTCCAGCTATTTCCTGTTAGAGAAATGAGTATGCGATTTCTTTTATCACAAGATGAAATTATCAATTGGGATTCAATTCTTACGTTTGTCAGAATTAGAACACCTGCCTGTCAAGTGCAGAATAGAGGTATTTTCATATTGCTAACACCTGCAAATTTTTAATACCAGATTGGAGGTTAGGATTAAAGCTAGGATAATCGTGCCATTTCCTATTGGAGAAATGCATATACGTTGGTGATGTGTTTGAAACTATCAATTGAGATTCGAATTTTATGTCACTCAGGTTTAAATCCAGTTAACTAGTGATGGGACGATTCCAATATTTTTCCTGATTCCGATACAATTATCGTTTCTGTTCTAAATACTGATTCTTTTAAAATCCCTAAATATTTAGTTATACAGTTGTTTGATAATCTTTTTTTTATTTTTGGATTACCGTAAATATATATATATTTCTGTAGAAATATATTTTCTTATTATATATCAATCCTTATATAAGTAGCTCAATGTGATTACAGAGCAATATATAGAATAAATGACAAAAATTTATCTTCCAAAATTCAGGATGTTGACCATCTTATAATTTATTCCTTTAAATCAGTCGAATTATACAATTCTTGACAGTATCTGTTTCGTAGCACAAAATCAATCACTTAATTATTATATCAATTAGTGAATCTATTATGCCCTTAACTCATCAGAAGAAATAGCAATAATCAATCCGTCAAAAGGAATTGAAATGTGATTTGACATGGTGAAAATCTGAAAATTGGAAGAGAAGAACAGCTACCTTTATATTTTTCCATTACGCCATATTGAATTTCAATTCGTTTTGACAGATTGATTGATGCTATTTCTTCTGATGAGTTAAGGACATAATAGATTCACTAATTGATATAATAATTAAGTGATTGATTTTGCACTATGAAACAGATACTGTCAAGAATTGTATAATTCGACTGATTTAAAGGAATAAATTATAAGATGGTCAACATCATGAATTTTGGAAGATAAATTTTGTCATTTATTCTCTCTCTCTCTCTCTCTCTCTCTCTCTCTCTCTCTCTCTCTCTCTCTCTCTCTAATATGTGCATATATTTTCGCAAACATAAAAATACACTTGAGTGGTAAATTCATAGATTTCAGTTTTACTAATAGATGAATATCAATAAATATGTATCGTTTTCTCACTAGTACCAACATTGAAAAATTAATTGGATTCATCAGACTACTGCTCTCATCTCATATAGTCCGATGAATCCAAATAATACGAATAACCAATCCTCATCTCAAAAATTCAGAAATGGAAAAATTAACTAAAAAAAAAAACAATTAAAAGAATCGTTTCTGGCATCGGAAATAGGCACAAACTTTCTGGTTCCGATTCCGATACCTCAAAAATTTCTGAATTCTCTTATTCCCAATTTCGATAAATCGTTCTAACACTAATCATGGTATTTCGCATTGCAAGCACCTGCACTTGTTGAGAGTAATATTACAGGTGTATCTAGTCAACTTATTTCCTGTCTGAGGAATGAGTATCGATGATTTCGTTTTCACAAGATGAAACTATCAATTTAGATTCCGTTCTTCTGTCTGCTAGCGTTAAATGAAGCACCGAAATAGTCGCATAGTTCCAGCAATTGCAATTTTAAGTAGCAGATTAGAGATAATATGGTCAAGCTATTTCCTATTGAAGAAATAAGTCTAAGTTTGTCATTTCGTCGCAAGACTAAAACTGCCGGTCAATTGAGATTTTATTGACGGACAAAGTTAACTGCAGCCTTTATGAATTAAGTCGTAAAATATTATGTTTTTACTATTTAAAGTATGTAATCTAATTGGTCTATTGTCTTT
>NC_136484.1:97253399-97303399 GCF_053919585.1 Euprymna scolopes
ATAAAAATAGAGAGATTTAGTTAAAATGAAAATGAAATAGAATAGACGAAACTCGAACCTCGTAATTTAGGTTTAGAAATAGATTACGAGAGAGAATTAGCAAATGGAATGTAAAAACCAAACCATTGTTTAGCTTAGAGATAAAATAGTTTGAAGAAAAGAATGTGCATTGTCAATTCTGTTATGAAAATTCAATTGAAGAATGCAACTATAAGATAATTTAATAAACATGTTTTTAACATATTGGAAATATAGGTTACTGGGAATATAGGTTAAATTCCTTTTGTAAACAAAGGAAAAAGTTTTGGACACGCATTTTCAGAACACGTGAAAGAAGACACATGTTTTAACATGTGTATGACGTCATGGAAAATGGAAAGTTCTCGATATAGTAAGAAACTTTAGAGTTAAGGGAGAGAAACTGGGAGGGAGTGAGAGAGAGAGCCTGAGGACGAGAGACGTCAGTCTGGGGTCGAGAGATGGGAGTCGAACGTCTAGAAGCGAGACGGTCACCTTTGAAACATAGAATGTGAAGCTTTGAATTCTTGACTCAGAAAACCACGACCGGTCGGAAAAGAAATACACCCATCATGTGTTTTTATAAACGTCGTCTTTGTGTTGTAATTCTACCAAAAGGTAAAGTGAAAATTGTCATTATATGTCTTGTATATCATGTGTTTTAAAATGTCTTTACATACACCATGTCTCAACACTCAAAGAACTTCTACACTTCTAAGTATGAACATTTTATATATATGAATCACTTCATAACACGAACACAGAACGCAACAACATCTCTCTCAACAACATCCCTCCTAATAAGACTTACTAAGACTCTAAGACTCCCACTATTAATAAGACCTAACAATAACAACAAGAAATACGAACAATAACAATAATACTAATAATGAACTATATAACACCACCATATCCCGGGGTTCTACTGTATTTTCAATCCATATAAAGAAGACCTATTTTTGTGATCATTTCATGGGTTGGAAGTGTGATCTTGAATGGGCTTCACACTCACCGGACTATAACCGCCTGATTCTTATCCAGTTTAACGTAGTCTTTAATCTTCTCAATTGTGTCGTTACATTTTAACACTCGGGCCTAACTCGTTGTGTCTGAGACAGTCGAAAGGAAACGAACAAGAGGAAAGAAATTTGACTCTGCAGTTTTTCAGTTTTAACAAAAGGTATTTATTATCGGTACTTTCCAACAATCCATTGCATCTTGTTTTAAAAGCTCACCATATAGTTAACAACAGCATTCCGTCTCGACACGGGTTTAAAAGCCTTACCGCCGTGGGCTACATATTCATCTTGAGCTGGCATGCACTTTCTTCGGTCTTTGCCACCCACGTGAGTTAATTGCCATCTGTCATTCAGGTGTGTTCTCTTTTTCTCCTTTTTCTTATCTTCGTCCACGTCACTTCGTGCACTGGCTTGGTCATTTGTATATGTATCATGCGGCTATTGATGATACAGCCATGTTAGCGGCTCCGTTACTCCAGGTGTGATTATCATTGAATGGCAATGAAACAAAGACTGTTGGGTATTCTTGATTGAATCGCGGTGGACAAGTCTGGCATATACAAAAGTTTATTTGTTGGATTGTAGAAAAGATTGTGTATCTTGTCAATGATTGTATGGATGGCATGTTTTGTGTGCTAGGTGATGAATAAATTCAATATGTAAATTACACTTTCGTGCCAAGAGTTTTTCTATTTTTTTTTTTTTTTTGGAATTTGGGTATAATAAAGTGAAATAAAATGCAAGAACGAGAAAAGGGAGGATACAGAGAGAAAGAAAGAGAACGCGTGAAGAAAGAACAGAAAGAAGAGAAACAGTAATACAACAGAATAAATTATGCACAAAATATGTATGCCACAATGTCAGTCCACTCCCAGTTGATACTTAACCTTTGGGTGTTTTTTTCCCCTGGATATAGGTAAATTATAGAAAAAAAAATGCGCAGAAAGTGAAAGCAATAGATGGGAGTGGGGTTAGAGAGGAAGAATGGCTAAGAGGGGTGCAGAGAGAAAAAGAGATAGAGAGGGGAGAGGTACAAAGAGAGAGAAAAAGAAATATTTCGGAGGAAGAGGTATACAAATAAATAGAGAGGTGGACAGAAAAGGAGGTATATATATATATATATATATATATATATATATATATATATATATATATATATATAATTAGTAGGGCTATGACAACAGCATGTTCTTGTCATTGTTTTGACTCTCGAGTATATATCCGACACGGTTAATGAACCGAGAACCACATCACTCTATATAAAAGCATATAAGATATCAACGGTAACACACTCACGGTCCAAACAATGAAAAGAACATGCGGTTTTCCTAGACCTAATAATTAGTTATAGTTTTTTGGAAAAAAGGATTCCAGCAGAGTGCTCTATTATAAGGAAAGGTTCGAAAATAAGAGCTTATTATTTATGTTTTATTTACAGAAAGTTTAGATGAGGTAACTCATCTGTACCGTCTGTTTCACACCTGATAACTGAGGACCGTTTTAGATACCCATATCAAGCTAAACGGTCTCCAATTACCAGGTTTGAAACTGACGGTACCGATAACTTATCTAAACTTATATATATATATATATATATATATATATATATATATATATATATATATATAAAGCTGAACGTCTGTGTGTGTGTGTGCGCGTGTGTGTGCGTGTGGTCACGAATGAATTCCTATATGGTTGATTATTATAGAAAACTGATCACATATAATGATAAAAGATGCACCGAGACACAAGAATGGGTATGTTTGATCTGGCAGAGCGGTGGTTTATTAAAATTGTGGGGGTTGCGTTCGCGCCTGATCCACAAAGTATGGAAATAAAATTTTAAAAATTAAAAAAAAAAACGTTTACGAGAGTTTTTGATATAAATGTACATAATAATACTTTGATAAGTATGTATTAACTAAATAGGAATGGAATAATAAAATTGTGGGGTCTGCATTCGCGCCTGGCCTCCATAGAATGAATATAAGCACAAACTTTAATAAAGACTTTTCATATCTATCTGCGTAAGTATACTTTTATAATTATTTTTTAGTTTAAAGAAATATGGTATAATAAAATTATTGGGTGTTCGTTCGCACCTGACCTCCATAGAATGGAAATATGTCACAAAGTTTAACAAGGATTTTTTTAACATAGATCCACAGAATATTATGATAAGTGTTTCAGTGTTAACAGGTATGGTATAATAAATTATGGGGTTTATCTCTTTTATTTTTACTTTCATCATATTTTGCTTTGGTTTTAATACCCCCAAATTCGAAGCTATCTCTTTACAACCCTTCCTTTTCATAACCTATCATACTTTCATAAATCAGAGTTCATTTTCTGCAGGCTGTTTTTGAACTCAGTCAACGACGGGTACTTTTGCTAGTATGTATATATATATATATATATATATATATATATATATATATATATATATATATATATTAAGGGAGAGAGACAGACAGACAGACAGAAAAAGAGAGAAAGGGTAAATTACAGAGAAGGAGAGAGAGAGAGAGAGAGAGAGAGAGAGAAATAGAGAGAGAGGGTAGCGAGGGAGAAAGAGAGAATGAAGTAGAAGAAGGAAAAAAATGTTCAAACAAACAGACTGTAGTGTCATATCAGCGGACACCTCGCCGGTGACTATTTTAGTCTATAGTCTCAGTTTTTGACTTGTGTGAAAAAAAATTGTTTTTATCCCCGAACAAAACGAAAAGGTAAATGCAAAACAATTTATAATGTGTGGGAATAATAATAATAATAATAATAATAATAATAATAATAATAATAATAATAATAATAATAATAATAAAGGCCGGTCGAGTAAACTGCTGAAAATTGCCTTATAAAATGACCAATCTATAAATACTAGACACATTTCTTTTCATAAATCAGATTTTTAAGGCAACACATGACCTCGAATAACCTGTAAACTGTATTCAGCGAACCATGAACACAAAAAGTAGCAGCCATTTTCTAAGTTGAAAAGTTCATGGACTTAGTACTTAACTCAGGACCCAGAACTGTTTCTGGTAACACGACCTCAAATTAGAAGCTTTCCTAAGTAAATGGAGTCACCCATGAGTTGTCAACATTTGCACCTACACTAACCTGGAATAGTCCTACATGTCTGCGTACCATTTATCTATTACTAGTCTGGGTGCCCGGCGTTGCCCAGGTGTTTGGAGGTGTGTGTTGAGAAAAAAAATAAATAAATAAAAAAGTGGTAGTAGGCAAGCAAGCTTGAACACGTGACGTGAAGGCGGAAAAGAAAGTGAAAGAAAATCTGACGTCTTAACTGATGTCTCTATGACGCGACCGGAAGTCAAAAGCATTGAAATTAACCGAAGTCGACGCAAGGGTGACGATGACTTGCTAAAGCTACCCCTCCTGGTAGAAAACGGCCGAGTCTAGGGTGAAGGAATGAATATTTTTGGCCAATTTTTCGATATTTGTCGTCCGAAGAGTCAAGCTTCAAAGCGATACCAATCTCGTGAAAATCCCTCGCCTCTGTCGATAGTTTTTGCGATACATACACACATATATACATACATACAGACATACATACATACAGACAGACAATACAAGACATCTAAACATACATACAAGACATCTAAACAGACAAGTGAGATTTATATTATAGACTAGCGGGGGTGCCCGGCGTTTTCCGGGTGAAAATTGGTAGGGAGGTAGGCTTGACAACTTACCACGATGCTACGCGGGTAGAGAACTAAGGAAGGGTGAAATTAAACGCTTGAAAAAGCAGGTGGTAAAACAAACGTGAACGTGTGCTTTTCTAGGTCAAACATCACACCATAGTAGTAGAGAAAATGAAATCACAGTGCGAATTTTGTAACATAAAAGTCCTTGAAATAAAAGATATTTACGACCTCCTTTCGTAAAGCGGGGATATTATAATCTAGAGAGTCTATAAAACGTTCTAAGAAAGAGTGACCCCCCCCCGAGAACCCCGAGCCCCCCCCCGAAAAAAACCTTTGGCGGACATAGGAATAAAAATGCACACATGCACATTTTCGCGTTTATATTGTAGACTAGCGGGGGTACCTGGCGTTGGCCGGGTGTTTAGAGATGTTTGTTTTTTTTAGGGGAGAGTAAATCGAAACAAAAAATAAACGAAGTAATAACCCTGTTTAAATATTATTAAACAAAAACACAAACGAACGTGATGCAAACGAACGATGTTAAAATTTGTTAAAATCGGAAAAACAAAAACTGAAAAAGAAAACGCGAACGCGATGGAAAAAACAAAAAACAGAAAAAAAACGTGATGCAAAACGAACGATGTTTAAACTTCTTTAAAAAATCTGAAAAATCCAAATAAAACCTACGGACGAGGAAAATGGCATAAATAATGCTGTTTCAATATAAAAACTGTATGTGTGTGTGTGTGTGTTTGTGTGTGTGTGTGTGTGTGTGTGTGTGTGTGTTTGTGTGTGTGTGTGTTTGTGTGTGTGTGTTGGGGAGGTAGATGGAACTAAAATAATAAACCTGTTTCAATATAAAAAAATGAAAAACAAAAAAAGCAGCGAAAAAAGTTTGGGGAGGGAGGTAGGCTTAAACCCGAAGCCTTGAGTTCAATAGTCTGATGATATAGCATGACGCTACGAAGGTAGGGACTTTAGAAAGTCGAAAATAAGCGTCGAAAAATCCACGTGGTTTTCTAGGTCAAATATCACGCCATAGCAGCAGCAGAGAAAACGAACACATAGCGCGAATTTTGTAAGATAACAGTGGCTGAAATAAAAGATTTTCACGACGTCGTTTCGTAAGTGTTAGATATTATCCTCTCGGTAGCATATAAAAAGTTATAAGAATGAGTGAGCAAACGGAGAAGCACCTGGAAAAAAGCCTTTGCCGGACATATAGAAAAATTGCACACGTACAAACACATTTCGGCTTTTATATCTATAGATTAAAGGAAATTTGGTATGTTTGTCAGAAGCCGAAATTATACTGTTAATTGTAATAATGTAAGAGGTGATGGTTGCTAAGTGGACTGACAACCAAGGGGTTTGTGGTTTGAAACGATTTTCATTAGTTGAAAATAATTTTAGTTGATACGTTCATGTGAAAACTAACTTGCCATTAGAAGGGGAAAACAAATACAAACGAAACCAAGAAAGAAAAAAAATCCATATTTGAAACCAGTTCGTCCCCCAGAAATACTTTCATTCCGGATGTTGGCAAACTTCACATAGAATTCTTTCTAGAAAGAAGAGAGACTAACTAAAAAAATGTTAGGGAAACCAATACCAATAATAGAATTATCTCATTTATAAGAAATGAATGAATCAAGTAAAGGAATAGTGTGTTATTTTTCGATGATCAATTCGATAAGAGGAGGGTAGTGTAGCATCTGTTGTCGTCAGACCATTTCTCCATTTTTGTATGAGATTGTTTTTTATTTTTTGCCATTTTTATTTTCAAATAAAATTGAATAGCCACAATAATATGTGTGTATGTATTTATATGCATAGTTTTTATTTTAGGTATCACACACCATTAATTCAAACATGTAGAAATAACACTGAATTGATGAGCAGAAAAGAACATATTAGAGTAAGTAGTCTTGAAAATAATTGTTACTCCACCTGGTGGCACAAAATGGCAACTAAGGGCAAATAACCAAGACAAATATTTTAAATTCATGAATCATTATATTTTAATGTTAGTATGAAAAGAAAAAAAAGAAAGTGGCCCATTTCTGGGGTTGAGCTTTGTGGTAAGTGATATTGCGAACTACTGTTAGCAAAGCTGCTTGTAAAAGAAAAAAGGAACACTGTTCGGCAGTTAACGTTGTTTATATAAACATTGAGATTTTGCTTGCTCATGATTAATGGTTGGAAGCACAGACTATCAACTAGACAGTCAAGTTTCGATCTCGGCTTTGAAGCGATTGCGTGTCTTGTCAGATTCAATAAAAAAGAAACATTAAAAAAAATATTCTATTTTCCTCATATTTTCTATTCTTAAATCTTTTTTTGAATATTTCATTGGAGCACATGGTAGAGCAAGTGCCAGTGTGATTGCAAAAATTAAGAGTAGTGATGGGACGATTCCAATGTTTTTTTCCTATTCCGATACAATTACTGATTCCGGACTAAATTCCCGGTTCCAGTACAATTACCAGTTCCGATTGTTTAAAAATCTCTGAATATTTAACAATAGAGTTGTTATTTTTTCCCCGTAAAAATACCTACTAAATGTGTATATATTTTCTTAAATGTAAAAACATACTTGTAAGGAGTGATCTATAGATTTTGATTTTAGTGGAAGCTTAAGATCAATAATATTTATTATTTTATCATTACTGCTAGTAGTGGTTTTGCTTTAAACAAAATCAAATAAAGACAATTAAAAGAATCGTTTTCGGCATCAAAAAAATGTTCACAAATGTTTTTGATTCCGATAGTGATTCTGATTAATCCTCTCAGCACTAATTAAGAGTGGATGAAATAAGTTCAGGAAACTTCTGCTATGACTAACCAGCAGAGCATTCCCAACGTCGACCAACGATAAAGAATATCAAGCATGTGTACATAGCGTGGATAATATATGCATATAAAACCTGCCCAGTGAACATCTTTTGCGTGGAGTAAAAATAACATGGGACTAATATAATGGCTGCGTAATAATACAGCGGATTAGTCTTAAACACAGCTTTAGTTATGATGACCCCACAGGAAAATGTAATTTGGACAGTAGGAAGATGTGTTCAGAACAGGAGACTATGGCCACATTCAAAGAATGGATTAGAGTTCTTGGATTAGTAGATATAGAACAGTTGAGGTATCAGGGTCAGTTCACAGGAGAAGGCCAATAGAAACATTGGAGAAAATGATAAAAATGGATCTGACCAGAGATGGGTTATTTTGAAAGTCAATTTATTGAAGCCGTCCAACACATGTCAACATGGAGTACGCAAGTTAAACCATTCATGAAAGTATTTTGTTAAATAACAACGTGTCTGCGTGGATGTTTTGAGTGAGACTATGTTTTTTTTTTAAATAAAGTTGAAAGAAAATAATTTAAAAGACAGGATAAAATAGGGCTTTAAGTTTCAGTTAGTCGTTTTATTTCATTCCCCCTCCCCATACCATGTAAATAGCATAATTATCTTTAGGCATTTGAAACCAGTCCGCGGTCTTGTAAACAACTTTCTCTAGCAGACGCATACCCACATCTACTATACTTACTCATATCTACCTACATTCTATGATTACCCCACCTCTCCGCCGTCAATTATCCCAAGTATACATAGGATAGGCATTCTGAACATCTTTTTACAATCCTAAATATTTGCGTTCTACAAGCTGCCTTCAATAAGTTTTCAGACTCATTTTGTACAAGCATTTAAAATTATAATAGACTCTTGAAAATTCAGTATGTTATTGCTATACATCTTATGAGATGACTGACCAACTTTTATGATTTCAGGTTCAAATAAACAGATACAGCAGGAACCAAAATACACCCAACTAAAGCCTAAAATTCAAAAATGCAATCTGGATGTGAGGTCTCTTTAGAAGAACGATATGCAATAAAATTGTGTTTTAAACTTGGGAAAAAAATTCCACAGAAACGCATGTACTGCTTTAGCCTACTTTTGGACCATTTTGCATGAGTCGATCATCAGTTTTTCAGTGGCATAAGAGATTCAAGGAAGGCAGGGAGTCTATGAAAGATGATGAGAGGTGTGAAAGGAGTAAGGAAGTCAGAACATTAGAGTTGATTGGCCAAATAAAGAATTTCATAGAAAACGACCGTCGTGTGTCTATAGAGACAATAAGTGCACAGTTTGATGTCAGTGTGTGAACTGTATATACAGTTATTCGTGAGGAACTGAAGATGCGGAAGATTTGCACAAACTTCATCTCAAAAGGTGCTTAATGAAGATCACAGATTGTTCGATGAAGATGGGCATCAAGACAGTTCTTCATCCCCCCTGTAGTACAGACCTTGCTCTATGTGACTTTTGGTTATTCCCTAAGCTCAAGGAAAACCTTAATAGTTGATGTTATGAGACAAATGAGGAGATGAAAGAGGATTTGACAAGGGTCATTGACATAATCACACAAGCGGACTTCTATGGGGCCTTCCAGAAGTTGTTAGAACTGTACAACAAATGCATTGCAGTCGGAGGAGATTACTTCGAACGGTACTGGAGTTGTATGTGTGTACTATCAATAAAAGTGCCAACGCAAAAAATATCTGGAATCTTATTGAAGGTACCTCATATCACTGAAGTTAATAGCCTGAGCCACTTATTTTGCCGAATAATTTTTCATTTTCTATGAGTTTCGAATACTTTTAGTTTTTTTGTACAGTGCATTATTTGTTTACTTATATTTGTTTTTAAATACAAATCAGTAATTTTTCATTTTTAACAATTGTTTACTTTGGTTATTATTTTTATAAAACCTAAAGGAATACTTTTTCACGTGTTTTTTATTTTTTGTATTATACTCACATTTTTAAATTGAAACGGATACTGAACAAAAAACAACAACAAAAAAACGATAGCTCTTTTCGTATAAATCTAAATAATTTCATTTGAAAGTAAAATTTCATTTTACGAAACTAATGTTGGCATAAATGTAAATTGAAACAGTTTTATGTATAATTATGAATAAACTAACGTTTTTAATTTATTTTCTCCTATTCAGTGTGTGTGTGTGTGTGTGTGTGTGTGTGTGTGTGTGTGTGTGTGTGTGTGTGTGTGTGATGCCTATATCGAGAATACTTGGGGGAAAAGAGGTTTGAAGGACTTTTTATTTATTTTCATCTGACAATTTGATAAACAAAAGATACGGTAAAAAATTAAATGAAACTTGAAAATTCTATATAAAAAAATAGAACGGTTCGTAAACTGCACAAGTACCAAAGGTGTACTCATATTCACATAATCAACAAAATGAATAATTAAGAAAAAATAAAAAAAAAGACGAAAAGACAAAACGAAAAAAAAAGGTGCCTTCTTTGAGATGGACAATAAAAAAGAAGGACTTATAGGCAAAGATATAAATGTGTCACTATGAATAATTAGTTTTATCAACCCATAGGTTCTCAAATGAGTAATGTATTAGTGTTACTCTAATTTATATGCCTTTAAAGTTCAGATTTCTCGCCCTGACATGAATATGAAAAGCCTACTTTTTCTATTTAAAAATTATTTAAACGAAATTCTTAATATATTCACTCATGGTTTGAGAGCGACTACATGAAGGTAAATTAATTAACATATTCCTTTGTAAAAAACGAGAGTTACTTAATTACTTATTCTTTTTTATGTTTTCTTATGAGCAGAATAGTTCTATTTCACTATTAGGCTGAATTCTATTTATGCATAGTTTCTATATTCTGCATAATTGCATATAATTTATGATGAAAACGTTCTAGCACACAGAAATTCTCTCTCTCTCTTTATATATATATATATATATATATATATATATATATATATATATATATATATATATATATACCAAGTTAAAGCTATTCAGGAGATAAAACCCATGAATTAAAACGAGGTTATTAAGAGCAAAATATATTATTTTCATTTATATAGACAAATATTACATAGTCGCTACACTGAACATGCTAATGTTTCGAAGGAATTGGTTTGTTAAATAAACAAAAGTTCCTCGTCAGGCGACAGAGATAAAGTTTATCTGTTATTCAAAGCAGCTGGTTTTTAAACACCAACTGCTTTAAATAGCAGATAAACTTTACTTCTGTCGCCTGACGAGGAACTTTTGTTTATTTAATAAACCAATTCCTTCGAAACATTAGCATGTTCAGTGTAGCGACTATGTAATATTTGTCTATATAAATGAAAATAATATATATATAAGTGCCATTGTTGGTGGATGTGCGAAAAGTATCTACCAAACTCTTCTCTGAATATTTGGACTACTATTTGGACTGAATATTTGGACTATAGAGTATTTGGCATCTGCGAACACTTTCAATTTGTTTTTTAGACTGTAAAAATGGATGCTAATGGACCAAAATATATGAAAAAACAGTTGACTTTGGCTGAAGTAAATTGACTAACTTCAGAGCATGCGTACATACACATTTTTAGCTTGAAGTAGCTTAATTTTTAGCTTTTCTTTATTCATTACGTGATACCTCAGATGGTAACGACAGTGGCTAAAACGTTAAGTAAGAACTAAGGCTGAAACGTTAAATAATAACTAAGGCTGAAACGTTAAATAACAACTAAGGCTGAAACGTTAAATAACAACTAAGACTGAAACGTTAAATAACAACTAAGACTGAAATTTTAAGTAATGACTAAGGTTGAAACGCTAATTAACGACTAAGGCGGAAACATTAAATAACAACTAAAGCT
Source organism: Euprymna scolopes (assembly GCF_053919585.1). Taxonomy (NCBI): domain Eukaryota; kingdom Metazoa; phylum Mollusca; class Cephalopoda; order Sepiida; family Sepiolidae; genus Euprymna; species Euprymna scolopes. The sequence continues at coordinate 97,264,824 of NC_136484.1, forward strand.
GAAACGTTAAGTAACAACTAAAGCTGAAACGTTAAGTAACGACTAAGGCTGAAACATTAAATAAAAACTAAGGCTGAAACGTTAAGTAACGACTAAGGCTGAAACATTAAATAACAACTAAGGCTGAAACGTTAAGTAATGACTAAGGCTGAAACGTTAAGTAATGACTAAGGCTGAAACATTAAATAACAACTAAGGCTGAAACGTTAAGTAATGACTAAGGCTGAAACATTAAATAACACCAAAGGCTGAAACGTTAAGTAATGACTAAGGCTGAAACATTAAATAACAACTAAGGCTGAACCGTTAAGTAATGACTAAGGCTGAACCGTTAAGTAATGACTAAGGCTGAAACATTAAATAACAACTAAGGCTGAAACGTTAAGTAATGACTAAGGCTGAAACATTAAATAACACCAAAGGCTGAAAAGTTAAGTAATGACTAAGGCTGAAACATTAAATAACAACTAAGGCTGAAACGTTAAGTAATGACTAAGGCTGAAACATTAAATAACAACTAAGGCTGAAACGTTAAGTAATGACTAAGGCTGAAACATTAAATAACAACTAAGGCTGACATGTTAAGTAACAACTAAGGCTGGAGCACTGACCTGTTTTGGTTTCAATTCCAGCTGATGACACTGAAGTCACCCTTTTTAAAATGTTTTGAAACAATTACTATATGTATTGAGTCCAATCTCATAATCAACAGAGAATTTGCTCTGTAATAATAGTTATGAAATCTGCGTGAATGAAAATATCATATTTAAGCGAATCTTACGACCGGGCAACGTCAGGCGGTCTGGTAGTCTAGTACTAAATTAAAGTAGTGCGAGTCTGGGCACGTATTTTAAAGTGAGACACTCCCAAATGACAAATTTAGTTTTAAAACATGAAAAACAAATTACTAAATTAACTTATTTAAATAGCTCATATATTCTCTAAGCATCAAACGAAAACTTTATGAGATAAAAGATGAAAAGAAATGACATTTTATAATAATTATGAGCGGCAATGTCTAAATTTAGCATAACTTGTTTAGGACATCAAGAATGTCCATTTTAATTGTGCACTCCCCTCTCACAATGGCAGGGTTAGACAAACGGTAAGTTTTTAATGTGTGGAAAATCCAATTCTTCCCAAAATGAAGCATTCTGGGTAGAGACAAAAATAATTATCTCAGTCTAGCAGCACTTCTTCACTAACTGAGAGGAAAACAGATAAACTCCATTATAAGACCATGCACTACAGTTTTTCCCCAGCCAAAAAGGCATAAAAACCTCAATCCCATGCAAAACTTATATTCAGCGTTCATTAATGTTAATATTTATTCAATCTGCTTGTCGCATGGTGTTTTTATTTTTGTTTTTAAACATGCTGCCAGTAAAATTTTCTCAGCAAGAATATCTTCCACAACGACAAAGATTTTCCGTTTGTTCCTCCTGAAGCCTGACCTCAAACAGAAGTTCCAGTAACAATGTTTCTTTCCAACGGCTTCCCAACGGTGAGACACTCTGCCACAAGATTGCTTCCCTAGAGGCTACAACATGAACATCTCCAAATAAAATGTATATAAACACTAGTCGAAATCCTTCCTCATAAATCATCAAATCGTATTGTGTTTATTTGTTTCAATCCTCTCATAATATTCTTCATCCTTCAACTGACAATCTTTCCATTTCAGTATTTTTTAGCCTTGAGAAGTGGTGGCTCATTAACAAGAACAGAAGAATGATTATTATGAGATTATTATTATTATCTCTTGAAAATGCATGGTCCGCCACGAGTGCATAGTGAACGAGGCATAAAAAATGACTAAGTTCAGTATCCCCGCCCCCATTTAGTTCCAAAAGTCCCTAGGGACTGTCAAATCCTGGTGAAAATGAACAAACGGTGCAGTTTAAGGCCTTAACATATGTAAATTTGAGTTCTGCACCATGCAAAAAAAAGAAATGACTAAGTTCATTATTTGCCCCCCCCCCCAATTTAGCCCCAAAAGTCGCCAAGGCCTTAATATATTTAAATTTGAGCATCATGCAAAACTGCTAAACAGAAATACACAGAAAATTTTGGACAAATATGGTAAAAAAGTCCCAAAAATGTGGTGATTTATAAGCCCTAACATAGCCACATATCGCAAAGTGTTATAGCAAAATTATATAGAAATCAGTTAGTTACAACTTTTCAGAAAGTTTTATAAAAATCCAAGGCATCATTTTTTTTAATAAGTACAAAAGTGTCAATTTTAGCCATTTTAACCCGAAAGGCACCCCTAGGAGGGCAACTGGAGTTTTCCTGAAAAATCTGTTCTGTTACTTTTTTTACTCATATCATGTTTAATATTTGTGCAAAATTTTTAAAAATTACAAGGCGTAATAATTGATAAAAAGTGCGAACAGATGAACAGACAAGGGTGAATTTACAGGTTCACATTCCTTTTGTCGGGGGCCCAACAATTACTGCTAAATTACAACATGATGGCAAAATAACCTATCTATTTCGAAATATAAATTAATATCCAAAAATAGAAAGTATAAAAAAATTGTAAATTAGTATAAAAAATAGAAATTACTATAAAAAAATGTAAATTAGTTTAAAAAAATAATAATTGTGAGGCAAGGGGTGTGCAATTCCGAACCACACCTGTCCTGAAGTGGCACTGTTTGGGTCCAGTGTCAAAGAGAAGCTCAAGATTGACTGGAAACATGGTTACCCATTTTACTACTGACCAAGCTCAACGTTGCTTAACTTTGGTGATCTGATGAGAACCGGCATGTCAACATGATTATGCCGTAAACTCTTTGCTGATTAAATATCGTGAAACAATAAATTCTGAATATTCTTGTAGCGCCAAGTCAAAGCGCAGCGGAGCAGAATGCAGTTTCCCTAACGCATGATGATAGCCAAGTAGCATACATGCATGTTGAGTATCTCATACGGAGGCAAACATCAATATTGATCGACACCAAGGTTGCTGAGCACGATTAGAATTGGCAGCCAACTATTCAGATCTGACGGAAAAGGTCAGCGGAGCTATCTCTCAGAGAACAGAACATTCCGCAACTATTATCTTCATTTTCCACCTTTTATATTTGGTTCTTTAGTGCTCTTGTGGATTCAATCCGAGGAATTTTTATTTCTAGTTTGCTCATGCTTATCAATATTTTCAGAACGGAAGTGATACTTATCTTTGCCTATATTTTTTGTTCTTTTTTAAATAGCATCGCTTGATTTGTTCAGTGATATCAAACTCAGTTAGTTTACTTGATGTACAAACGATGTTGAACGAATAAAGGAAAAAAAAATGAAATAGCCTCGCAAAAGAAATCAAACTCATATTTCTAGCTAATACCAGATCTTTATCGATCATTTTATCATTATTGTAACCCATTTGGTGTTCTCATACAATCCGTTTATTATTATCATCATCATTATTACTACTAGTAGGACTCTCAGTTGTTTACTTGCAGGATTTTGTGACATACCGTACACAGCCCCCACAATATTATGATAATGATTTAGTTCAAGATTAAACATGTGCTCTGGTTAATGAATCTGCTTATGTTGTCTATCTCCAAAACTTGTAGGAGTGTGTGACATATTTCCATTCAATGGACGTCAAATGCAAATTCAGACCCACAATATTAAAGAGTGGAACGATAAAATTGTCGCCCTAGAAAAGACGAAATGCTTCAATTTCCATTTGATGAACACCGGTTTTCGTTTTTTATTGCAGATCATCTACTAGTTGGCCAGTTGTGTACAAATCCCAAGAGCGATGGGAGCCTTCTATCATGCCTGAAAGTGACACAGGTCCAATGAGCGAGATCAGAGATGCGCCGCTGTATAACTCATGTTCTCTACCAATCCAAGTTATGACAACAGGACCATTGTTAGCTTAATGCTTGAGGACAAAACTCAATGCATAGAGATGACAGGTTATGGTCTTTGGTGTAGTTTCAGGTCAGAGCCACATGATGCACCTCATATCGAAGTCGGCTCGAAAGTCAACACCAATGTGCAATCAGTTGGCCGCTGGTAGACCCTGGGTGTGGCAGCAGGACTCAGTGCTGGACTCGAGAATATCACCAGCATCACATCCCACAACACCAAAGCCAGCCTGATCGCCGCTATCTGCCGAGTATTTGTTGAGCTCCCGCCGGCATTGTGGAAAATGCATGCTCCTAGTTCTGGACCCATATCGAGGCAGTGATTGAGGCCAAAGGCAGCTACATTTCATAGATGTCAGCTTTACTATATAATCAAGTAATCTGAATTGATTTTTTAAATAAAAGTTGAAAAATAAGGCAGTATTGTTTTCTTTAGAGCAACAATTTTATCATTCTCACCTGTATTGCACCATGTTTGTTCAAACTAAACCATCTAAGTACTCTGATAATGGACTCTAATCTCCAAAACCCTAGTCGGAGTGCTTCTTTTTCTTTTTACTCTTATTCATTCTAAACGAAATATATCCAACTAACCCAAGTTGACAAAATCTCACTCCTTCACTGTAGAGATTCCTCGATGTTGGAAACTTTATACTCTAATAGTTTCTTCTCTCAAACTGTTAACATTTGAAATTCTCTCCCAGTCTCCTGTTTCTGACAGAACCTGTTTACAGAAGTTACAGCGTAATGTGGACAGACATCTTGCTACTCAACTCCCTGCATAGTGATCCTGTAGATATGGTTCTAAATAATAACCCCTTACGTACAAGAATGAAATGAATACAAGTAAAAAAAGAATGTAATTTTTAAGGAGCCGTCGAATAAATGCCAGCATATAAAACAAAGGTTGAACTGAGGATGATGGTAATGATACTGATAATAATGATCTTGAAAATTAAATGATCTATATATTTTTATTTGTTGCGTATGACCCGGTTTTGTTTTTAATTTCATGACCCATTAAAGGGTCTCGGCTTGCAAAGCCCCTAACAGGTCATGACGCATATCTTCTCACGTAGCCAGTCATGAAAATGTCTTTTATCATCTGGATTCACACATGATAGAACAAGGAAATTGGAGAAGAGACATATTAAAATAAATAACAGACTTTCTTTGTTATTACTTGGTTTCTGTCTGCTGACTGTACGGCGCTGTGACTGATCATCACAGATCAGATCTACACAAAAATAGGACAATTTAAATGGAAATAATTGGTTCCCTAGTTTTTTTTTTACGTATTAAACTATAGCAAGGTTACTGTATAATGCCCGGTAAAAACAAAAACAAAAACAAAAAAAAAACAAAAAAAAACGAAAGGCGTTTTGTTTCTAGTGTTCATAAAATTTAAAACATTTCTTATGTTTCTGAAATTTTTTATAATATACTAGTCTACCTGTTGGCCCTTAAAGGGTAAGAGGAAAAATGTTCAAAATAAAATTTTGAGATTATATTTTCTTTTATTGTCTTCCCAAGATGTCATATTTTTTCAGTGATGAGTGAAAAAAAAAACTCAGGAAGCCCCCAGAGCGCCACTGCAAGCACTAATTAAAATTAAGGAGGCCTTACTAAAAGCACTACTAAAATCAGGTTTCTACCTCTCTCCTCCGTGAAGAGAAAATATTTTTTAATTAAGGCCTGAAAAAAAAAATCGTCATAATCCAAAGGAGCGCTACTAAAAGCAGTAAATATGGTTGTAAATATGCTTATATGTATGTGGATGACTATTAACCCCCCCCTCTTTGGGTTGAGCACTGTCGCAAATGTACTTTCGCCCGATGCTTCGTTTGGCTATGAAGCTCACTGTCCGTTTGTTTGTAAACAAACTAGCAGTTTGAACACTAAAGCGATGGGCAAGTGCTTCTTTAATAGACACTTGATGAGGGACATTGTGGCCACCCATTCGTAGACTTGTGGGCAGAGCTGCAGACTGTCAAGTCGATGGTTGTAGGTTCAATCAACGGCTGGGGAAAGGGAAAGGTGCTTGTCTAGCCACAATGATAAGTTGTGATACAAAGAAACAGTACTGTATGTGTTTGACTATATATATATATATATATATATATATATATATATATAAGTAAACAATAATTCTTATTTATACCTACAGACACTAGTGTTTCATGCTTATGCAATTATCAGTGTAGAAGGTGAAAATTACTGCCGGTCATGAGGTTCGAACGCAGCCATGAAGCCACCTTTTGCTCCATTTGCTAAGCCTTTATTTTAGACCCACCAATGCAATGAGAATGAAGGGGATTAAGAATTATGAAATGCCGAATTCTGGCGATTATATCAGACAATCTAGAGTGTTCGAACGAGCAGAACTAAAGAACCTTGCATAAACGCGAGTTGACTGCCTTTTATTTTTATTCCACAGGTAGTAATCAAAAGGTACTAGATAATATATATATGTGTGTGTGTGTGTGAAAAATTACCACAAACATTCCAGTTCGAAGTTATTGCTCCCAGGTAACGGCAGGTATTCTTGCTGATATTTAATACAATTTTAAATTACTGAATGTGTAAGCGATAATCTAGTGATAAACGGGTGTTGCTTAATAAGATCGGGCTGGAACAATGGACGACATGTATTGTGACGATAAAACGTAAAATATAATCTTCAGACAAGCATAAACGTCTCTAAAGTAATGGTCTGCTGTCTATAAAATTTTCTAACATAGAATTTAGTTCGGATATGGCTTTGCTCATTAAACTCACATCTATCTATCTACACATACTGAAGCATATATCAACAAGAGCATGTCTCGGTAAACTAGCATCCTTCTCTCTACCACCGCATGTTCATACAACTTCAATATCAGGACAACTTTCTTTTTTAATAACAGCCGTCGGTTGCCAATAAAAGCTCTTAACAACGCAGAATTCAATTTAGTTATGACTTTGGCCAATAGACTCTCATACCGAAAGTACATCTATACTGCATAATCGGTTTCCGTTAGATATTCGCAGTTAAGTATTAAAATGGGTGACCATTTAGTAATACCAGATGCTGTATGTGGTCTTAAGCCTTGAGAGAGATGGGCGTCACCAAACTATTGTTGTCCAAGACATTCTACATGAAACAATGCAGCGCTCCCACAACCCTGAACGTTAAGGGACTTCTCCTCTTCCTCCTCCTCCTCCTCCTCATCATCATCATCATCAATAATCAAAGAACATAGACTCACACACATTTATGAGAAAATATGTTTTAATATGTACCTGTCTGTTTTTTCTTTAGTATTGCATTAACTTGCTCGACTGAGCTCCAACTTCTTGTTTCTCCTTTCACAGCAGGAACTTTTTTCCCCCACTGCATCAGAAAAAGACATTCCTTTCTCCCTTCATATGTCTAAGGTCAGATATGACTTTTTTTTTTTTGCAAGAACTTCCTGTTTGTGGAACACATAATCACGGGAGTGCTCCTTGTTAATTACAACTTTGTTGTTTTCAAGGTCAATGTTAACACATATTTGTTAAAACAGAATCATAAGTAATAAGTTCTTATAATTGATAAATGTGTCTGCTCCCACGGTTATCCTCATCTTTAAGCTGAGGATTATTTCAGTTTCATTAACCTTTATTCCCGAGTGGGATTTGATAAGCGATGACCCAAAAGTATGTGACACTCTGCACTGATGATTCCCTAAAGGATGAATCACTAGCGCCTGTAGGAATTTAATAATTATTATAGTAAATAATTATGTCAGCCATTTAAGAAACTCGTTTCTTATTGTTGAGCACTTTCAGTTGAAATAAAAAGTCGGTCAATTTAGCTCTTATGTGCAGATCATCATATAATGATTAGATCACTCTGACAGACGTTAAAAAACATTTAAAAATAAATGTTTAAATTTCAACAGTGTTTCTCGCGGTTAAGGGTGGCCGAGTGGATTAGGTCCTTGCTAATGAAGCCAGAGATGGTTTCTGTTGCTGGGTTCAGGTCTATCAACTGGTGTTAATCGTGACACCCTGCACTGATGATTCTCGAAAGTAGTAAACACTAGTGTGTGTATGTATTTAATAATTATTATAGCAAATAATTATATATGGTGGCGTTAATATCATAAAATACAACTGCAACTACTCTAGGAATTTTTTTTCGGATTCATGCAATCCTGCCCAACTTCTTTTTTAGGGAGTCCTTATTCTTCTGGTTAATAAGCAAGGGAAACATAAAAAAAAAATTGATATAATAATTATATGATTGTTTCTGCGCTACGAAACAGGTGCTGTCAAGAACATCTTAGCATACTGAAAAAAATAAACGATAAGATGAGCAACATCTTGGAATTTGAAACATAGACTTTCTGTCTTTTATTTGTATAGGCTTTGTAGTTCTATTAACATATATCGAGATTCATTAATAAAAGGATTGGTATAAATAAAGGGCAAAATATAATTAAATAAGCATATTTTTTTCCCATAAACAAACTCACATCCACACGCACATATGTATGTGTATTCAATCTAATATATACATGTGAAGATAATGTTAGATACAAGGTCGGTTTTTAATGTGAGGAAATCCAACTCCCCAAACTCTGGATTGAGAGATATCAAATTTACCTCAGTTACTGATCAAGAACAGAAAATATGAAGTTGAGCATCAGTACAGTTACTACACTTTGCTCCAAGCACAAAGAGCCAGTCTTTTTCATGATATTTATTATCGATAGTTTTTTTTTGTTACAAAGTCAATATTTGATTTTGATTCATTCAATTTTTTATATGAATTGTTGCGCCCCCCCCCCAATAAATAAATAAAAATAAAATAAATAAATAGAATTCAATTTAATTCCCTTTGGAAAATACTTTGAATCGGTCAGAAGTATTTTTACATGAACGCCATTTTACAAATGGACGTTACTAGGTATTTATCAATGAGAAACATATGTGTATATATTTATACCTACATTTTTGTAGGGTAAATAAACAACCCAACCAATATGAAATTTAGACCATACCTGCTTGACGTAAGGGTGGATAGTGTGAATTATAAAGTGAGTAATGGCCGCTACTTATTAAAATATTTTCAGTTCTAATTGAAAAGTAAATTACTTGTTTGTTTTTATTTAAACTTGGGATGATAAATGCCAATGTTTGGTCAGATATGCATGAAACAATATCGGAATGCGTTACTTTTCACTCTTTTCTATCTCATTGCTTTCTGCACCAAATTATTCAGAATTGCGTCAGTATTGCTTTGCTTTGCACTATATATATATGTATACTATCAAAAGTACCCGTCGTTGACTGGGTTCAAAAACAGCCTACAGAAAATGGACTCTGATTTATGAAAATATGATAGGTTATGAAAAGTAAAGCTTGTAAAGAGATAGCTTCGAATTTAAGAGTATCAAGACCAAAGCAAAATATGATGAAAGTAAAAATAAAATAGATAAACCCCATAATTTATTATACCATACCTGTTCACACTGAAACACTTATCACAATATTCTTTGGATCTATATTAAAAAACCTTGTTAAACTTTGTGACATATTTCCATTCTATGGAGGTCAGGCGCGAACGAACACCCCATAATTTTATTATACCATATTTCTTCAAACTGAAACATAATTATCAAAGTATACTTACGCAGATAGATATGAAAAGTCTTTATTAAAGTGTGTGGCCATTTCCATTCTATGGAGGCCAGGCGCGAATGCAGACCCCACAATTTTATCATACCATCCCTATTTAAGTTAAAACATACTTATGAAAGTATTATGTACATCTATATCAAAAACACTTGTAAACGTTTTTTTTTTTAATTTTTACATTTTTATTTCCATACTTTGTGAACCAGGCGCGTACGCAGACCCTACAATTTTAATCAATCATCATTATGCCAGATCAAACATACCCATTTCTGTGTCTCGATAGATCTATCATTATATGTAATCAGTTTTCTATAATAATCAACCATATAGGAGCCTATTCGTGACTAGACACACACGCAGACGTTCAGCTTTATATCATATATATATATATATATATATATATATATATATATATATATATATATACTAGCATGGGTGCCAGGAGTTGCTCGAGTGTTTGGAGGTGTATGTTGAGCAAAAAAAAAAAACAACAAAAAAAGTAGTAGTAGGCAGACAGACTCGAACCCGTACCGCGAAGGAGAAAAGAACGTGACAAAAAAAGTGACGTATTATCTGTTTCGTCACTCACCAAACCGGAAGTGGAGAATGTTTAAATTTAGGCTAGACAATCGAAAAGAGGGGATGCCTTTCAAAAAATATCGGCAAAAAAGCGACCCCCACATTGTAGAAACGTGGCCAGTTGAGGGTGAAGGCATTAATGCTTTTTATTCAATTTTTGATATTTGTTGTCCGAAGGGTCGGCTTCAAACCGATACGGATCTTGTGAAAATCCGTCACCTCCGTCGAAAATTTTAGACAGACATACACTCATACATACATGCATTTAAACAGACAGATGATATGCATATAATAGATCTAATTATATATATTATAGTGTATTAACAAAACCAAGACTTCAAAAATGGGACTGATAGCAATAAAAAGTGTATTTCATTGTAAGTTACAATTTTTTCCAGACTTGTTGGACAATTTCAAACATTATGGCGTCTGAAAATTTTCACATAACCAGCCTTTCTTCAGACTTCTTGAATAAAACACACTTTAGCAATAGAACATTATTTAAAGAAATTTCCCTTAAAGGAAAGAAGCACGCGAAAACATTTATCCTGGACGCATTCTTGTTAAGGACGTATTTAAATATTAATTCCGTATCATTATTTAAAAACCTGTCATAAGAAGTTACCACAAAAACCCGTAGCCATTTAATGTCTTTTAATAAAACAATTCATTGAATTCTTAAATTAGACTTCTATATTTCTTTATTTCACATAATTAATTAAAAAAAAACAATTTTTTTAGAATTTTATTTTTATATTTATAATATGGCTAGAACAACCTAGCTAAAACGTTACGATTAAGTTAGTTTCGTATTCGCCATATGCTGGTTTCAATGTTTACAAAATATCGGCTATCTTATTACTTAGATTTAAGACCAGTTTTAAGTTAATGTTTTATTAAAGAGGGAAATAAAAGCTGACATTACCTTATATTTATTTAATACTCATACATCATTCGAGGATAGGGATCCCATTCTATTTTTTATTATTTAATATTCAATTATTCTCTTTCGTTCTAATCTATTTTGATTATCGATAATTGGTAAATCCTAGTTGCGAAGGGGGATAATCCATCCCATTATTAATTTTTAAAAATTAGTTGAAAAAGTATGGGAAACAAAGGTCGGCGTAGGTACTTATAACAGTTAAAGGGAGACAACTAGGGCCGTTTGATGTTTCAAGTTTAGTAAATACTAAAAAGCGTCTATGATTTATTAATTAATTTAATTAAACAGATATAGAAAAAGCTATGATAGCTTATTAAAAAAATTAAAAATTTAAAGTATGTTTTAATCTTAAAGTTGATTATATACCCATGGGTTTAACCTACATCTGCCATTCATCCATAATCTACTGGGTTTACTCATGGCTCCAAAACCAAAATTACAATTCGTGTATTATGTTCTTGGACACCTAAATAACATAATATATACCCTATTAATAATTATTCTGAAAACAAAACCAGCCAATAGCTACAAGTGTGTTTCACTCCAATGAAAAGGTGTTTACATTTTTGGATAAAAACATTTAGAACAAGAGTAAATCAACCAGCAGGGATTTTACAAGCTTTAGTTGTCAGAGAACAATATCAATTAATTACCAATCCACTAATTGCTAATTTAAGTTTTTTTTTATAATTGATAGTTTATTGTTAAGCTGTTTTATTGATCTGGAAACGGTACCACTTATTTCATCTTCAATGCTACGACAACTAAATACTAAAAAAGTGCTCGCGGTTATGGAACAATATCTCTAATCTGTGTTAAGCTTTATACTTAATCTATATTTCTTATCCAGTTTAGAATACTAGAAACTATATTTGTTTACTAGATTTGGATCCTTTGTTTAGACTACATCATTCCAAGCTCTACATTACTCTACTCTACATTAACATTTGGCCTTGTACCCAAAAATCTTAATTGTTATGAAAAGTTTTTACCTCAGTTACATTTAAGACGTGATAGCAGAAACCTATTCTCGTGAAGACATCCCTGTATAGCATCCAGCTATTTATTTAATATTTCTTCTTTCGAATTCACTATGTAGAAGGCTTCCAATAAACATAGATTGCACCTTTTTGATTTCCCATATATATATATATATATATATATATATATATATATATGATGATTGCAACGTCTTCTCAGACGAATGCCACTCCCTCAGACATTTAAAATCCATGAGCCCAAATGTCCAAGGGAGTATCTATACAAATATGATGTTTCAGAGTCTTAGCTTTGTACGACAGCTAAGTCTCTCTCGCGGTTCAAAATGTTGAGATCCAGCAACAAGCAAGAGCAAGATAGCCAGCAACAAATTAAACTGCAGACCAGCTTAATGCGGGTACTGGTCTTCCGCTTTATGATGTTTTAAATCAGAGATTTGCTTCTCCTAGAAAGGTTGCCTTCACCACGGCTTACGGGAGCCCTCTCTACCCCAATACACATACACACACACACACACACAGAAATATACACGGTGCTAGTTGGCCGTTGACCCAGAAAAAGAGTTCATTCGTCCTTTTGAAGGTCTTGTTTTTAATCCTTCAGGGAGACTAGCGGCCCTCCTCACCAAACAAATCAGGTGGGGGAACCAGTTTAGTCGCCGGTGATCCGACCATGAGGCAGGTAGTACTGGGTTACATGGTACCAGTAGCATATGACATGACCGGACGGTATATATATATATATATACACACACATACATACATACATGCATATATATATATATGTGTGTGCGTGTGTGTGTGTGTGTGTGTACGTGTGTGTTAGAGGTACACATGGAAATTCCACGGTTTTATCCTTCTCCAGTTTGATATTGATGCAGTTCTTAAAAATATTTTTTTCTATGGACGTTCGTCAGAACCGCAGACTCCGCAACAGATTTGTTCAAATTTATCTTAGTATTTCGATGTTGTTTCAGAATATAGCTGGGTATGGAATTCAATATCCAAAACTCGTGTACGACATATTTTCATTTTATGGACGTCCAGCGCGAATAGCGACCCCACTATATTATTCTACTATCTTTACGCAGAAAAGGTACTGCACTTTAATCCTAACCAGAATAGCAAGAAAGAATGTTTTAGTTTGAGTTTCATGTTCGATAAAATACGATAAAATTAACAAAAAAAAAACAAAAAAAACTAAAAACTAAAACAAAACAAAAACATTACATTGCATTTTTGTCAGTCGGGTGCTCCCAGTTTTGAAAACAAAGTAATAGATCATAACGTACGTACGGGAGTGAAAGTATTTTAATGTATTATTAAATATACTAGACCATTCTATGTTTTATTTTATGAATGTGAAACTGAGCCAATAGTGGAAAGGTTTATTTATCGATAAAACCGCACTAAATTTTAAATATTTACTTGTAAATCTTAAGGCTTCTAAAAAAGATTTTTTTTTTTTGTAAATAAACCGTTATATCAGATTTGCTTTTCCTATAAAATTTTATTACTTCGAGATAAATAATAAATAAAAGAAATAAGAAATACATTTTTTTTTATTCTCACAGAACATAACTTTTGAATTATTAAATTAATGGGAAAAATTGAGACAGATTTCCTGATCAAATATGCTCGGTAAAATCCATACAACAACTTGTCAGATCAATTACTTTGACGATTTCGGTTGGACGTTCTTTCAAGCAGATCGACTCATAAAATGTTATTACTTTAAGGAGAGAACAAACACTAAAATAGTAAAAATATATACATAACTGAATAACATAAAAAAAATCTAAATTTAAAAAATAAGCTAGTTATTTAAACAGCGATTGAAGATATTAAGAAAAGTAAAAAAATAAGGAAAAATATCGTAAAGAATACAAATTAATAAATAGTTTCATTTATAACATATAATTTCTACAACTGTCAGTAGGAGTTTAGTTTAGCTTAATCGGTAGAGCTTTTGAAGTTTAGAAGTTCTGGTTTCAAATCTTTTTACTTCTAGCCACACTAACGAGTGGTAGAGACAGTGAAACACATGTTTATGGGTACAACATATATATGTGTGCGTATATTTATAGCTTAAATATAAATTTCTATTTTAAATATAACTATAAGGGGGTACTTGGGTATGTGTAGGTGGTGTAGTAAAGAACCCCGATGGGGAGGGGGAGTAAAAAAGTGGCAGTAGAAGGAGGACAGAGTCAAAACAATAGCAGGCTGAGGTGTTAAATAAAAGTGGTAGTAGGCAAGCAGGCTCGAACCCGTAACGCGAAAGAAAAAAAAAAAAGGTTTAAAAAAAAACGCGACATCTTAGTCGATGTCACCGCCCGATGAGAAGTTAGGAACGTTGAAATTAATCGTAGTCAATCGAAAAGCAGACGATGGCTTGCTACAATATCGGCAAAAAAGCGACCTCTCCTTGTACAAAACTGCTTAGTTGAGAGTGAATGAATAAATGTTTTGGGACAATTATTTGATATTTGTCATCTTAAGGATCAATGTTTAAAACGATATCGGTCTCGTCAAGTTCCGTCGTCTGTGTCGAAAGATTTTGCGAGACATATAAACACACACACACACACACACACACACACACACACACACACACACACACACACACATTTTGCCCTTTATATTTATAAAATCTCACCTGTCTGTTTAAATGTATGTATGTATGTATGTATGTATGTTTGTATTTCTCCCTAAAACTTTTGGCAGAGGCGACGGATTCTCACGAGATCGATATCGTCTTGAAGCTCGACTCTTCGGACCACAAATATCGAACAATCGGCTAAAAACATTAACTCATTAACCTTCAACTGGGCACTTTTCTACAGGGAGAAGTGGCTTTTTTTCACCGTATTTTCGAAAGTCACACCCTCTTTTCGATTGTCTAGCCTTAATTTAAACCTTCGCCATTTCCATTAAGGCGATGAATGCAACGGCAAGAAGTTTCGTTTTTCTTTTCATGTTCTTCCCCCCCCCACTGTGGTACGGGTTCGAGCCTTCCTGCCTACTACCATTTTTTTTTCTTTGCTCAACACACAACTCCAAACACCCGGGCAACGCAGAAATTTAAATTCAATGTGAACAAGCACCTTGCGCCCCAGCTTCACACCAAAAGTGCTTCTACGCCGCAAAAATTTTGACTCCTTTTTAAAATGGCCCCTTATGGTTCAGTGCCAATAAGCCTAGTTTGGAATGAAAAAAAAAAAAACCGGCGAAAGAGAATAATTTAGACAAATTCTTCATGCCAGCCCAAGTCATCCAGGATTCAATTCCTTACAAAAAGGTTACTTCTATCCCATCACCGATTTTTGCTGAAAAAAATAAATACGCCTCTTTACGCGACTAATGACACAAGGGATTCGTTATTTCAGATGTTTGCACCTGATCTTGGTGGATTTAAAGCTCCTTTTCGTTTGTTTACACCCAACTGAAGATGATAAAAGCGGATGAAAGAAATATTCGAACACAAAAAAAAAAAAAAAAAATTGTAAAAGTAAATAATGAAGTTGGATTTTTCTTTGGTTGATTTCTTTGCTTTTAATTTTTTTTAAGATGAGGGTTGATACGCTTTATTATTTTGATCCGTCGGACTACAATTCTCACCATGTTTGCTATTTTCATAGCGTTTCAGCTAACGTAATTGTCAACCTTGTTCGGGAGCTCCTTTTTCGGCTTGTGAATGTTTATGTCGAATTCTGGAACCTATGCGGATCTTGGAAGATTAAATCGGACGAAATGTTGTGAAAATAACAATCAAGATGAGGTTAGTAAGCCAATTAAGCCAAATAAACAAATAAAATTATCAATCGCCATCTGAAAAAATCCCGAAAAACCTCGTAACCAAGCAAGAAACAAATTTAATCGGCTAAATCTCTTTAGCTATCTCTACTATTATATAAAAGGAACTTTATCTGTGTGTGTGTTTGTGTCTCTGCGCGTGCGCGCGCGTGTGCGTGTGTGTGTGTGTGTGTGTGTGTGTTTGTTCGTCCCCTATAGTCTCGGAAACGGCTGGGCTGATTTTTGTTTTAATTTCACATGAAGGTACTTGATGTGTCTAGCAATGTCCTTGCGTAGGTTTTATACCGGAATGTGTTTAATAAACATCGAAAATTGATAATCGAAAAATTCCGATTTAAGAAGAAAGTCCCATTTTGACCAAAGTTAACACTATTATACAACTGAACATCACAAATGTACTTGCGAAGTTTTATAACAACATGAGCAGAAAGACCGGGCGTATAGAATCATCAGTATATTTCTTTTGTAAGGCAGAGGTTGTTCAAAATGAATGTTTCTTTTAGAGCACATTTGAACCATGATACTTGACTTTTGTACGTTTAACTTTAATTAAAGTGATTATGTAAAAATAATTTCATAAAATCAACATTTGGTTCTTTGATAAGACAGCGACGCGTTCGAAATAAATGTTTCCGTTTAAAGCACATTTGAACCATTGAATACTTAACTTTTGCATTTTAAACTTTAAGTGAAGCCATTATTTACAAATCATTTTATAAAAATCAATAGTAAATTCTCTACAGTGCAATGTAAACAACAATGTATACTGCGGGGAGGCATGTGAACCTTTCTTCCGGTACACAAAGAGAAGTCCCCAGTTATAGCAGGAAATCAATCGATTTGAGTAAAAATATAAGCAATTTCACCGATTTCGATGACAATAAAAGTATGGGAGGGTGGAATATTTGTTGATCCTTATTCAATCTCGGAAAACGTTGGTCTCCATGCTAGTAAATAATGAAAGACAAATATATCCTTCTGGAGAAGGGGAAAAAATCACAGCGTTTTATAAATTTGAGTTTTTAGATTATTGGTCCAGAAATCTGCACTTTGGGCTACATATGCGCCAATTCCCAAGGAATATTGATTTATTTATCTAAATAGGTGTATACCCAGTATTACCTGGTCGTACAATACGTTTAAATACGATATTTTACTTTATGCGGATTGCGTATGTGTTATTATAAAATCAATCCTCCATTGAATATTATATATTACGAGGAATAATTTGTCTGGTGGACTAATTCGCAATAAATAAATAAATAAATAATGGTAATATTGTTCATCAAATTCCGTCTGTGTTTGTTTACAATATCATGTCAGCTGATATTTGGGCTTGATGATGAATACTCTGGAAAAGTCACTTCTGATTAATGTGTAGTTTTAAAATATGCACACGAAGAAATGATTTGCGGCGATTTTAAATGGTACCTCGTCTTTTATCGTAAACTGAATTCATTAAAAAGAAAAAATACAATAAAATGGTTAATTACACCCGGATTTAAACAGGGAATCATTCGATCTGTAGTCGAATACTCTACATCACTGGGTTATATCTCCAGATGTACAATAATTCTGTTTTTATTAAGAAAAAAAAAATGATTTGCTAAGATTTTATTATCTCCCTTGCCAGTGTAACGTATAATATTTCCCTGTAAAAATTCTTTTTTTCTTATTTATAAAGAAAGACTATTTTTAGGATCGGATTTTTTTTCTATTTTCGATATTTATCGGATGAATTTCTGTACAAAACATACCCAAGAACACTGCCAGGCATATAAATTACCTTAGTGTGGATTTTTCAAAAGACACCGTTTCGGAACCTATGAGGAAGGACCACACACACACACACACACACACACACACACACACACACACACAAAGTGACTTTTATGTAATAGCAGAGACAGAGATTTTCACTGCTTAAAAATTCGATACGAAATCTGTTTATAGTGAGAAATCTGACTCCTCCTCAAAGAAGCACACTGGACAGGTGCAAATGTTTGCCATGTTTAATATTTAATGAGATATAAACATTTACAGTTATTGTAAATATGGAGTCTTATCAAAATTCCATTTATTTTAGGCACGGAAAGTAAAATCTCTGACGTAAACAAGTTGGTAAATAAAATGGCTTCTTTGCACAGAAGCCATATTTACGACAATTTTAAATGAGTATATTAATTTTGTTTTTCATATTTTTATATATAAACTAGAAGGGGGCGCCCGACGGTGCCCGGTCGTAAAATTCATTTTAATATGATATTTTAATTCATGGGGACTTCGTATATATTATAGAGTCAGTTCTTTATCGATTATTACATATTATATAGTATCTAATATTAGTAGCAATTTTATAAGTAATAAAATGATACGCTTTTATCCTTTTCCTGTACAAAACTCAATCATGTTCTGCAAAGTAAAAAAAACAAAAAACAAACAAACAAAATCAAATTTCTTAGAAAAAACACATAAAATAAATAAATAAACGTAGATGAATAGTTTTTGACAAACTTCGCTGTTGTATTTCCTTTAAAATACTTTATGTCGGTAAAAGTAATGATTACCATTTGGTTCCTACTTTTTACTTGCCTCTCCACGAGTGCAGAGTAAGACACCATGTCGTTTTTTCATTAATGTGAGAAAAATCCACATCCCCTAAAATGGTACCCTGAATTAGAACCAAAAAAAATTTCAGAAAAAGAAAAAAAGAAAGAAAAACTTGTTTTAGTCCATAATGGTCCCTCATGCTCCGATTGATAACAGAAAAAAGTGAAATGTACTATCAGAGCAGATATTACACTTTGGCTTTTTAGGGTTGAGAGTTGTATGTTTTTGTTTCGATTCAAGCTGATGGCACCCAATATATATATATATATATATATATATATATATATATATATATATATATATATATACTAGCAAAAGTACTCGTCGTTGACTGGGTTAAAAAAAAGCCTACAAAAAATGGACTCTGATTTATGAAAGTATGATAGGTTATGACAAGGAATGTGTGTAAAGAGATAGCTTCGAATTTGGTGGTATCAAAACCAAAGCAAAATATGATGAAAGTAAAAATAAAATAGATAAACCCCATTATTTATTATACCATACCTGTTCACACTGAAACACTTATCACAATATTCTGTGGATCTATATTAAAAAACCTTGTTAAACTTTGTGACATATTTCCATTCTATGGAGGTCAGGCGCGAACGAACACCCAACAATTTTATTATACCATCCCTATTGAAGCTAAAACATACTTATCAAAGTATTATTATGTACATCTATACCAAAAACACTTGTAAACGTTTTTTTTTTTAATTTTTATTTCCATACTTTGTGGACCAGGCGCGAACGTAGACCTCACAATTTTTATGAACCACCGTTCTGCAGGATCAAACATACCCATTCCTGTGTCTCGATACATCTTCTATCATTATATGCAATCAGTTTTTTAAAATACTCAACCAGATAGGAGCCTATTCGTGACCAGACACACACACACACACACACACACATCCAGCTTTATATATATATATATATATATATATATATATATATATATATATATATATATATATATATATATATATATATAATAAGACGAAGAAGAAGTAATTTGCATGAATTAAACTATCATATTAAAGCATATCTTACGACCGGGCAGCGCCGAGCGGCTTGTTAGTGTATTTATAATGCGAACAATTATTCAAAGTCTATTTTTTATACATTCAGTTTTTGTTTTCCTTCACGAATCTGTAGTCCACAGTTTTGACCCACTTCTTGGGAACCCTTTGCTAAAGAAAGAACAAACATAAAGTGGGGGAAAAAGCCAACCCTGAAAACAACGAGCGATCAGGTGCAAACAGCTGGAATAACCAGTTGCCCTCAATCCCACCCTTGATCAGAATAATGAAGATGAGTAATTTTTTTTATCAAGATTAGATTGGAGGCGGGGAAAGGTGTAGTTTACTCCGTTGGCTGCAAACAGAACTAAACAAACTGATAATCAGCTGGGCCCAGGAGGAAACGCTCACACTTTTACCTAGATAGAATATTAGAATATGACATTAAAATAACTGATTTAGATCATTGGTAGCCCATCGATTATTCGATTACTTAAATTATCCCATTCAAATAATCGAGCTGAATTAATGCTACCACAGGACGGTTTGCTAACTATGAGGACATCGCATAAGTTCTGTCCGCATTTTATTTGAGGACATCTCATAAGTTCTATCTACAGTTTATTCTAAATTTATTAATAATAGTTTAATGAAATTCGGTCGGATTTGAAGAGTGTTGATATAGTGCAATAGCGTATCTGTAATTTGATGTGTCCCAACATTTGTTCTTGTCGCCAACCTCTCTCTGACATATGTGGCGTTGCTAGTCTCAGGTTTATATATATATATATATACACGCACACTTATATGGAATGTGGGTACTTATATATTTTTGGTACCGCGCTGAAATAATGACGTTATTATTTCGAAAGCCGTTCTTAACATGGAAAGGAAGGGTGTTTTGTAACTATTCTCTGCTTCCAGCTAATAATTTGATAATATAAAAAAGATATCGTAAAACTGGAATTTAACCTGAAAAAAAAAAAACTATTTAAAAATAGCGCGCTACCAAAAATATATAAGCAACGGCATGTGCTCTCCAGAATTGTCTGATCTGTTCCCCACTTCCTATGTTTTGGATCTTGTGACTAATTTGTCTAATATTCTCAATCGGTCTGTTTTTTGATACATCATTGTAATACGGCTTCTTATTGATGTAGCTTTGTTCAAGGAACTGCCAGGTTGTGGAATCTTAGAAGGAAAACAGTGAGCGAGAGGAGACTTCCACAAGTCTGCAGTTCTTGGAAAAAAGTTTCTGGAATAGGAAATTGAAATATAATGAGGAATCAAAACAGCCAATTGGCGAAGACCACTAGACCAACGCGTCAAACGAGCTGGAATAAAGAAAGTAATAAATAAATAAATAAATAAATAATAACTAGCGGGACCTGTGGAAATTCCACAGGGGACTCATTCATATGTAATATATTGATGTTGGCATTTTGTAGATATTCAGTATAAATGAAGACGTTCTGATATTATTGCAGCTTTTTTTGTTAAAACTGCAAAAGTATTTATCTAAGCTAGCCCAAACGCCCGGCAAAGCCCGGTCATAACGTACGCTTAAATATGATGTTTTAATTTTTGCAGATTTCGTATATATTATTATAGAGTTAATGTTTTATTGATTCTTATATATTATAAAATTGTGATTTCAAAAATAAAAAAAAATATATCTATATAACTTGGTTGCATTAGCTTGAATCGAAACCGAAATAAAAACTCATGAAATATATATATATATATATATATATATATATATATATATATATATATATATATATATATAACTTTAGTTTCTTCTGCCATAATCGAAACCGAAACCAAAATTTATGAAGAATTCATGATAAAATTATTTATAAAAATTATTTTACTGGAGTGCTATCAGTTATAATCGAAACCGAAACCAAAACTTATGAAGAATTCTCGATAAAATTATATATATATATATATATATATATATATATATATATATATATATATATAGAGAGAGAGAGAGAGAGAGAGAGAGATGTTATTTTTTTTTGTTTTTGCGATACATTTTGAATTAATTCAATTATTTACGAAAGTGCATTGTCACCTAAATGCGAGTTGGGAATAATTTTCCCTTTAACCAATCTGGTACTCCCACATGGGGAGTTGTATATATATATTGTTTTTAAAATATAATTATCCATTGACACGTGTTTCGTCATCTACGACTCATCAGAGTGGCTGAATTCAGCTACATTCGCCCACTCTGAGAAGTCGTAGATGACGAAACACGTGTCAGTGGATAATTATATTTTAAAAACAATATATATATATATATATATATATATATATATATAATTTAAGTGCCATCAGCTATAAGAATTCTTGGCTAAATTATTTATGGCAAGAAATGGAATTGCATAACAATTAAACTAGCCGGATGTAAGCGTGACACAGAAAATAACACACGCGCTATCGTATTAATATATAGATGTGATGATGATGATGATGATGATGATGATGATAAATAAATAAATAAATAAAATAAAATAAAACAAAACAAATAAAAAATAGATCAGACAATTCTGAAGAATACATGTCATAATATTATTCGTAGAACAAACTGAGACCAGCGACATCACATATATGTAAGAGAGAGGGAGGTTGTAAATAAGAAAAATAAAGATGAGACCAATCCAATTAGGAATACGTTTCTGAACCTTATCACCGATGTATCAAACAGGAAAAAGATTCACCAACACTAACATGTCAAACGTATTCCACACATGATCTGATAGTGGATGTGTCGAGATAAGGAATAGCCTCAGGTGTAAGAAACGGTTTTGAGCGATAGAGAGAACCGATTTGACGAAAAGCAAAACATTGGATTTAATATACATTTAGCGATGCATCAGGTAATCCCATAAGTTATGTCTTTTTTTAAAAATATTTTATTTATTCCCTAAAACTTAACAGTAAATAGGAATGCCTCACACAACTAAAAATCTAAATGAATAGATGAAAAAGTCGAATTTTTCATTAATCACACCAAAACCATTCGCTGGTATTTTAATCATTAATACCTGTTATTTTACATACTGTATATATAGTAGACAGCACATGCTCAAACACGACTACTTTTATGACGCATTTGCAAACTTTTTTTAATCAGTGTATAATAAGACTATTCACTTGACAAAGCAGGGGAGGGTAGATATATCTAAGGCTTTTGACAGGGTATGGCACGAAGGTCTTCTCAGGAAAATCAGATCATACAGTATTACTGGAAGAATCTTTAACATAATTAAATCCTTCTTAGATAAGAGAACAAATCCAGGTTATCATCGATGGTCGTGCATCTAAACAATATGATATAAATGCGGGAGTGCCTCAGGGGTATATTCTTGGACCTCTTGTTTCTAATATTCATAAATGACATCCCTGACAAAATTGTCTGTGAGATCGGTATATATGCTGATGACACCACTCTCTATAATAGACACGACAGGAAAACAAATGAATACATATCTAGAGAAATGGCAAAACACTAGAGGATGACCTCCGATCTGTAGTGGAATGGGGACAAAAATGGATGGTCACCTTCAATGCTGCTAAGACTAAACTTATTTCCTTCAATAACTAGAAGAAACCTTCTCTACCACCAACAGCAATGGCCAAAGACTCTTTATCTGAAAGCACATCCTTTAAACTCCTCGGCCTAACGTTCACAGGAAACAGGAGTTGGAAAATTACATTGAGAGCATTGCCAGAAACACTGCGACAAAGGTAGGTTCTCTCAACCGTGCTAGAAAGCTACTAACGCCCGAAAGTATCCTGTACCTCTATAAGACCATCATTCACCCATGTATGGAGTATTGTTGTCATATTTGGGCTGGTGCATCTGCTACGAGTCTCTCACTCCTAGACAAGGTTCAAAAGAGAGTCGCCAACCTAATAGGTCCTGAACTATCATCTAAGCTTCAGCCTCTGTCCCATCGACGTAATGTAGCATCCCTCTGCTGTTCTACAAGTATTTCAATGGTGAATGCTCTGACGAACTGCAAGTACTTGTGTCCCCCGACGTAAGTACCCCCGACAAACCCGAGAAGCAGCAAAATCCCACCCCTTCACAGTTGAGATCCCTAGATTTAAGAGAGCCTTCTATACCAGTAGTTTCTTCTCCAGAACGGCTAGACTGTGGAATTCCCTTCCGAGTTCCTGCTTCCCCAACTGTACTGACATGCAGAGGTTCAAGTGTAACGTGAACCGACATATTGCAGCCCAACTCCCCACATAGTACCTCTGTAGCTTATGCCCCTGATAGTAGCCCCCTACAGTATAGGGGCAATGTGCTTGAAAGCTTATGCCCCTGATAGTAGCCCCCTACAGTATAGGGGCAATGTGGGTGAAATTGCAATAAAATTAAATAAATAAATAAACATTAGTTTATACTCTCCCTACATTTCCAATGAAGGTTAGTACTTTTAACCTTGAGCTTTCTATTTCCTTAACTGTTATTATCATCACTTTACTTTCATCATCATTTTACTAATTCTATTATTATTATTATTATTATTATTATTATTATTATTATTATTATTATTATCTACTCACTAGGAGTAGTCACATAGGCCATCATGAAAGATTTCTCTTGGGGAACAACCTGTGGTGTTCCGTGGAGTCTGAGTGACAACAAGCCTCCCTAGGTTTCCAGTACCCACCACCTTTTAAATAAACTTTGCAAATTAGATTGCGTTATCGCAACAGTCGTTTACCATTGGTTTCGTGTTGATCCTCACTGGAATTTAGGTGGCAATAAGCTTCCCCAAAGTTCCAGTCCTTTTCGCACTCATCCAGTGCAGCTTTGGTTAGTGCTTTCTCTCCTCGGTCCTTTGGTGTGGTGTGATATAAGCTAACACTACACATTTTTTAGGGGGAACGTTGGGGTTTATTTACAATTATACAGATTCACTTTTCATGATTCCATGTTGCGTTTCTTTGTGTTTTACATCGGTAACAATTTCTATATCACCGGCTTGCTCCTTTATTTCATATGCATTACCCTCTACATTTAATAGTTTTACTTAATATTTCAGCCGTTTTTATTATTGGAATTCGTTTTATTTTGTCAGCCACCTAATCTCTCCCATTCTTTTCTCGAAGTTTTTTTTTTCGGGATTATTCCTAATGCTTCTATCATTGGTGTTATCTTGCCTTTCTTCATCTTTCATATCCACTTGAGCTGTCAAGCCATTTCTTTGTATTTGTCTGCTTCTCTGTCTCATTGACATTCACTTCCAGGCCTCCTGGGACGGCGAAATCTACGATTTGGCATGACTTTTCCCTCTTCATTATTATTATTATTATTATTATTATTATTATTATTTTATTATTATTATTTTATTATTATTAAAATTATTATTATTATTGTTATTATTATTATTATAATAATTATTATTATTATTGTTATTATTATTTTATTATTATTATTTTATTATTATTGTTATTATTATTTTATTATTATTATTATTATTATAATTATTATTATTATTATTTCATTATTATTTTATTATAATAATTATTATTATTGTTATTATTATTTTATTATTATTATCATTATTATTATTATTTTATTATTATTATCATTATTATTGTTATTATTATTATTTTATTATTATTATTTTTATTATTATTAATAGTTTATTTTACTTATTTTTCTCATCATTATTCTTTAATTTATTATTATATTCATCATTCATTCGTTATATTGTTATTATTAATTATTATTCATGTTATATTGTTATTATTAATTATTACTTATGTTATATTGTTATTATTAATTATTATTATTATTAATAACTATACGGCATAATCCGTTGACACACCAGTTCTCCTCAGATCAGCGAAGTTAAGTAACGTTGAGTCTGGCTAATACCAGATGGCTGATCGTTTGGTAATTCTAGGCGCTATATGTGCTTTCCGCTTATGTCGGCATCGTTTTCAGTCGTTCTGAGCCTTCGCTTGCCACTGGTGTTCAACAATGTCGACACAGGAGAGGTGTGGTTGGAGATTGCGCAACTCTTACCGCAAAAATTCCACGCTCATGCACCCTTACCGCGGGTATCCATAGTCTGTGGAGACTGAAGGAAGTGTTTGTTTTTAATTATTATCATAAGATTAATTCATTATTATTCATTATCACTATCACTATTATTATTATTATTATTATTAATTATTATTATTATTATTAATTTATTCATTGATTCATTATTAAGAGCAATTTATCATCATCATCATCATCATCATCATCATCATCATCATCATCATCATCATCATCATCATTCCATCGATTTGACATTTGACATGATGCATTCAATCAACAAAGTAACAGTGATCCGTAATCACCCACTTATATTTGTTTCACCCAGACAGACGCAGAGAGGCAGAAATCATAAATTACAAACGTTCGATTTCAAAACAAGTCTACCTTATTAAAATCAAATGATTTAGTTTGGCTTGAAGCATTCAGCGATGATAAAATTTCAGAGTTTGGAGATCAAATAATTTGAACCCATTTCGTTTATTCTAGGCCTTCTACATATTAGCAGCGTTTTTATTGCTGCAATGCCACCATTAACGTTTGCAGGCGCTAGTAACCTAATTGGCAAAACAACCAGAGAGAGAGAGAGAGAGAGAGAGAGAGAGAGAGAGAGAGAGAGAGAGAGAGAGAGAGAGAGATTTTATTTATTTTAGTTAACCTCAAACAAGGCATATTGAAGCGTAAGGGGATTCGGTGATAGGAGCGGGGGGCAGATTTATAGGGAGGTAATCTAGGTAGAGAGTTGGTCAGCAAGATGTTTGTTAGCATTACATTTAATTATTTACATGTTCGTACGACCAGGGAAATAGGAAGCTGGAAGAGAATTCTATAAACAAGCAGCTCGAGGAATGAAGCCATTAAAGTCGAAACAATTTATTGAATCTGTGAAGATCTAAAATATAGAGATATTTTTTGTTTTACATATCAAGACCCGACAGCCACTCGAGGGTAAGGGTTAGTGTGTGTACAGTAGTCATTGGGACAGTAGCGTAGTAATCGTTTGTGGTGGAAATTTGGCATATTAGATTTACGAGAATGGTTCAATAAGAACTTGTTTACGTTGGACTTAAAAAGACTACAATATTGTAGTCAACTGGGAAACAGACCACCGAAACAGAGTTCCACAGACGGGCAGTTCTAGGAAATAAGTTTTATTCATGGAATCCACGTTAAGGCTTAGCCACCGATAGAGAGTGGGAGAGTTTATTAATAGTAATTTTGTTTGTTTTTATTTTTGTGAAAGATTAGTAAGAGGTAGGAACTATAGATTAGAGCCCAGTCGAACACTTGCTATGAAAATAACGATAGTGCAGAGAGAGGCTCGCCAGTTCTCTTCTGTGGGAAAGAGGTTGCAGAGAACAGAAGGTATCGCCTACTAGATTACGAAGTCAATTTTGAACTCTTCCAAGACAGGATACGGTGCTCTGAGCAGCGCCTGCTGAAATGTAGCAGAAATACTCAATCCTAGGATGTACCTGGCTTTTATACAGGTAGAGAATTGCATCGGCAGTGAAATATTTACTGGGGCGGTACAATGATCCAACCTTTTCTCCAGCAATCTTGGCAACGAATTCGATGTATTGGCGCCATTTCAGATCAGAAGTGAAGGTCAGACCAATAAGCTTACTTGTAGAACAAACACAGGGGTGCAACATTGCGGCGATGCGACAGGGGCTGGAATCTTCTCAGACAGTACGGGACCCATTAGGTTAGAAACATGTGTGTACCCGGTCCAGGACGAGGCTAGCAGTTGGCCCACTATCCTAAGTGTGGCAACAATACGGCATGCGCAGGCAAACGGTGGCTTTACAGAGGTCTGAGCTACTAGCATGTGTGAGCAATTTCTATTTGTAAAACAAAATCACATTTAGAAAGTTAAACGACTTTAATGTGGCTGAAGTTTTGCTAACAAGAAAATTTAAATATATTTTTACATGCAGCTTTAATCAAACAGAAAACAGAAACCTGTTATATACGGATACACTTATTCTGCCACACCTGTTCTCATAATCACTGAAGTTTATCCTGGCAAGTAATAAGATGGGTGCAGAATTGGAAATTCCAGGTGGTCTTTGTAAACTTCGGTCTAGTTACAAGGTTACCAAGAGTAAACGAAATGTCCACTTTTTAATATATATAACTACTTCATTTACTCACATAAAATTAATATACAAAAGTATAAATTTATGCGTAAACTTTAAGTATTTACTTCAAAAGTGCTCAATACGTAGGAAGAGCTAGTTAGTAATTTATAAAATATATATGGCGATTAAGCTACGCATAAGCCTGAAGAATCCTAGAATGTATGAAACGCAGAATATTCAGCGTAGCTTAATCGCCATATATATTTTATAAATTACAAAATATATATATATATATATATATATATATATATATATATATATATATATATATAAATAATTCAATAGAAAAATGCGAGCATGAAAAGAAAGTAATATGGTTAAGCTTAAACGCGGAAAAGTAAAGGACTAGTTGTTAAAACTGGAAAAGAAAAGGACAAAATATTCTAGTAAAACACAATAAATTTATAACTCAAAATGTTGCAGCATTAAGAATTAATTATATAATATTATAAATTTAATAAAAACATGTTACTGCTACAATATTTTAAGTTATACATTGATTATATTTTTTACTAGAATTTCTTGTCTTTTTCTTTTTCAGTTTTAACAACTAGTCATGTTTCCATGTTTAAGCTTTACCATATTACTTTTCATTCTCATATTTTCTATTGTAATCCCTGATTTTTTCAGGCTTTCAGTAAATTCACTTGTTCTTTGTTTAATTTCCGTTTTATTTTTTGCTCCATAAACATAATGTTGTAATAACAATGCGCGGCACTCGTCTGCTTCCAATTAAACCCGTCGAATTGTCTCCATTTAATTCCTTCATAATATCTATTTCACTTGTTACTTCTCTTTCTACGAGAGCGGTGAATTGGTAGCAGCAGTACTCGCTGAAGCGACGTGGTTGCTATGGAAATCAGTCATACAAATCGTCGCTCACTTACTTACGTTCGTTACGATTTTAAACACCAGTAAATCCATCATAACTTTGGTTTTACTGACCGAAAATTGAAAGTGAGAAGGTGATTTATAAACTGTATAATAATTGCCTGAAATTTGGTCGAAAAATAAGTTAGCGGTGAAGCTTTAACGCAGTTCTATATTACTAAAACTGCCACTTAACTATATATTCAAACACATGATTATATATATATATATATATATATATATATATATATATATATATATATATATATATATATAGGAAGGAAGCTTCACATGCCTCTATGCAGTAACTTAGTCCAAAATATGTCATTCTACTTTGCACTCTAGAAAACTTACTGTTTTTTTTTAATGAAATTATTTTCTAAAATCTTCTTTCCAGTTAACGAAAAAAAAAAAAAGAAATTTACTTGTTGGGTTTGAATCTACAAACCACGTCAAGCTGTAAAAACAAAAAAAAAACAAGAAAAACAAAACAAACAAAAAAAAAACACGTTAATTTTCATGCATAAAATTCTGTACAGTTAATGAACAAGAATTAAGACATTTACGTGCGGAGTTTAAAAATACAGACCACCTCATGCAACCCCCCCCCCAAAAAAAAACAAAAAACAAAACCACGCGATCAACGTAACCACAATAGAATTTTCTATCATTATTGCTCATCCATGACATGAAAAATGGCTTTACTGATGATAGATAAATTAAAATAACGGTTTCGATTATCAGTTATCGGCAATTATCGGAGGTATTCCGAGAAAAAACTTAACTTAGATCATTCCCAAATTTATAAACTAAAGTTCTGTAAATTTTAAAGAAAACCCGTTCAGCCGTTTCAGAGTCTATAAGAAACGAACTAACACACATAAAGTTGCATTTATATATATATATATATATATATATATATATATATATATATATATATATAGTGATGTGACCTTTCAATATGTTTTGCTAATTCTGATACAAAATAAATCTCTAAATATTTAAATTAAAGCCATTATACGAAAAAATTTATAAACTCAACAAAAGATTATCTACAATGCAATGTAGACTTGAATATATTTTAGACTAAGCCACTGCGGGGAGGCAAGCTTCCTCCCAGTGAACCGCGATGTGACCCAAACTAGAGCAGGTACTCAATCGATTTTATTGAAAACTGGTGATTTCATCGATTTCGAAGATATGGAAGAGTGGAACATTTTTTGATCATCATTCAATCCCGGGCGATGTCGGGATGTGTGCGTGTGTGTGTGTTTGTATATATAGTAGAAACTTGGGATACGACATTAACCATTCCGGGGTTAGAATCGTAAGGTGAAATCGCCGTATAGTGCGGCCCAAGATAAAAATTAGTAACAAAATAAAGTACAGTACACATGCATATAATCTAATAATATTATGAATAACACCGTAAACCGGGACAAATATCGAAACCAGGAACCGAAAAAAAAAATAGAAACATCGTATTCCACATCTTTAAAAACCGTATCCCGGGGTCACCGTATCCCAAGATAATAGGATATTTTGCTTTATACAGAACTGACAACTCTACTTGAATTAAGGTCAAGACCAGATGCTAGAGACCCGGATATTTCCTAGCGGACACAATAATGTATAGTGCTAAATATTAAAAAAAAACCTGGATTATGTATGATATACGATCGAACATTTTGATGTTTTTATTACTACCTGGTGATACCTGGTGTTTATATATATATATATATATATATATATATATATATATATATATATATATATATATATATATATATATATATATATATATATATATATAAATACTAGCAAAAGTACCCGTCGTTTACTGGGTTCAAAAACAGCCTACAGAAAATAGACTCTGATTTATGAAAGTATGATAAGTTATGAAAAGGAAGGGTTGTAAAGAGATACCTTCGAATTTGGGGGTATCAAAACCAAAGCAAAATATGATGAAAGTAAAAATAAAATAGATAAACCCCATAATTTATTATACCATACCTGCTCACACTGAAACACTTATCACAATATTCTGTGGATCTATATTGAAAAAAAAAATCTTGTTAAACTTTGTGACATATTTCCATTCTATGGAGGTCAGGCGCGAACGAACACCGCATAATTTTATTATACCATCCCTATTTAAGTTAAAACATACTTATCAAAGTGTTATTATGTACATCTATATCAAAAACACTTGTAAACGATTTTTTTTTTAATTTTTAAACTTTTATTTCCATACTTTGTGGACCAGGCGCGAACGCAGACCCCACAATTTTAATGAACCACCGTTCTGCCAGATCAAACATACCCATTCCTGTGTCTCGATACATCTTCTATCATTATATGTAATCAGTTTTTTTAAAATAGTCAACCATATAGGAGCCCATTCGTGACCAGACACACACACACACCTTTTTTGTATATATATATATATATATATATATATATATATATATATATATATATATATATATATATATAATGGTAAATGGAGTATTGGCATGAATAATGTCTTTTATTCTCAGCGGGGCTCGATTTGTATTATCACCCCGATCTGATTTGAAACATAATTTGTGTTTGTTTTAAAATACTTCTTTTTGTCTCCGACTGTTTTTTCAAGTCAAACTCTTTATTTTTTCCTTCTCTTGCTTTCTGTTGTGAGACAGAAGAAAACATAGCGGTCCTCTAAAAATATATACACCTGCTTCCCTTTAATGACACATAATAAAAAAGGCAGTTTCTTGCGTACAACAGCACAATAATAATAATAATAATAATAATAATAATAATAATAATAATAATAATAAAAAAGAAACAAGAATAGTTAAACGACCATCATTGTTTTTCTTTTTCTCTTAGTCTTTGTCCAACCTGTTATTTCTTTCTTAGTTCTAAGAGAGAGAGAAAAAGTGGGGGTAGAAAAAATAACGAGACATCTTTATTATACTTTTGACAGTTTATTTATAAGATAACCTAATTTTCCAAACCCTTTTTTACTAGAATAATAAAATAATAATAATAAAAAAACAATAAACACAAAACAAAAAAAAAAAAACAGACAAATAAACAATAAGCTATTCGTTTTCGGTCGTCTGTCACGCTGGCGTTCAGCGTAGCATTGTGAACGCGCAGAATTAATCGCCGCATCTTTGTAGTAAGATAAGAAGCAGCTGTGTAAAAAGTAGGATTAGTATGGTAAATTTCCACGTGAAGCTAACAATTAGGTAAAGTAAAAATTTCCAGGTAGAAGTTAAGTAAGGCCACGTGTCTCGGCAGTGGCGATACACACACACAGGACGCTTGCAGCTTTACGTGGCGAATTAGCAGAGGAAGGGTCTTTCCCTTTCGATTGAACCAGCAGAGCGAGAGAGAAACAGAACAAAAGAGATGTAGAGATCGATACATTGATGCAGAGCAACGAGTTTTCCGATTACTACTCTTTTGCATCATGTCTGCCATGAAGAACGAATAACATCCTAAAGATATTTTTCAAGCCATTCGCATTTATCAATGCTTCTTTATCAATAACGTTGGACATATATTAGTATACACGACAAATCGAAAAACTTGGTCAAAAAACAAACACATAAAAAAGTAAATGTTACCAAAGTCGACATAAGTTAATCTTCTATTAAGTTGGCGCAAAACTAATGTCGCTTTTTGACACTCAACTATATATAAAAAAACAATATTATGTTTGCACCAACCTAATACTTACCTGGATAAGTATTTGTGTTCTAACTCATTTTAAAGTGTTTATTTAGTTAAGAAAACGGTACTTTTACAGTTTAATCAATACACTTAAAAAAAATGAAAATATCGAAAAAGAAGTTATATTGTACATTTCCGTTTTGGACTGAAGATCTCCGAAAAAAAATTTCATTTAATTTGATCGATTAGGTTTTTTTTGTAGAGCGGAAAAACACGTTTTTTATGACAGCACATTGAAGGTAGCCATCTTGAATTTTTTTAATACTCCACGGGAAGATAACTCAGTATAAAGCGCTGACACTCCCTTCAAACTCTTTAATACTAGCTTTTCTTCCTAAAAATCGAAACATGACTACCTTTTGCTCGGTATCATAAAGTGTTTTTTCGCTGTAAAAAAAAAAAAAAAAAACTACTTGATAAAATTAAGGGCATTTTTTTCGGAGAACTTCATTTCATAAGAGATACGTACAATATAACATTTTCTCAATATCTTTTAATTTTTTAATGTCTTGATTAAACTGTACAAGTACCATCCTCCCCCCCCCCAAAAAAAAAAAACAAGTAGTACCGAGTGCTTAAGTTAGACTGACAGTAAACTCGTGAACATGGGGCTGTCATATTTGGAGTCTCGATAATTGCTTAAAGATTAAAAAATAAACCAAAAACTAAAATAGCTAAGTGAGAGATGAGAGACTTGATCATTTAATTACAAATTCCGACTAATTGCAATAGTTAAAAGCGTTTTTTTTTCATTTTGAAATATAGCTTATTCCCAAACACCGGGGAATATTTTTATATGTATTTTGTGTGATTGAAGTATACATTTAAAAAGCATTAGACAAAACAAAAAAATATATGAACTCAGTTTTACATTACTACAAATACTACCACTACAACCACTACTACTAATATTACACAAATATATATTATTTCATGCTTCCCCACAAAATGTTGTAAGGAGATATAAAAATATACCATGTAGTGATTTTCAGTATTTACTTGAACAGTAATAAATATGTGAATTGAGTTAGGTAGTAAGCTATGAACATATGTTTATGGCAATAAAGCTACACAGAAACTAAGCTCGAATATTCTCTACGTAGATGAAACGCTGAACCTCTGTGTAGCTTCAATAAAAATGCAGATTAAAACACACACACACACACACACATTTATTTAAATTCTTATTTTCGACCCATATAAAAAATACAGACAATTTTTTTTCTTATTTAAAGTGGTTTGTGTTCGCCTGTTGTTATTGAAGATCGAGTTTGTTTTAATGACCGAATCCAGTAGATTTTTGCATCGATGAGTACATGTGAGCAAGCTGTAGAATTATCTCCTCTGTTTGAAAGCACTGACATTTGAAAATATATATATAATGATTCAGAGACCAATCAAAATGCAATTAAAAAAAAAAAATTTTTTTATTTGTTTAGATTTTCGACCTATACAAGATTCTTCATAAGGAAAATACAGACAATATATATATATATATATATATATATATATATATATATATATATATATATATATATATATATATGTGTGTGTGTGTGTGTGTGTATATATATAAGTGAAATTATTTGCCTGTGTGTCTGTGCGTTTCCCTATCTAACTACTCGGTCAAATTTCATTCTACACACTCGAGATTTGACAGGAAGGTGTGTTGAGATTTGCGAAAATCTTATTAACCGGTTTCGGCAAAAAATTCGGCTGTACATGGGTCAAAGTTCAATGGGTTGACTTTTGAAAACTCTACCAAACTCCTTCGCCAATTCTGGGTCTAAACACTTGAGATTTTAGATGTAAGTTACTTGGAACAGGATCAAACTTTAATTTTATTTAAACCCAAAACAATAAATGTTAAGGCTTCAAAATTAGGGCCAAAATTTTAAAAATGATGACCCTTGCGGTCTCTACCAAATTACTCAGCCAATTTTTGGTATAAACATTTGAAATTTTACATAAAGTGTATTCTGACATAGGTCAAGCTTTTTAATAATTTTTTGGCTGAACATTTTGCTGTCAAGAGGTCTAGGTTCAAAAGATTTGACCTTTGCGATCTCTAGCAAACTATTAAGAAAATTTGGGGTCTAAACATTTGCAATTTTACATGACATGCTGCAAGGTTTTTGAATCAGTTTTGGGCAAAAATCTGGCTGCCAAGAGGCCAAAGTTGAAAGAGTTGACTTTTGCAGACTCTACCAAACTCCTCCGCCAATTTTGGGTCTAAATACTTAAAATTTTAGATGTAGGTTACCCGGACATGACCCAAACTTTTTAATATATATACATATGCACATAAAATTATGAACAATACATAGGAACGAGCAAAGCCGAACTGAACAGCTGGTAATTATATATATATATATATATATATATATATATATATATATATATATATATAAAGAATAGTAATAGTTGATAATATTATGAGGACATAAATGTTAAATAGAAAAATATATCATAAAGGCCAAAAGCAATCAAATGAGAATTTAGGCTTTGTATCTCGACTTGCAGGCATTTGTTCAACACTTTGTTCTTGTGAACATTAAAGTGACCCAAATAGGTTAACGTGAGCGGGATCCGACGTGAAATACCGTCTAGTTATCCAAGCATAGTTCTTTCAGCCTTTGCAAGTGGAAGGGTACCTCTTTTTGTTTTAAGAGAATCTGATCTCTCGTTTTAACCTAGATTTATAGGTAAAGAGTTACATCTGCTGACAAAACTATTAATACAATATGTTTAACACACACACACACACACACACACACACACACACACACACACACACACACAACTTATCTTCTGGATTTTGAAAGTCAGATCCAAATCATATTTAAGCTGAGAAATCGAAACTTTGTTTCTGTCGAGACAATTTCCATTTGTTATTGTTGTATAGTGTTATTTATAATGTAAGTAGGTAAATTTTTCTTTTAATTACTTAGTTCGCCCCCCCCCGCCAAAGCGTTAAGATGAAACATTTTTAAATAATTTCAAATAATAAAAATAAAATCAGAAAGTGGAGATAGCTGATTTTAAATGGACGAAAATTTAAAAAATTTCAACCGTAAATTGACAAATACTAAACAAGTAAAATTTAAAAACTTAAGTAAATTCACTTTATCCCGGGCAACGCCAGAATATATGTACATATATGTTCTTTTTGTCTTGAAAGTTGTCCAATCTTTAAAACTATATGAAAAAAAAAAACAACAAAAAACAATAACACTTAGTTTCAAGTTTTTCGATGGAAATTACTTCGATTGTAAGTTAATTAATCTTTTGCAATTACTGAATTAATTTTATTACAAGAATTTACGCCACTCATAATATTATCGTCGGAATTCTTGTTCTTGTGTACCATGAAAAAATGTTTCGGGGATTTAAAAATACATAAAACAGTACTTTATCTCATGGTTCCCCAGTAGTGTTGATTAAACATCATTTCACTTTAAGTGCAAGAACAGAAACGTTTCGGATATCTGACCTACTATTTTGCTCCAACTTATTTTTTTATTAATTATTTTATGTTATTAAAAATGTTTCTACATGCGTTGCTGTCCTTGTCATAGAAATAGAGTTTGTGATTTACAAAACTACTGCATTTTTTCGGATATATATATATATATATATATATATATTAGTGGCCTGGCAAGGCTACAGGGGAAACAACTGAAGTAGCAAAACTAAAGCTGGATTGTAGGACACTATATATACAAATGTAGGCAAATTTGTGGATAATTTATTATTGAAAATACATGACTTTTTTATCAATGGTCATAAAATTTTAACACAAAAACGGTATTATAATCTTCAAAAAGCTTACAAATTTTTACGTAGTTTCATCCCATAGAACCAATCATATGAGTATTTCAGTATTTAATTTGGCTACCAGTATAGATATATCCAAAGATATACCACACTTTTTGCAATTTTATAAGTTCCAAATCTCAGCGACTATTGATCAGAATGTTACAAATCAAAGCTCATTAGAAATGTAATGATCTGAATTATATGTGTGGGATATATGGCATCTGCCTTTATATTCGCACATTAAGGGGATAATCCATCACCCAGTGCATATTTTTTGCCACTTTCCTTACAGCCAACAAAATGTTTCAATCATAGTCATTTGTTTTCCTAGTTTTGTATATAAATTTTATATAAATTACAAAATATCTGATATTTCCCCCCAAACCTCTGGCCTTGATGGAGGAGAGAAAAAAACTTGCTATTATGGTTTCAAATAATCTGAAATAACAAGAAGAGGCTTGATTTCAAATATTTCTCTTATGCTATATCCTCCCTCTTTGGTTTTCCATACATAAAGTCAATTTCACAGTGTACAAGGATTATTTGATACTGGAGATATTAATAATCGTACCCTATTTCCAAAAGAGGAGAGATATAACATGTGAGAAATATTTGGAATCAAGTCTCCCTTTTTCTGTTATTTCAGATCACTTGAAACCATAGCAGCAAGTTTTAGTCTCCTCTTCATCAAGGCCAGAGGTTTTGGGTATATATATATATATATATATATATATATATAATGATTAGATCACTCTGACGTCAAAAGTATTTAAACATAAATGTTTAAATTTCAACAGTATTTCTTGTGGTTAACGGTTGCCGAATGGATTGGATCCTCGCTAATGGTCAGAGATGGCTTCTGTTGCCGGGGTCGGATCTATCAACCGGTGTTAATATTGACACCCTGCACTGATGATTACCGAAAGGATGAAATACTTGTGTCTGTAGGTATTTAATAATTATTATAGTATATATATGTATATATATATATATATATATATATATATATATATATATATATATATAATTATATATATATTATAGTATATATATACATATACACGCACACACACACACACAAATATATATATATATATATATATATATATATATATATATATATATATATATATTCTTAGAGTATAATATTACATGCAAGAAAATATTGTTCCCATGAGTTTACGCATGCGCGATCTTTAGTCGATTTAATATACAATTCATTTAACTCTAACTTCAGAAATTAAATCGTCCAAAGATCGGCTCGTGCGTGAAACCATGATAACTGTGTAAGAAACATCTCAGCCTTTTCTATAATATATATATATATATATATATATATATATATATATATATATATATATATATATGATGTTACATTATAACAAATGGATAAATTATGTCATGCATGTTATTTATTGAGTTTATGTGTAGCGCACGTTTTATGTGTCATAGAATCTTTCAACCGGACTACATTTTTTCTCCAATCTTTTTTTTTTCACCATTAATAGGATTCAGATGTCAATGATTTTTCAAAAAATTAAATACGTGCGTCACGTTGACATTTTGACAGTAGTTAATCTCTCTTGTCAAATCTTTTCAATAATATTATTGTTCCATTCTTTTTTCGACAAGGCAAATACCTCATCGTTTTTATATCTTTCTCTGAATAAGATTGATTAAGCTATTTATGTTATTCTATTCTATTGTTGTTGTGGTTATTCTTGCTTCCGTTCTTTTATATTACAACTAGCAAATGCGTCCGGCTTTACCCGGTATTAAACGTAACGTTAAATTTCTTTTTATAAAAATAAAAAATAAGTAAAAAAAAAAAATAACGGAAAGAAACTGAAGCGTGTACATACGACAGTTCAAACGGTCCGAGGGGAGAAGCTATTAGAGTAGAAAGCTTGCCGGTATCTAGGGACATCTACAGTGAAGGGGGGCGATTTTGTTGCCAAGTAAGTACGTCGAGGGACTACAAGTGCGATGAGTCCAGCATAACTCGTTCCATTAAAATACTTTGAAAAAATGGCACAAGGATACAAGATTGCTACGATAGCACAGGGGCTGGAACAATAAAGCCAGCTGCTTTCTCGAATGTTGCATGACAAAAATTATTCATTCTTACAAAAATAATATTTGTTTGTAATTCATCAGATTCTGTTGTGGCACAGTAACCTATGTTCTTAACGACCCCCCCAAAAAAACAACCCCAAAAAGAACAACAAAAAACTATATCTCGATACAATGTCTTTCAAATAAATGACATAGCCCATCGAAAACTTCGTAAAAATGGACATTATATAAATATATATATATATATATATATATATATATAAATATATATATATATATGTATATATATATTTCAAAATGGCGTAATGGAAACATTAACAGGTGCTTACAGCTTCTCTTCCAA
>NC_136484.1:97308399-97338399 GCF_053919585.1 Euprymna scolopes
AATGCTTCAACATCAGCTAAGTTAGTTCTAAGCCCACGGATATTTGTGAATGAGAGCCTCAAGGGAGGAGGCAAGTTGAATTTGTTTGTCCCTAATCCTGGTTTAAGCTTATTTTTAGATTGTACTGTCGTCATATTTTTTTTTAAGAGTTTCGGTAAGGGGGAGCTAAACAAGAGGTTATGCGGAGCTTCAGACATGCATCACAAGTAGACCATCAGCTGACCTTTCTCCAATTAGGATTGTGGCCTCAGGAAAGCCCACCGGGGATGAGTGCAGGGTCCCTTTCCATGCGCGTCATGGCACTGCAAACAACCCGATATTATTCAACTGTTGATGGAGCAGCCGCTCTAAGCGCTACCAAAGAGTTAGGGCTCCTGTACTACCAGTCGGGAACAGCAGCCAGGAACTGTCAATCCGGTACCCTCAACCCTTTAGAAGAAGGTCAACCCAATCTAACCGCTCAGGCATATCTTATACTCAAGCACTCCCAAATGTTCAGTTATAGGGGTGGGGCATGCTGGGAATGGGGAAGAACGGCGTTCATTGCCCTAGCCAGGAAACAAGATCTACCGCTGGGTGTTTCTGTCGAATCACTGAGATAGTGTCTCTGCGCTTGACTAATAGGCAAAGAAGGAGTATGGAAGCCGGGCGATAGACAGAGCCTATCTACTCCTTAAGCAATTTAGGTTTGCAAACCGGTGAATTTGTTTGAGTCACCAGCTCTAGGAAGGTTGTCATCCAAGACTGAAGAGGCCTCTCTCCCCTTTGGTTTAGTTTCAGAGTTTTCCTTCTCCTAGACGGATGATCTGGGAAGACCTACTGGGTCCGTCAGCCCTGAGAGGGTTTTCTCCGCGCCTAGGTTCTAATCCAGGTATTTCTGCGACCCCGCGTTGTTATTATATATATATAATATAATATATATATATATTGTTATTATATATATATAATATAATATATATAATATAATATATATAATATAATATATATAATATATATATATATACATATACATATATATATGTATATATATATATATATATATACATATACATATATATATATATATATATACATATACATATATATATATATATATATACATATACATATATATATATATATATATATATATATATATATATATATATATATATATATGCCAAGCATACGGTCCGCGGGCCACATGCGACTCATTGCAAGGTTATTTGCAACCAGCATAGATGGGTTTAAACAACTTTGAAAAAATAGTGGAGATAAAGAAAATTATCCAAATATGAGATGTGTTTTAAAAAATGGTGAGAATTTCTTATCTATGCTAGCTTTACGTCTTAAATTAAGCAATTTCAAACTCAGTTATTTGTCATCACTAATAAAAACCGGAAGTGCACAAAAATTTCAGCTTGATATACCAAAGATTGTACGCAACAAGAGAGATCAAGCCTCGGCACAAAACATGAATTCTTGATAACTAATTTCCAGTTTTAACTAATGTACTTCGTTTGCTTTGCATAAAATATAAGCGAACCAGGTTACTTTTAAAACTTTCGTTATTTTCTACATATCTATACAGGCGAGCGCTTTTCTCCCTCTGACATTGATATTAAAAGTCTACTCTGCCTATTTAAAAATTATTAAAATAACATTTTTAATATACTCGATCATGGATATGCGAGCGACTACATAAAGCTAACTAATTTGCATAGTCGTTTGAAAAACGAGCATTAATTACTTATTAATTCTATGTATACATAGTTTATAAATTTGACATTATTACGTAGAATTTAAGATTAAAACGCTCTGGACACGGAAACATTTGTATATATCTGCATCTATAAATGACCTTGGTCATTTGCATACATCTGCTATACGCGTGTCCGTGCTCTGTAACAATTGGTTAGATAATGATGAGTCCTCATAAGATAATACATGTGCCTACCGATGTTAATATATGTGTCATTCCTATGCAATTCTAAATATCAGGAGTTTCCATTTTAGAATGATAATAACTCTGAATTTACAACAAATGTTCAGTGCGCGAATCATATAATTACACACAAGCAATGGAAACCGATTGAAGTTTCACTATTTAATATCAATAAGGAGAATGTCAACATAATTTCACATTTGTTACTTTATCATTTAGCTTTCTTTTCGTTCTTTCTTCTTTTTTTTTTTGGTCATTACTTTTGTTTGCAATGGAGAACTGAAACCCACTACCATTTCTCTTTTTATTTTACGTGTTATTTTATTTCTAAATTATGAACGTCAGTAATTTGATTCTTGTTTGAACATTAGGAAGCGACAATACCAGTGTACAGGTTACATGCTTATCTGAAAAACACAAAACAAAAACAAACAACACCCCACACACACTTCTTCCTTCAGTCTCTCTCTCAATATATATATATATATATACATATATATATATATATATATATATATATATATATATACACGCATGCAAAGTTTTCGCTTTTCCAACGACGCTGATGAGCTGTATTGATTTCATATCAGCCACAGATGGTTAGTTAAAGACAATGAAATCGCTGGTTCGTCTTTGGAATAAAATTTGAATAAATGTTTGTATTTTAGCTCTTACATTCGCGATCGAACATTTTATTTGATTTCTTTTCATCGTTTCCTGATACGCTATACATATATATATATACATACATATACGCACACACACACACACACACACATATATATATATATATATATATATATATTGGCAGCAAGTCATTATTCAAGCACCTTTGATTGAACACTACAGTTTTTTTTCCGATTTTTCTGGAAATCTTTCCCAATCGCCGAGCGGTCTTTTTTTTCAGCTGGCATTGTGTATAAAATGGCGCCCAAATATTTTTGTTCAGCCATATTCTACTCAAGCGCTTTTTGTCAGTGCATCCGATTATCGCCAGGAGCGATTGTTGTTGTTATCGTTTTCTTTTCCTTTGAGGTTTGGTGTATTTATAGTTTTTTTTTGGGGGGGGGGGGTATTTTTTGTTATAAAGGTGGGTGCAGGATGGTTAGGGACGAATTATGTTTATTTTTAATTTCGATTTCCTTATTTTATAGTTTATTTATTTAGTTTCTTGTTAGTTATTACATACTGTTAGTATATTTCTCTGTGTGTTAAATTAGATCCGGTTAAAAATACTCGTCATTATTTAACCATTTATGTTTTAAACATTTGAGATGTTGGGGTTCAATCCGAATAGAAAATATTAAATCTCAGCCGTCCTTTAAAGAATCAAATTCTAACTAATTTCCACCATCACCGATCATAAGGATGTTGTCTCATTGGTCACCTGGCACTCATTAACCCTTATCCGCAAGTGGCTTTTGGGCCTCAATAAGTGCTGACTCTCTAGTAATAATAAGAATAAAAAAGAACCACACGACAGCTCGACAGACGAAAAGCCACCTAGCTTCAAAATGTCTCCGATTTTGTCAGACTGATTGTCGAGAACGTAACCTTGACCGGTATAAACAACCAACGCAAAGCTTGTCATTCTATCATGGCTGCTTGTACCCCATTTAAGAATGTAGTCATGGCTTCACCCAACAACTATCTATTTCACTGGAAGGTGATAACTAACTCCTGTATACCGTCAGTCTATTTCTCTTGTTTTTCTTGTGGGTGCGAGTCAAAGAGGTTACCCATCAAACTAATATAAATTCAACGTGAATTCACTTGTGCTGCTGGCTCATACCGACCCTCCCCTTGTGGCACCCGAAATACTTCTCACATCCCCTGGCCTCCCCTCAGACACACAGATACCCCCTCCACACGTTTATCAATCACTACCGTCCCTTTCGTAGCGGACACGGACAAAACCGGAAGAGGAAAGACTTCAGTCCAGCGATAGAATATAAAAGTACCCTCGATACTCACCCAGAACCAACTCGAATAGCCTCTCTTTTTTGTTTGATGGGGGTAGGTGGATGAGATGAATATATATATATATATATATATATATATATGAATATACATATATGTATATATATGTATATATGTATATATGTATGTGTATATATAACAATGAGAGAGAAAGAGAGAGAAAGAGCCGACAGAAACACAAACTCACGGCTTCTCTTCGTCAGCCCAACGACTAGTCCACTTATCTCAGTTTGTTCGTATCAGTCCCCCATCCTTTCAGCCCAACTTTAAATAATCAGTGTGTCGAGCTATTGCTGCTGCTGCTGCTTATGCTCTGGTTTGAGACGATGAGATGCACCTAATCAATGAACGAAGCGGGGCGGTGTGTGTTCCCCAATACTGCCCCATTTGAGAATAGGAAAGTAGGTTCGAAATACTTAAAGGAGTGAAGGGATTGATTGGACGGTTGTTATTGTTAATACTGATGCTGCTGCTGCTGCTGATGATGATTGCGAAGTACGGGGTTAGAGGGCAAGTTCGTTGGTGGGAGGTCAGAATAATTGTCCTGGAATAGATGAAGAGATAGGTGATAGGATGAGGGGGGCGGACTTCGTAGCAATAAAGACGCGAGACCGGGAGGGGAACCGAACAAGTGTATAGTGACTGCAAGTGGGAAGGGGATATAAAAAAAAAGTAGATGGTCTTTTTGATTGACATTTGATCTTCCGAGAGACCTGGGAGAAATCATAGGAGGTGGGTTAGGTGGAAAATGTTAAATAAGCATTCTGGCCATACTTTTGACACCGAGGATAAATGAAGAGAGAGAGAGAGAGAGAGAGAGAGAGAGAGAGAGAGAGAGAGAGAGAGAGAGAGAGAGAGAGAGAGAGCAAACCATAACCGTTGGACAAACAGATTATAATCACTTTTAGACATTCGACATTCGGCCGAACAGACGTTAAGTTTAAACGGCTAGATTTCCAGTGTTTCTGTTAAACCGTAGGTATCGATGGATGACTGAGCTCATGTATTGTGTTATTTCAAATAAATCTATTACGCTCTTACACACGTAGGTAATTGAACACTGACCGTTTCTATTACACAAAAGCTCAAATATTATTTTAGTCCCACAGACCCTAGCGTGTTATGCTTATGCAATCATCAGTGTACGAAGTGACAATTACTGCCACCCATTTGCAATTAATACTTAAATGGAAGGAGATTACCTACAAATGCTATAACAATGAGTGTCCACAGTAAAGAGAGAGAGAGAGAGAGAGAGAGAGAGAGAGAGTATTCAAAGAGCACGAAGTCAGAATACATATACATATTATGGTGTTATCAATCATGAGACTTAGCCATCTTTATTATTGTTATTATTTTCATCAGAGCAAACTTAACAAATTTTTGATTTTCCTTTTCCGCATACAGACATTATAAATTCAGATAATTCCCAGTAGAAATATTCGCAATCAGTTCAAAAAACAAACCAAACCAAACCAGGCAGATGGACCTTATACAACAGTTTATTATTATTATTTTTTTTACAATAATAATAACAGGCAAAACAGGTAAACTTAACCTGTAGTCATAATCACATTTCTGGGTGGGATCTATTGAAATAGCAACGACTAATTTCCAAACTTTTGTAATAGATTTTACTCAACAAAGCTTAAAAATTTCTAAAACAAAAAACTAAAAAACAAACAAACCCAAAACCCAAACAATGCTCTAAATAAGAAATGCTGCTTATAATTTAAATATATCAGAAGAT
The DNA here is from genome assembly GCF_053919585.1 of Euprymna scolopes. Classification (NCBI taxonomy): domain Eukaryota; kingdom Metazoa; phylum Mollusca; class Cephalopoda; order Sepiida; family Sepiolidae; genus Euprymna; species Euprymna scolopes. The sequence continues at coordinate 97,314,054 of NC_136484.1, forward strand.
AAAATATATATCTATATGATAAATCATCGTGAAAGATTTGAACAATTACGCCTAAATAGCATTTTAGTTGAAACATAAAACTTTGATTCTGACTAGCCAATTTTAATTCTGTGTTATTGTACCAACTCATTGTCAGCAAAATAGAGTATTTAACTTCAGTTCGATAAAAAAAAAAACAAAAAAAACGTATGGAATCCCGCCCGTGGAATAACATTTTTTTTTCACATTATGAACTAAGAAATAAAAGTCAACAAAGGATACCAACTTATTTTAATTGAAGAAAATAAAAAGAATCGTGTCTTTGCTGACTACGGTTTCATTTTTTTTTTTTTTTGGCACATGTTTGAAGACAGGATACCTATGATAATTTAAAGGCTGTGATATCGTTGGAAATTTCCGGGCAGTTTACGTTGAACATTGGAACGTACGGAAACGCCGTCATTGAAAATCGGATCATACTATTAGTAAACGAGACAAAATTATTGCGAAAAATTCAATAAACATTCGTTATAAATCTTTGGAAAACTGCTTAAAGTCAAGATGACTTAAGTAGAGTTAGCACAAACGCTGCATCCTCCGGAATAAAATATGCACCATAGTCGTTACATGTCAACAATTGGGACCCACACGCAGACAGTCACAAAGAAACTAAGACAAGAAAAGAATTCAACTCACTCTTTTTTTTTACAGTGAAACAATAAACATTTATTTACAGATATTTTCAAAAATAACGCTTTGTCTCTTGTTCAAAAGTTTTTTTGTAGCCCAATGTGCTTAACACGACTGTCGTGTCGAATGTGTCTTACTTTATCTTTGTCTGACCATATTCAGGGCGCGACTTTTCCTGTCGCTCACGGTCCACGTGCATAACACGTCTATCTCCGTTCTTTTAATTTCAAGGGTTATTTTCTATAATCATTTTCTTTCTTTTTTTCTCGCACACAGTTCGGTCATTCGCATACAGCTGCTGATACTACTGCCATACGATCGTCCTCGCCCTGTTACAAATATATAGAGATTTTTGCCAGAAATGGAAACTTATAAGCGAAATAAATATTTACCTAACTTTTAATCCTAAAACAAAAAAAAAATCATACAATCCTTAAGAATATCATTAGTTCATCATAAAAAAAACTATTTTTCTTGCTTTGAAAAAAAAATCATTAACGAACATAAAAACTAAAAGTCGCATTAAAAAAATGTCAATTATCAGTTATTTATTATCGCCCTGTATACTTATTCATGAAATTTATCTTGAGTATTTTCTCTTCCTTCATTAAATTTTAATTTTTTTTTAAGTTTCGTAAAAAATATTTCCAATTAGTGTTTATTGTAATTTGGCCGTAACAACAAAATCATTATTGTTTTCGTCCTATTTTCAATTAATTTCTCATTAAATTATTTTCATAAGACAGAAATAATGTTCTTTTATTAAAACTATCATTCAACACCTTTCGGCGTTTTACGCGAATTGCCCGAAAAAGCCACACGATCCTAATTCTGCATAAGCATCGAAAACTGTGCCAGACAAATAATAATTAAAAACATAACCGACTTCAATGCATCCCATGCAGCATCGAGTATGTATAGCTAGTTTGTATGCATGGGTGTGTGCGTGTGTGTGTGTGTGTGTGTGTGCGTGTGTGTGTGTGTTGTATCTGTATGTGTGAGTGTATATAGAATGAAGAAGTTCAGTTTGAAAGGGGCAAGCATAATGTTCACAAGAGGAAAAGCTCCGAAAATATATACGTGGCCAATGAGTTTTCCAATAAAGACCCGGGGGAAATTATCTGTATTTAGAATAAACAAGAAAATAAATTAAATTTTTGACAAAATAAAGCAAAACTAAAGTAAACAAAGGAAGAAGAAACAAAATAAATTGAAATCATACAAAATGTACAGTCAATGATACACTCACATGCGTTGGTTATTTTTTTTTCCTTTATGTTTTAGGTGCATAAGAAAACCTCTCAAAATCGGAATAGAACCGAATTGAGATTGAGACAAACAAAGCTTAATATGTTTTCGGATAGAGCTATAGAATTAATACTCGATATACCTATAAAGTATACTTTTTTTTTCTTGCACTGACATTTATATTAAAACTCTATTTTTTCTATTTAAAAAATATTAAAACGAACGTTATAATATACTCGGTCACTAATATGCGGGAGACTAAATAGAGGTTAACTAATTTGCATATTCTTTGAAAAACAAATTAATTATTCATTTTTCATGTTTTTTTTTATCGGATGCTTTGTTTCATTTAACTATTTCGCTCAGTTCTATTTATGTATATTTACTACATTGTCCATAATTTTCTAGCATTTAGGATACAACGTTTTTAACAAACTCACACACACACACACACACACACACACACACACACACACACACACACACACACACACACACATATATAAGTGGCCTAGTTTTTGTGCGCGGCAATTCTCTACCAAACTCACCCCTAAATAATGTTTTGTCTCCAGACCTGAAACTTGATATATAAGACATCTGGACATGTGGAATCCTTTAATTTGGTTTTTAGCCGGAATAATAACTGCTAAGGGAGTCAAATTAAAAAAAAAAAAAACAGCATTGACGTTGGCCTGGCGTAAGTCGACTTTATCCATTTCTTTCTGTGCATGCACTAATTAACAGTTATAAGTTTAACAGTTTTTTTTGTCGATTTTGTATATGTACGGATTCAGATCTCATACTAAAGCTCAAGGCTGTAAAGCTGTATGTTTTAGTTTCGATTCAAGCTTATGGCAGCAAAGTCATTTTTTCTTTTATACTTTTGAAATCTTTACTATCTATGGGTACAATATAATAATCGATAGAGAATTGGCTTATATAATAAGAAATGCTAAATCTGCATGAATTAAAATATAACATTTCAGCCTATTTTACGACCGGGCAATGCCGGGCGGCCTGCTAGTTATTAATACATTGCACTTAACATTTCAGGTAGGGGGAAAAACATTTAATGTGTTATGCTAAATACAACCCTTCTCTGTGTCTCTATCTCTGTCTGTCTGTCTGTCTCTCTTTCTCTCTCTCTATATATATATAATGATCTTGTCTCATTGCCTGTCTGAAAAACGACCTCTACCAAACTCTTCTTTCAATTTTTGGTTTACAGATTTGAAACTTGATATATAGGAGAGTCGGACCTGTGAAACAAATTTGATTTCGTTTCTCACACAATCACACTAATGATGATGTATTATTATAATGATACTCGAAAACGAGGCTACATCAAAGGCAGGTAAAACTCACATCATTGTCCAGGGTTGCCAGATTATCCTGTTAAAACGAAATTTAACTAATTCAGCCTTTTTGAATAGTTCGGCTTTCAAAATCCATATATATTGTTTTTAAAATATAATTGGAGTGGATAATTATATTATATTATAAATTATATTTTAAAAACAATATATATATATATATATACCGCTCCTCATATGGGGGTACGAAATTGGTTAAAGGGAACATTATTCCCAATTAGCATTTAGATAAAAATGCACTTTCGTAAATAATTGACTTCATTCAAAACGTATCCCAGAAACACACACACACACACACACACACACACACACACACACACACACACACACACACACACACACACACACACACACATATGTATGACAACAATAATATAATTCACATTCGACCATATGAAGCCTTTTTCATTAAACGATAGTCATGTTCCTCACTTTTTGTCCGAGATATAACAATGTCCCGCCAAAGATATTCGTCATTTATTCCCAGTTGTGGAGACTGTTATAAATGTCCTGATTTGTGTAGAGAAACGCTGGTCACGTGTTGTACAGTTAATCGATTCAATACAACACATTATTCAAAACAGTCTTCATATAACCCCGGAATAAGTGGGATATCTTCAGCAAGACTTATCTTTTCATTAACCAAGCTTTCTAATTCTATATAATATTATGTCTGTGCCTTCCTTAGTTACGCTGTGAAAAAGGTCAAACGCAACTTTTTGAAAGCCAAACTGCTTCAAAAAGTTCGAATTAGCTAAATATTGTTTTAACAGGATAAACGGGCAACCCTGGACAAAAATATGAATTTTACCTCCCTTTGATGTAGCCTCGTTTTCGAATATCATTATAAGTTTGGTTGGTTGGTTGTTTTGTTTTACGGCCTATCAACCATTTTCAGGTTATTTAATGCCGAATCTGGTGATTTTGAAGAACGATTTTTTAATATAGTATATTTGTTTTTTAGGTCGTATTCTATTTAACCCATAGTTGGGACCCTAACAGGTACTACCACTCCGGGTCAAAGTGGACCTGGGAGCAATGGCAATTAAAGGGTGGCTCCACACTCCCTAAGGCCTGCAAGCTTGGGCCTCACCATCGGATATAGTTTAAGGTCATATCCAGGACCGATTATCATTATAATAACACATGATCACTGGTATGGTTGTGTGAGAAACGAACTTATAATTTTTACGTGCAGCAGTGTTTAACCGAAGACAGAAGTCATTCAAATCTTAAATAAAAACACATTCGAAAGAAACTGGCAAAAGAAGCAGAAGAAGAAAAAAGAACATTATCAACCCCGAGGTGTTTGACCGAAAAAGCAAATTAAAGATTGTCTATTATAATGTGATTTTATTATTTGTATTTAACTATGTAGCACACTATTACTTTCTTAGCACATATTCATTTATCGCATTTGAGTCAGTTCTATATTTAAAATACAATGGACACTATTTTCATAGAAATGTTGGGAAACTCATGTTTTCTGCGTGTTATTGGTTTTCTGTTAAAATAATATTTGCGCTATCCAGAAAAAAATGTCAGCTTCATTAAAATATTTGTTAATTAAATATATTTCTCATTCCGTAAAATTTCCACGTATCCTGCTAGCGTATAAATATTAATCTACATTTTCCCTGATTTCTTCTTCCCTTCCCTCAGTTGAGAATATATCAGTTGCCTTAGTAGTTGTTGACATTTATTGGGTGGGCTTCTACCACCATTTTGATTTATTTATTATTTTGAAGTGATTATCGAGTCCTCAAAGACTTCGCGGCCATCTTTTCTTGTTGTCCGGCAGCGTTCAACATTATACGATTTTCAAACCGAATAAACATTTTACATTAAAAACTTATCCAGTTAGGTGGGAAAGTAGCTTATCTTGCCTTTGGTAACATTTATTTGTTATATATTTGTGTTTTTGACAACTTTTTCTGTACCACTTAGTTTTCATTTTGTGTTAGGAGATCCGTCGTAGGTGGTAGTCATGCACAGCCCATTTCCAGTATTTTTTTTATTTTATTTTATTTATTTTTTTACAAGGGGTGAGTCCTATTCAAGCCCTTAATGTCATTCGAGAATAAGGATATTTATTGATTGTTGACTTTGTGTCGTCAGGCTATATTCGTTATCTCACTAATATAATGGTTTTCTCTTCACTGCAATATACAGGGTGTCCGTAAAGTCTAGAAACATAGATAAAAAAAAGAAGAAATTTACTTGTTTCCCACTACAGCAATATGCGACACAGGAACGGAAGATGGAAGAAAACAAGCTTCCCTGATGATGCATTCTGATCAGATACCTTTCTACATTACAAGTTTCTTTTTATAGTATTTTTGAATTATTTATATACGCAAACAAATTTTCATGTACAAATTAGACACAAAACCATCAAAAGTGTGTAGATGTGGAGAAAGTGTCGATGGCCATTCTCCGTCTGTAACTGGACACATTTTAACCCATTCGTCCAAGTACTATTTTCTTCATTCTTTCGAAATTTTTCTAGCACTTTTACTTCAGCAATCACCATAAAACCACATTTACTCTACCTAAAATTTCTCCAATTGTTTGAATGTAATCTTGTTTATACATTGCAACCTTGAATCTTTGTCGAAACAGTTCCTGATTCCCTATTCCTCCACGCAATTACGAATGCATCCGTTGCCTTGGTGGTAGTTTCATCTTCATTTTCCCCAGGTTTTCTACTCATGCAAGATTTTTCTATGTTAGGCGAACCGCCATAGATGGTAGGCATGCACATTCCAGTATTTCTTGATTAGTGATCCTGTCCGAGCCAGACTGGATTTATAATCTCCCCGAGATGTCGCATCATGCAGCCATGGATACTTTTCGCTTCAATGCGGTATATATTCCACGTTTCCATTCCACTGATAAGATTTGACATCCTGGTGAGATTTTGCCTGCTAGTGTCTGTCTTTTGAGAGTGGAACGAGCGTTTTTAATCATGTTTATTTTCGTATGAAATGGAACTATTTCGAACCTGAATGTGTCGGCCATTTTGTTCAGGACTTCTTTCTTTTATCAACCTCATCTCTATAACACGATGATGTGCTGTACATTTTGTATTTGTGACATTTTTTGTGTCTGATTGAGATAAGACTTGGACGATATATATAAATATATATATATATATATATATATATATATATATGAGTAAGATGATTGATATATTAAAATAGCTCTAGGAAATATATATATATATATATATATATATATATATATATATATATATATATGCCTATCGAGTTTATTATATATTTACATTACAACGAGCACTGTTTTCTTTTATTTTAATTGTATTAATGAATTTACTTATGCATTAAAATATACACTGCTCTTTAGACTGTTGTTGCAATCCTCTTAATATATATATAAATAAATAAATAAATATATATATATATATATGTGTGTGTGTGTGTGTGTGTGTGTGTGTGTGTTTCCGCAACACCCACAGGGATACAACATTGCAGCAATATTACATAGTGTGGAGCCTATTAGATTAGAGACTCGTTTTTTGGAACATGTTCAAGAGAGAGACTAGAAGTTAGTACATCGACTCAAATTTTTCTAGCTCGATAAAAAGAACCCACCTTCCTTGCACTAGCGTTGGTGATGCTTTCCATGTAATTTCAAAAATCATGTTACCTGAGGATCATGTGAGGCAGAGGAGCATAAATAGTGGACTTTCAGGTAGAATTCTATTAGCCATGCCATTTCTTGGTTTAAAAGGTTTCTCATAATTATTAAAGGAAAAAAAAGCGTTGTCTTAGTAGCATTAAATGCTACCATCTATATATTCCCTAATTTTACTACAGATTGGGCATCATTTTCTAAAGGTTCGACTATTGTCTTGGGTATGTGTGCGTTCATTGTTAAAACATGTGGCATTTTTTGTATCTGATTGAGTCAAGGTGTCACCAGCAAATATATCCATCTCAGACACAATTTCATTAGAGAGGTCATTTATCAGGTATAATAGCGGGCAAAGTATCGACACCTGAGATACACCCGCAGTAATGTAAACTAGTTTAGATATACGATTATGAAGGACAGGCTAGATCTTCGTTTGGGATATAAAGGATCCGATTATATTAAATATCCGTTCAGTAATACCGCACGAACTGGAGAAAAAGGACAGATCCGAAATGTAATTGTATAAAAAGGCTGTTAGCAATGCACCATACAAGAATGTTGACGTGACGTGACGTATGAATAATAAAAAAAAAACAAGCGAATTGAGGCCATACAGGGCTCTACATTGCGAGTGAAATGGTCGCATTTGCGAATGATTTTTCGAAGTGGCGACTAGAAATAATAAAACGCTTACCTTTTGGCGATTTTTTTTTTCACCGACAATCTTCCAAAGCTCATTACTGAGTGAAAAAAAAAATTGCCACTTTTTTTTTAAATAAATCGAGCAAAATCAAATTGTTTAAACAATAAATGGATTAATGGAACAATATACTCTTTTTTAACTGAAGATTGTTCAAGAAAACATCTAAAAAAAATATAAATGTTAATATCTTCCAATCTCAACATAAAATTCGGCGCATATTTAGAATTACACTTATTTAAAAAAATACAGGAAAATCTTTATGACGTATATACTCGTCACGGAACGAAAATGTCATATTCCAAAATTCACGTGGATTTGATTAGTGACGTTTCTATTTGGCTAGTAAACAAAAATATTCAGTTATCAAAGGTCAACTTAAGATAAATTTAGTTCACATTTAGATTATCTGCCTGACAACTGAATTCGTTTTTACGGCATACTCTGATTTATGTTTTATTTTATTTTTTTTTTTAAAAGGGAGGCGTTTCTTGAAATTACCAAAGACATTTCACCATCGCAGTTATATTAAGCAGTGATTCATATTTACTGATTTGTATGTGAAAGATTTTGAAAAAAAAAATGCGAATATTTATCATTTAAATACGAGCTTCGTTCGTCTGCCTGGTTTTGTTCATACATCACCTCTCTCCACTATCTCGATATTCTACATTGCTAACAACTTTCTTATGCGCTTACACATTCGTTTACCAAAAATGCTTCAAGCAAATTACCTTTCCATACTATACGAAATATATTAAAAAAAAAAAATATATATATATATGCTATTTCGATCACTTAAAATGTTTAATGCCTGATCGATAAAATGAAAGAAATACTTTCACAGAAATTGTAAAAAAAAGCAAAAAAAAACCCAAAAAAACACCCCCACAAAAAAAAACACTACTCCAAGATAAGAACATTTTAGACAAACGTTCTTCTTTATTTTTAAATTGTAAGTGAACCAATTTATTTAATTTTCTGGTTTTCAAATAAATAATTATGTCGAGCAAAGACAAAAAAAAAAGAGAGATAAAATATTGGAGTAAAGAAAATTGCAAAAATGGAGTTGTTTTGGTGGCTAAAGTAAATGACCAAAAGAAACGAATACGATTAGGAAAGAATGATAAGATTTCTTATCATCATTTTATCGTTTTAAACAAAATTTCGTCCAACAGGAATTTCATAAAACACTATTTACTAAAGTAGTTGCTCGGCATTTTGATGTTATCTATCTATCTATCTATCTATCTATCTATCTATCTATCTATCGTACAAGGCTTGTAATATAATTCATTGGGTTACAATCTCTCTCTTGCTCACCCTCTTTTTTATTTCGCTATTTCTCATTCGCTTCGCTACTTCTTTCCTTTCCCTCTCTTAGTTTCTCTTCTTTCTCTTCTCGTCGTGATCTCTCTATCACTCTCTTTCTTTCTCTGTCGGTCTGTTTCTCTCTCGTCGCTCGTTCGGTTTATTATTTTCCCTCTTGTCTTTTACTAGTTCTTTCTCTTACTTTCTTTCTTTTTCGTTCTCCCCACCTACTTTTTCTTTATCTGTCTTACCCTTACTTGATCTCGCTTTCTTTCTCTACTTCGCTCACCCACACACTCTCTTTCCTTTTCCCCCCTCTCTCTCTCTCTCCCAGTGTCGCTTTCTCCCAGTGTCCCTCTCTCCAGCTGGAGATTTCCCCCCCCCATTTTCTCGCATAAACGTATCCGTGATTTGATTGGCCCAACCATTTCCTCTTTTTTGCATCCTTCCTTCCACAGACGTGATGTTGCTAGTCTCAGTCTTTTCTATAAATACTATTATGGCATGTGTTCTTCAGAATTGTCTGAACTATTACCTGCTCCTTTTGTTCCCCTTCTGTTGACTCGTTAGTCTAATGGTCTCTGTCAATTCATTTGTTCTTTAATACCCCTATGTAATACAACTTCCAGTAACTTCTTTTTGAGAAGTATGTGGAACTCTATTCTTGCTTACATCTTTTCTATAGTCTTCATTTTTTTCAGGACTAAGGTTGATAGGTACATCCTCTCTTTGCGGTAAGCATCTTTTATCCTTGATAGAATTTTAAATGAAGTGGCTTTATGCCTTGTCTGGAGCGATTTCCATTTAAAAAAATATTTTCTGTTTAATAAAATCTCACTTTCTCTGTCATTTTTTTGTGTTTATTTGCTTTCCTACGAAAGCAAAATGTGACACAAGGGCGTTAATGTAATGTGGGGGAAACCAGCTTTCCAAAAAGGGGCACTTGGACAGTAGACAAAAATACAAATTGTCTTAGTATAGAAAGGGTCTCCCTTACATTGATTAAGGGCAAATTAACTTAAGTTTAGCATCAGAAGAGATACTACACTCTGAAATATATATTTGCACAAAATATGAAAATATATAATGAACGAATCAGGCTCAAGGTCATTCAAAACAGTAGAGAAATGGGTATCTTTTGTCATTCTTTGTCTCAAATACAAGTCAGACCAATACTACACTCTGATCTTAGTCCGAAAGCCAAACCAACTCTTTTTCTATTCTTTGCCAATTTTCACTCTTTCCTTTTTTCAAATTCTTTTTACAATAATCATTTTCTTCCCTCTCTTTAAGAATATTTTAATGAACCTATTTTTAACCTTTTTTTTTCTCCCTCGCACTGTCTTCCTGACTGTCTGTGCTTCTACCGTGAAGCCGAACGTCAGAATAGTGAATAGTTGCTCCTTTCCCTCTCCCTCCCTTGCTTTCTCTGGATACCCCATTTGTAGGCTGTGTTGACCTCGATGTCTGGGCAGCATTTACCCCACTCATACCCGATTCCACCGTTTATAACCCCACGGGACTGACTGTGAGTACAAACAAGCGATGGATGGTTCGTTTCAGAAAGACAGAACAAATTAAAACACAATGAGAGACAGAGATAGAGAGAGAGAGAGAGAGAGAGAGAGGGAGAAAGAATTGGTCATGTATATATACACAATGGGAAAAGGGAGAAAATTGAGCAAAAACAAAAAGAAAGAAAGCGCTAAGAATACAGAACAGAGAGAGAGAGAGAGAGAGAGAGAGAGAGAGAGAGAGAGAGAGAGAGAGAGAGAGAGAGAGAGAAAGAGAGAGACACAAAGACAGACAGACAGACAGAGATAGGCAGGGTACACAAAGTGGAGAAGGAAAAATTGAATAAAAACAAAGAGAAAGAGAGTGCGAAGATATATATATATATATATATATATATATATATATATATATATATATATATATATATATTAGCTACAATCAACACAACCGAAGCAGCAAAGCTAAAGCTGGCCTGCCTGACACTATATATATATATATATATATATATATATATATATATATATATATATATATATATATATATATATAAATGCAGGCAAATTTTGGCATATTTTATTGGTTTTAAAATTTAGGTTCTTTTTTACAATTGTAATAAAATTTTAACCATAGAATAGTATTATAATATCCGAAAAAGCCTGCACATTTTCATGTAATTTCCTTCCATAGAACCAAAAATATGATCATTTAAATATTCAATTTAGCTACTAGTATAGACATATACACATATTAGTGGCCTGAGAAGGCCACAGAGGAGACAACCGAAGCAGAAAAACTGACAAATGTAAGAGAGACAACCGAAGCCGCAAAACCGACAAATGTAGGGGAGACTACCGAAGCGGCAAAACCGAAGCTAGCTGCCTGCCAGACACGATATATATAAATTTAGGCATATTTTATTGGTTTGAAAATATAGGTTCTTTTTTTACCAATTGTCATAAAATTATAGTCATAGAATAGTATTAGAACTCCAAAAAGCCACTCGGCTCTGCTCAGAACAAGTACGTAGTGCACTCGGGTATCGTTGTAATCTGATATAAGACGCCAATCAGTGAGTGGCAAAGGGGAAAATATTGGGGAGGGGGGGTGAATCAACAGTTGTTTTTTCGAGTTTATGTGGAAACAAAAATTTGGTAATGATCCTTTTGTCTCCATCTTGAACCATAGATCAGAAAGCTACCCGATTGGGTTGGCGAAGTTTCTTCCACGTCCGCTGTCTTTTCTCACCCATTTTAACATCGTTTTAACATCGTCTAATAAAAAGAAAAGTTTACCTTAAAAAAATAAGAAAAAACAAAACAAAACAAAAAAAAAACAAACGGTTGCCCACCCCTACCTTACAGGTAAAAATATTCAGGAAAAGAAAAGCAAAATAACAACAAAAAAGTTTAATTTAAATTAGTTACAAAAATATTTAAAAAAAAAACAAAACAAAAAAAATAATTTAATGAAATCACATAAAAAAGTGCTTTATTGTTAAACCTTTGTTAAAAAAAAATGGTTTTCTTATTAATTTTGTTACAATTTTGTTTTATAAGAAAATGGTTGTAAGAAGAAAAATGTAACTTGTTTATTTTTTTCCTCTTAAAAAAATTGTAGCAACAATAAAACAAAAATTGTAGGTCGTTGTTTCTTTTTATTTTCGTTATATATTTTTTTATTCTGGTGATTTCATAATTGTTAAATGTTTTCTTCAGTATTTTTCTTAATTAGCATTGTTACGTTTTGATAATCAGCGAAGCTCAGCAAAAGCCGGGATTTTCCGAGCGACCAGCTAGTTAATTCTGGCTCAAATTCGTCATAAGTAGCGAAATATTTTAAACTTTTCTTCCGAAAATGATTCAGAGTGTGGTACCTCTTTTGTTCTATACCGTAGGAGGATAAATCCTCATAGATTGAGGAAATGTAAATTTTTATCTCAATCTAAACTACACCAGTTTAGAGAGCTGGGTGTTTTCTAAATGAAAACCCCGACGACATTAAAAGATGCCTGGCCACTGAAAAATGACGTCATGTCTGAAGTAGAAGTAAGCAAGATCTGTTGAACAGTAATAAATTAGAGCTTTTTACAAAAAGCATCAGAAAACTTCAAACTTGCAATGAGAGAGAGAGAGAGAGAGAGAGAGAGAGAGAGAGAGAGAGAGAGAGAGAGAGAGAGAGAGAGACCACCATTTATACTAAAATCTAAATTATTCAATATTAATTTTTACAAAAGTAAAGAAAAACAAGAATTGATTTCAAAGGAAAAGTTGTGTTTTTCTGCGTTAAAAGTGCTAGTAATAATCATTTCGTTGTTTCATGGATTTATTATTTTATATAAAATGTTGCATTAAGAAAGAAATGGAACATGTTCGATTTATATCGAAACGGTGGTCGTGATTGAAACCCGAATTTGTGTCTAATATTGCCATTGTGTAGGGGAGGGAACAAAATAGAGAAACAAAGAGAAAAGGCCATTGAATTAAAAACGAAACAAATCACTGAGCGAGCGAGAGAGAGTATGAGAGAGAGAGAGAGAGAGAGAGAGAGAGAGAGAGGCAGGCAGGCATGTAGGTAGGGAAAAGTCAAGTAGAAAAGTTTTAAGAAGCGAAAAATAGATTTCGTGGTGTTGAAATAAATAAAACTGGACACCCGACAAGAAAGGCAGCGAGCTGGGAGTTTACATAGTAAATTAGATTTGAAAATACCCGGTAACCTTGCTTGTCTTAATTTGGCAAGGGGCTAGAAAACACCCCAAGGACAGAATGATTCAGGGCTGATATACGAGTTGAGGTCAGCCGTAGAAAAAGGCAAACAGAAACACAAATATACGCACGCGCGTTCAGCTGTTTGTCATGTCCAACGATGATGCTAGCCCCAAGGTCATGTTATAGAAGGGGTCAGCCCCTTTGTCCCGGGTGGTATTTCATGTCCTAGCAGCCGCCAATACAACTCGTTTAAAAATTTAGGAGAATAAAATAAACCAATTCATATCTAATGCATACAATTAAATCAGCCGGATTTTAGAAGTTAGAATTAGATAACATCGCATCTAATATATCGATACTTGATTCTACGTAGCCATTTTATATTGTGTTTTTTACAATATCTGTCGCGCTAGTTTGTTTTAAAATAATTGTTTCAGCTGGGGAGATTGTTAGAACTGTTATAATTTTAAATAATGACGTAAATGTATGTATTATTGTTGTGATATTTGTGCTGGTAAATCTCGGTCCCATTTGAGGGTTCTTCATAAAGTGCAGGGCGTATGTATATATGATTAGCCCCACCTTTTCCTTTTCTCCGAAAACTTTTTCTCACAAAGTGGTGTGGCGAGTCTCAGTTTTCTTCAAAATAAATATTATTATAGCATGTTTTCCTCTGAATTGTCTGATCTACTCCCTGCATTTTTTAATTCCAGCTTGCTTGATTTTGATCACCGATAGCAACCTTACCGAGAGTCTGTTCGAACACATCGGCCTGTCATTCTCAGGTTCCATAAATAAGAGTAAGTACATCAACGATGTTACCAAGTCTGCAACAAATAAAATAGGCTCCCACTACCGGATTAGAAAAAATAAATCTCACATCTGCCGATATCACATATCCCTATAAAGTTACCATTCGACCGAGTATTGTTTCAACATCGTGGATGAAGCACCAACCACTTGCCTATCTCTTTTGGACAGTATGTAAATAATAATTTCTAGCCAAATAGATTCAGCACTGGCTGCTAATTTCAGTCCTCTATCGCATCACCGCAGTGTTGCATCTCCGCATGTGTTTTGCAAGTGCTTCCACGGGATGTGATTCGATAAAATTATTGCATTTATACTCTTCCTCAACGAAAAAAAAAAACTTCCAACGCATCCGATTAGCAGTAAAAATTCAAATTCTTTACTCTAAAGGTCATTAGATCTTTTCTAGTCTTATGGTATCTATCCTAGGAACGCTTGCCTATGGAATCCCCCTCCTGTTTTCTTTTACTCCAACCGTACAAAAAAAATCAGAAATTTAAATGTAATGTCAACAATACTGACTACCTTTTCACCAAGGTTGCCTCTTGTGGATCTGCCCTTTAACGCAAATAATCGCTTACGTTTCAGCGGAAATATGTCTTGTGTTGTAATGGGAAAAAGTAAATACAATGAATAAATCAATATGTGGGACGTAGCGTGATCACGTGATCACGGGTCACATATATTTAAGGAGAGCGAACTTGGTTGGAGCAGTTAAAGTTTCCATTTGGAATGTGAAAAAGCTGTTTACTTAACAACTCACCAGTTGTTGCTAAACGACGCAGACGTCTAATATTGTATCTAACGGTAGAAATCTGTTCTATCATATCTGAGTATTTTCTACTTGAAAATACAATACAATAATAATAATAATAATAATAATAATAATAATAATAATAATAATAATAATAATAATTCCGAAAAACTTTGAGAGGAGAATGGGAGAAATTGGAATCAGAGGAATGGCTGGAAAGATACAACAAATAACAATAATGAAAACAGCTTAAATATTAAGGAAAAACCCTTGAATGCGGAGACTAGTACACATGAGCGAACCAGGCGAGCTACTGTAGAGACAAAACACGAAACGTAACATGAAACCAAGAACATTGAAACTGTATATCTGTAATTTCTCCATCCTCATTACCATTACCGAATCACCGCCCACCCCCCAAAGAATGATGCCAAATAGTCGAGAAGGCTCAAGGAGGATTGAAAGATTGAGAAGAGAGCACTGCTGGACAAAGTTCAAGAGAACTGGTACCTTGAGGAGGTTATTGCCACTCAAACCCCAGTTGAGATCAATGGCCGCTGCTGACGAGAAAACAATGTTAAACGGCTGTTGTTATCATGTAAATTCATTTGCAAAGGTTATCGGAAGAGGTCGAGAGTACTGGAAATCTGGAGAGACTTGATAATAATAATAATAATAATAATAATAATAATAATAATAATAATAATAATAATAATAATAGATCTCAGAATGAAGACCAAGGAGACAGAGAAACAGAGCAAATACATGGAACTGGCCAGAGAGCTGAAAGGGATGTGGAAGATGAAGACAGTCACTGTAACTTCAATAATAGTAGGAGCTCTAGGAGCAGTCCCGGAAAACTTTGAAAAAAGAATGGGAGAATTTGGAATCAGAGGGATGTCTGAGAAGATACAGCGGATAGCATTAATTAAAACAGACGAAATATTAAAGAAAACCTTTGAATACAGGAACTAATACACATGAACACAAAATGCAAACCGCAACTGCAAGAGAAGTAGGGAAAGAGAGAGAAAGAGAGGGAGAGAGAAAGAGAGAGAGAGAAAGAGAGAGAGAGAGAGAGAGAGAAAAGACAAAGGTGCACCACATGGAAGTAAGAAAACTGAAACTATAATCATCAATTAACTTCATTCCCCCCCCCATTTTTTTTTTAAATTATAGTACCGGCTGAACTAGCTCCACACCAAATAGTCGTGAAGGGTCCAGAAAGCTGACAGCACAAACCAGACCACCAATAGAACATAGGACTGACACTTCGGGGAGGCTTTTTGCCACCTAAATCCCAACTTCAAGCAGCTGTTACAATAGTGCGCATTTATTTGCGAAAATTATTGAAGAAGGTGGAGCTTACTGGTTATCTGGGGAGATTTGTTGTCACTCAGACTTCAGGGAACACCACAGATTGTTGTCACAGAGTAATGATGATGAGCTTTGTGAAAACTGTAGTGAATAATAATAATAATAATAATAATAATAATAATAATAATAATAATAATAATAAATAAATATATATATATATATATATATATATATATAAGTTTTCTTTCTATAAATTCAGTTGCTTGTGTGTGTGTGTGTTTTATTCATAAACATTTTATGTAAAACAGATGTTCTATTCTAATTATTTTTGGTAGATTCAGCTATTTTTTTTTTTACTCTTATTCACCACAAACAACTCATTATCAATTGGACGTAAGAAGTTACTTTTGAGACCATGCCTACAGAGTAGTATGTGAGGAAACGTGCGAGATCTCTATTCACATTACATTTAAACTTCAGCATGTTAGTACTGGCAGAGAAACAAAAAAACACGGAGAGAATTCCAAAGTCCAGCTCTCCGAGGGAACAAGCCATTAAACTAGAAGACTTTTCGGCATCTCGGGACTTCGATTGTGAAGGGATAGGATTTTGCTGCTAGGCGGATTTTCCAAAGGTATGTACATCGAGAGGGAGGTACAAATGTAATAACTTCACTAAATCACATTCCATCGAAGTACTTGTAAAATAGGCACAGGGATGCAAGATTTTGGCGATGGGACAGGGGTTGGAGCTTAGGTGTTAGTGCGTAAGCCATTAAATTAGATACACTTTTTGGGTCTGTTTAAGTGCTGAATGCGCATGAAACAGTACAGATTTTACAACAATGCTAGGAAGCGATGTTCTCGCTTATGAACAGGCCCCATTTTCTCTTAATAGACCAACACGAAGATCTGCAAACACCGACTCTCCAACTATGATAAGCATTGTTCATTTTCGTTAATGTCTTATTGAGAAAATAAATTCTCACGGAGACATATCTTCAGTTACAGACAGACAAACCTCTCCGTTATAACATGTCGCGTGCATTTTTACCCAATCTAGACGCATATCTAAACTAGAAAAAAAAAAAAATAAATAAATAACAGCACCATCAACAACAACAAAAATGGGTATGAATAGATCTGCTATCCTTGTTCCGTTCTACCTTTGGGGGAAAATGTTGAAAAGCAAGGGTGAGATAAATGGATTTGATCAGCGTTCACAGCGTTCACTTTTCGATATGCCTTCGTAATTTTTTGCTGGAGAGTTTTGCCCGTCCATCTGTACGTTCGTCACGCTTCAATTCGAAATAGCACTGTCGCCGCTACTTACACATACTGAATAGACGTATCTTATTCAAGATGCGTCCAATCATCTTTATAAGAGGCACTGCCTGCTTAAATTACAAACGTTTGTAAATCTGTTTACTTAATGAATATATTTGTATTTTCACCAAGTTGTCGCGTTTAATTTGAAACATATCCGTCGGTCCGTCACGGTTAAGTCTGAAATAGCCTTTTCATTGTCTGTTACGCTTAAGTTTGCAATACCATAATCATCTGACGATAACGTTTAAGTATGTAATAGCATTTTAACTTGTCTGTTAAGCTTAAGTTTTAAATTACCCTGTTGACTGTCTGTTACACTTGAATTTGAATTAATAACATTTTTTAAGTTTCAAATAACATTTTGTTCGTCCGTTACGCCTAAGTCTAAAATAACATTTTCATCTGTCTCCTACGTTTAAGTTTGTGATAGCATTTTCACATGTCTGTTATACTTAAGGTTGTAAAATGTTTTCTTCGTCTGTTACACTTAAGTTTGAAAAGATTTCTTGCTGGACTGTTTCACTTTACAGCAATATCTCAAGCCTGTTACGCGTTTCATTATTTTATTATTTATTAGATGTAGTCAGTAGTATAGGGACTATTAATCGGAATCGGGAATCCAAAAACATCTGAACTTTTGAGGTTATCGGAATCGGTATCAGAAAAATTTACGCGTATTTTTCGATGTCAAATGTTTTATTTAATTTTATTTAAAGCAAAATCCTTATTCCTTTACTGCATGTAGTAATGATAAAATAACGAATATTTATTGATTTTAGACTGTCAGTACAAATCTATATATCATCCCCTACAATTTATTTTTATGTTCGAGAAAATATCTGCACCTTTAGCATGTGTTTTATGATAATTCCGAAAAAAAAAACCCAAAAACAATAAACCAAAAAAAGAAAAACCCAAAAAAACCAAACAAACAATAGCTCTATAGTTTAATATTTAGAGATTTATAGAGAATCAGAATTGGTAATTGTATCGGAAACGGGAGTTTAGTAGGGAATCTTTAATTGTATCAGAATCGGTAAAAATATTAGAATCGTCCCACCACTAGTAGTCGGTAGTTTGTTTGTAATATAGTTTCCATCATCAAACTCTCATATTTAATGGACGTATCTCACGAATGTCCGTTCGCCTTCACTGCCGATTGGACGGCATTACTGGAAGATACAAAGCAAAGATAAGGAAAAGTTGAGACCATGAAAGAAAAGAAGCCGCAAGTGTTATTTCCTTTTTTAGGAAGGAGGAGAGAAAGAATAAGATACTTAAAAAAAGGAGATATAAAAAAGAGAAATATTCTATCTATAAAATAAAGACAGCCTTATTTACTATGTATAATATATACTAGTGCAGCTGCTCGTCGTTAGCCGGGTAGAAGAAATTAGGCGAATTTTAATAGTTTTGTATTATTTCGATTATCCGAACTACTGATCTAATCTTGCGTTATTCTCACAACGTTTCGGCTGACGTAACCCAAACCTTCTTCATATGTTTCTTGTCGAATTCGGGAATGTTTCTGTCGAGCTGGGAAATCTGTACGGAATTTCGAACAAAGCCCTTTATATAATCTACGGGATTAGCATGCTTTCGTCTGTCAGCCATGACCGGATAGGAGTCTGTAATCATTCACAATTGTATTCTAAGTATCGTCCACACTGAAGATTGAACCTTCAACTCCCAGAACTGTATTAAAATACAGTTCTGGAAGTTGAAGGTTCAATCCTTCATAGGTTACGCCATCGATCCTTGCTAACCTTGCGAAGGTTCAATCCTTCACACGTTACGCCATCGATCCTTGCGAACCTTGCAAAGGTTCAATCCTTCATACGTTACGCCATCGATCCTTGCGAAGGTTCAATCCTTTATACGTTGCGCCATCGAACCTTGCGAACGTTCATACGTTACGCCATCGATCTTTGCGAACCTTGCGAAGGTTCAATCCTTTATACATGACGCCATCGATTCTTGCGAACCTTGCGAAAGTTCGACCCTTCATACGTTATGCCATCGATCCTTGCGAAGGTTCAATCCTTTATACGTTAAGCCATCGATTGTTTTAAATAAACTTCTGCCAAGATTGTCTGTTTAACGGTACATCAACCATTTTGGGGACTGTTTAAGTACGATGTTGGAAGTCGGCGACACTTTTCTGAAAAATAAATCAAGCCCTGAAGATTTCTTTAAGTACTGCAGCATGAGATTCCAATCTACACATGTATTGGTGTAAGGAGACACTCAGCTCCAGGAGCAAACGTTCTATCCCCAATTATGTGTCGAGGCTTCACAGAGAGCGAACAGTTTTTTTTTCTTATTAATCTTAATCTTAACACAATAAAAATGGTCTTTTCTGTTTTACGCAATATAAAACCGTCAGGAGTCATTTTCTATGGAAATTGCTCCGGACAAGAAATGAAGCCATTTGATGTAAGGAGTTAAAAAATAATCTTAAATTACCACTTCAAGCCAACAATAAGTGTGAGATAAATTTAGAATCGGAAAATAGCAATTGGTCCCCTTTGTCAGAAACATCGCTCACGGAATGTGAGGACTAAAGGGCAAAATACGGAAAGGCTTCCGAAAGTAAACCCAAGATCCAATTTCTACTCTAATGTTTAAACACAGTATCTATTGTAAACGATTCCTTTTTAACGATTAATTCAATAAAAGTTACAATCTTGAAATATTTAGTGGAAGAATCTAAGGCGAATACTCCTTTCCAGCAATATTAATGTGGAATTGAACATGATAGATCCGGTAGGATGCGAATTCGGCGAGGCCGCTGGAATCGTCCTCAGAGAATATCAATTTCACCCATCACACACCCATGGATTCGTGGCATGAAACGTTATCATTATTTAGCTGTCCTCGACCTCTGAAAATAAGGCTTGAAGCACATAAACCGTATCCGTAATTAGGTGTGAAATAGAGAAGTCAGGTATCGCTTATCACGTGTGGACAGAGATGTGTAATCACCTGCCCACATGGAGTGAGTCATCAATAAATTAATAGAGAGACACACTGGCAGAGGACGTTTGAAGAAGTCTGCTCATATCGTATCCTATTCTAATCCTCTCTCATATAAAGTTAAAGTTGGTCTATTTATCGTTTCTTCATCCCCCATAGACTTCTTCCTACAAAATCAATATTTTATCCTGGTTCAACTGCTTACCTTGTAGATCGTTGCCGCATATTATTACGAAGAAAAAAAAAATATAATTCCATTAAATATCTTCCAGAAAATACTTGATGGGATCGGAATTATTTTCAAACTAACCCGGATGCCCGACGTTTCCCGGGTGTTTGGAGGTGTGTGTTGAGAAAAAACAAATTGTAGTAGGTAGGCAGGCAGACAGGCTCGAACCCGTATCGCGAAGAAGGAAACGAACGTTAAAAAAGCCGTCTTTGCCGTTGCTTCCGTCGCCAAACTGAAAGTGGCGAAGGTTTAAATTAAAGCTAGTCAAACGAAAAGAGGAGATGACTTTCGAAAATGGTGAGTGGGAGAGGCTGAATCATTTTAACAGAAATAGGGCAATCAAAAGCTGCTATAAGCAGACGCGGCTACAAAACAAACCCAATCAAGATCAGAGGAGAGAGCATCAGAAAGAGATTGATTTTTATGGTGAGTTCTTAACTTAAAAATGTGACTTTTTAATTCGATTTTTCTGAATTAAAATCATTCTATTATTCTTTTAATGATTTTGTATTGATTTTTAAAATTTTGTTTTTATGATTGATTTTGATATATTTGTTCTGGTGTACTTGTTGACTTTTCGTAATATTTCTACGACTTTTGGATAGAGTTAGAATATACTTGTCTCTCGGAGAAATACATCGCTAAGTAACTTTAGAATCGTCTAATAAAAATGAAAAAAAAAAAAAATAACCAAAACAAAATAAAACAAACAAAAAAGATGAAGAAGACAAAGAAGTAAACTAAGAAGACGAAGTAGAAACCAAGGAAGACAAGGACGACAAAGAAGACGAAGTATAAGAGAAGGGCGACGTAGAAAAAAGCGACCGAGAAGGAGCCGTCAAAGTAGAAGCCGTCAAAGTAGAAGACGAAGAAAACTACGCAGGCGAAGTAAAAGTAGAAGAAAAGTAAGGAAATAAGAAAGGATAAAACGCGGGAAATATGAGATCAGGACGGTGACTTAATGAGATAAGTATAAAGAGACATAGAAAGAGATCAATGAAAAAATGTAGAATAGAGTCGCGAGCCTTAAGGGCCAATGACGAAAACTAGATATAAAAAAAGCATATAAAGTTGTTTAGAATCTATCAAAAGAAACCCGATACCGAAGGTGGGTAGGTAATAGCATTTTAGAGATGAAAACGAAACACACACACACACACACACACAGACACACACTTTGGGAATGTGTGTGTATGCGCGAAAGTTTTTTTTTCTTTCATATCTGGCCGTTCTACACCCGTTTTCTTTTTGTATTTTACTGTTTGTATCGTGCCACAATTAGAAAATAAGCAGATATGTTTTAAATATGCACTCAAGCACACACACATGCGTGCATACGCATACAAATTTATATAGACAGATACGTATAATCTATATATATAAAAGCGTAAATGTGTGTATGCATGTATGTTCGCATTTTGTGTATGTCTGCAAAAGGATTTTTTTTCGGCGGCTTCTCGAGGCCATTGTTCATTTTTAAAACTTTTTATATCACGTTGAAATCATAATATCTACGAGTTACGAACGGGGGTCGCCCGTCTATTTAATTTGCCCGACTTTGAAATGTTAAATATTCAACCTTTTGGGATCACCGCATCGGTATAAAAAAGCGAAACTCGATTCGAATCCCTGGCCCATGGGCAGTGGTCTCTAGAAAGCGATGTAACGTTTGGTCAATGTCGGCTTACCGTCGTCATATCAGACGATTGCTTTCATTTCGAGACGAGCCACTTCCCTAATAAACTGGGGAGCTGGTTTTCCCCAAAGTTAGGTAAAAACAAACAAACTATTATTGACTCCATTAAAAACTGTCCCGCATAAAATGGTAACTGCTGAATAGCTATTGCTTACGTCATCGTCATTGTAACACTTCGCACAAAATGTTAACTGTACGACTTTCACTTGACCTCATTAAGTGCGGGCACCTGTCAATTCTCTTCTTACTTAAATAAATTCAAACATCTTTCAGTAACTCATTATGGCTGGCCGAGCGGTTAACGTGTCATCTTTTTTTCCCATTTTATTTTTCAACTTTGCCTCAGGGCTTCGGGTTCGATCCTACCAACTTACCCATGATTATTTTTACTCCCCCCTAGTTTCTATTTGATTTAAGAGCACACACACCTCGTAACACCCGAGCAACGCCGGGTACCTCTGCTAGTAATGTATAAAATGGAAAGACACATGGAAGAGAAATGTGATAGGGCGGAACAGTTGTCTGCGGATGATTACATTTGCCCTCTATCTGTGATTAAGCTCTTCAAGTTGTCACGTAATATAAAGCAAATTCGTAAAAAATGTCCAGCTCTATAGGCAGCCGGTCATGTAAATATATATAAAAAAAAGCAATTTCTCATAGGTTTGTGACTTGAGTCCAGGTTTTAGAGCTGTAACCCGGCGAAACAGCTATCTATGAATGACTTTCTCATATATATCATAATTTTGTAATTTAAATTTTATGACGTGAAATGGTTAAATTTCAAATCTAGAATTTTTATGATATGCAAGACAAAGAATACATTTCAATAAGTATATCTCCTTAACCTGTAGGTTTGTCGATGTCTACCCATCTCCTCAGAGGTGAAAATATTAGCAAAGATTATAATGGTTCATACCTAATTTGCTAAATACAATAAACATAGAAAATTATAATTAAAAGTTTTTAAATAATAAAGTAAGGTAAATTATATATTGGTTCCAAATGAAAAAGATATTGAATTTCATATCCAAATTGTATGGTAGATTACATTATTCTGAAGTGTGTGTGTGTATATATATATATATATATATATATATATATATATATATATATATATGTGTGAGTGTGTGTGTGTGTGTGCGCGCACGTGCGTGTCATAGAAGATCAGAAAACCATCGATACAGTCGGTTACAAATCCAAAACAAATGGGACTAATATATGGTTCTCTATGTCGGACTCTCTTCAGCTTCTGCTTATGTCTGTCTCACATGCTGTAAAAAATGTGATATTACAGAGACTGACATTATTTTCATTTTTGCAATAAAAGGAAAACAGTCGGGGAACACTGTACTGAAATTAAACAATTAGAAAAATAAAGAAATACGTTTTTGGTAAAATTGCCGGTTAAAATCTAATATTAAAAATAAAAAGAGATTTCAAAAATGATGTAGGTCTAGGTGTTGCATTTCAGGTCGCAGAGTAAAAGTTGTATTTGGAACTCTGTTCGGATCTTTTGTCCGGCAGTAATTATCATTTCCATACACTGGTGGTTGCCTAGTGTCATAAAATTACCAATATTTATTAAAAATATTGCGCATATATATATATATATATATATATATATATATATATATATATATATATATATATATATATATATATGAGATATAGTTACTTGAAGCATTGTGTGAAATAGGCATACAGAAGTAATTTATAAGGCGAGGAACTGAATGTAGTCGGTGTTGAGGAAGGAAGACAAAACAAGTGACAATTTACAAATCAATATATACATATTCAATGGTGTTAAGTATCAATATATCTTACTTAAAAGGTCTACTGTGTGTGACAATTTTCCATGATATATTTCGGGGAAGTCCCTTTATCGAATTGGTAGATGTTACATATGAATTCAAAGCTTGTTAGATGAAAGAGTGAAAACAAAAAATAAAATAAAAAAGGCTATGCGGGATACTGCAGCAAATATATGGAGAGGCGTATATGTATAGCATGTTTCGAGTAATTAACATTATTGTTAGTTTATTTTTTACAATTTTT
>NC_136484.1:97340899-97378399 GCF_053919585.1 Euprymna scolopes
ATATATATTAGTAAACCTTTATGGTAATAACGTGATGGCATTCTTTAAAAACAATTAATTTAGAGTTACCTATGTGTGAATTAATTTCGTTGAAACAGTTTAATATTTAATAGAAGATATATATATATGGTGTTATTTTGATCTTCGTGCGAAGTAGGTAAGCATCCATCTGCCACGTTATATCATCGAGAAGTAGAGCTTAAACCGGACCGGAAATGTTTAAAGTAAATTTGAGCTTATGCATCTTACACTTTAGTTCCAATTCTTCATAATAAAGAAAATAAAGTAAAAAAAAAGTTTTTTTATATATATAACACAGACTCTTAGTTTAAAGTTAAACTTATTTCTGCCAGTTCCTTTGTTGTTATTTCTGTGCGTATTTGATTAAATCGGCCTTAATGGAGTAAAAACTACGATTAAATATAAATATATGCAAATCAAGTAGTTATTTTTGTGGATGTCGTTTAGCTTATTGCTTTATTATGCTCGTAGATCCTTTTGTCAAGGGCACTGTGATTGTCACCGATATATTAGTTGTTGCTTCCGCAGGTATAGACCAGGTATATATCTGACAATGGATAATTGCGTTAAAGTACAATTCAATATGTATTATTGATATAGATTTATACAAAAAGTATCGAGACTTTTGCTTTATTAACGTCTGTTGACTCAATTCAGCTCTGTTCTGATTTTGGTTGGTTTACATACGACAAATAATCGTCTCTCTGAATAAATTTACGTTTAGGCGTTATTCTTAAAATGCTCTTTTTTAAAGCATATTATCACTCGAAAACTTTATTCAATTAATATGAGGACAAAACAGTACCTTAATTAATACAATTAAATTTCACAAGAAAATGAATAAAAAATCGAGAAAAATGACGGGCAAATGTAGTATAAATGTTGCTCACGAAGTTGCCGAAGAATAAAATAATTAAAATGGACAGATTAATACATTTAGCTCTTTTTCTTTTTCATTCTCTCTATACTGTGTGTCTCTTTCGCTTTTCCTATCTCTATCTACTCTCTGTCCTTATTTATCTTTTTGTCTCTCCTCTCTCTGTTCCCTTGTTTCTATCCCTCTCTTTATCGTCTCTCTTGCCCCTCACTATCTCTCTATCTTCTCTCTGACTCCATCTACAACATTTTATCCCGCTCTCTGTACCCGTCTCCTTACCTTTCCCTGTCTCTATTTCTCTCTTTTCGATTATAATGCATTTTCCTCATCGTTTATGGCTAAGGGCGCAAAAGTGGTCTTCAAAAATGCGTGGCTTAACAACACTTCAAACGTGCAGTTCTACCAAATTAATTCGCAGTGAGACAAACCGCAAGAAAAATAAAAGAAAAAAAAAAAAAAAAAAAGGGAAGAGAAGATGAGGCTAGCGCTTCCTCACATTTTGATATTGTTTATTTTTCTTCTGTTATTGTAATGCCTCGTTTTGTTTTAATATTGTTTTTATTCGTCGCCATCATGCCATTCTGTTTCTCATGTTACGAACGAAGGTAAACAAGCAAAAAAATAAATAAATAAATAAATAAAAATAAAATAAAAAGGGGGGGGAGGCATTCTATATAAAACAAGCATATTATCGCAAAACACCTTCTTCTATCATAAACCGAATCAGTGTCTCTTGTTAACATAACAAGGGTCGATTTTAGGCGTGGTTGAGCCTTCCCCCGCCTCGGTCTGCGCGCGCAGACATCTGTAAGGATGAAAGTGGCGACAAGAAAAACTCCCCCATGAGCATGCGAACACACACACACACACACACACACACACACACACACACACACACACACACACACACACACACACACACACACACACACACACAATTGATGCCATTCAATATGAATAATGGTGAATGAATATTCTTTCCAGCGTATGTGTAACCGCAAAGGTATGTCTAGTTCGACCGCAACTTCATATGTTCAACTCAATAATAATAATAATAATAATAATAATAATAATAAAAACAATGTATATACCATCATACCATATTCGTTTTAATCTTCGTTTTATATACTGGCATGCGGTGGACGGCTTTAAGAAATTTACTTCCAAACTAACCTATCTCAGCTCAGGTTTTTATCCTTCTTTCTCTCAAGATCATCAGATCTAAAAATGTCTTTATGACTCACATTTCACAGCGATCGTATCATTCTCATATCATTCCTCGCCATGCAAAGCGGGCTTCAACCCTCACTGGCCAGGTTGTGGCCAGGCTTCATTGGTAAAGTTCTCCATAATTGCCTGGTATGTGCTGACTAGGGCAATGACAACAGCATATTCTTTTCACTGCTTTGACTCTCGAGTATATATCCGACACAGTTAGACACAGTTAATCAACCGAGAACCACATCACTCTATATAAAAGCATATAAGATATCAACAGATACAGACCCGAGAGTCAAAACAATGAAAAGAATATGCTGTTGTCATAGCCCTAGTGATGACATATGCATAATCAGAGTGAGTTACACGTGCCTGGTGAATTCTCCCCTTGGTCAACAGTGATAACACTCTCTTACTTATTAATGGCAAAATTTTCGCTGTTCTACCACGTGAGTAAAAAAACGCGATGGACGAAACCATTTTTAGACTCTAGCCAGAGGAATGAATACAAATATCAAGTTAGACAACAACCCGATGAATTCGGAAAGAAATCCTTCCACTCTGTTTCTATAACGATACTTTTTTCTTCATCTTCTTTCTCTGCTGATTGATAAGTTATTTCTGCTATCTTTCTTATTTCGTTTTTTTAGTATGCCGATAAAGACATTCTTGTGAAAATATTGGCGCGAATACTTGTGAAGCGTTATTTCTATGGCCATCATTTTGACGAGGGCTGTACAGCCTGTACACTCTTAAAAGAACATATAATCGACAGATTAACGCTTTTATTTAAACCCCATACACCAAAATGATTAAAATATTGCAAAATTATTTCTACTTTAATATGAAAAATGTGCTTGGGATTTATTACTATGAGTTGCCCGATGGGTCAAGTTTCTAATGTTTGTAAGACCAATATCAAAAACAAAAGAGTTCACCGTCAAATTATCTTGTGATATCAAAATAGACCCTGCTTTATTCCTTTCTTTTCTTCTACCTTTCTCTCTCTCTCTCTCCTCCTTTCCGATCTAATTATTGATATAGTCTCATTGTAAAACCGATGTCAAAAAGGATTTTACAGATTACATTGTGATGTCGTAATAGATAATTTTTATTCTTGTTCATCTCTTTTTCCTTTCTCGCTTCAATTTCCTATCTCCCACCCTCATTTTTCGTGTTTTACTCTGATTAATTTTCGATGTCCTTCCATTACTTCCGGTATTATTCGCCCTTTATTTACTTCGTACGTGCGACTGTATTTAAAACATGTGTGTACAGGTAAAGTGTACAACGTTGCTAGCAAGCAAAATAATAATAAAAACCATCATCAAAGTTTGAGTAGCGAAGCTCACTGTCTCTCCCTCTGTGTGTGTGTGTGTATATATATATATATAAGATACAGATAGATAGATAGATAGAGAGAGAGAGAGAGAGAGAGAGAGAGAGAGAGAGAGAGAGGGAGCGAGGATATTTTCCAGAACATAAAGGAGCCGGATTTTCTCTAAAATTTAGGCTGACCAGATAGATTAAACCTAGATACCCCTAGCAGAAAAAATACCGCATATAGTATATCAAACGAAGTAAGCTATGGTAAGATCTACAATAGAACACTTTGTAATCGTCTGACTCTATTGTTTCCCTTTATGATGAGTTCAATAGCCAAAAATATGTGAACATTTGGGCGACCAAGTTTATCTTATGGTCAAAGAACTGGGTTTAAACGGAAATACAATCTTTTTACGATGATAATGCTCTTGAAGCTCTAAAGGTTTGGTGTAGAAAATCCGACTGACTTTGATTTATATATAAGATAAAAAATTAAAAGAAAACATTGGTTCATCCACATCTCTGCCAAGAAAACCTATCAAAATGTTCAAAACTTGTGTCTTCTTCGTTTAATATTCCGCATTCGCTGTTCATTTCATGTTTGCCTGTCTTGTCCAAAAGGGAGGGGGGGCGTTTTGGGTGAGTGAAGGAGGGGAGTGAAGACGAGGGCCTTATTTACTTATGTTCATCTCAAATCACAGAGTAAACATCAACCAGATAATACGCAAGGGTCACATTGTCAGGATCAGAAGTTATTTTTTTTAAAAGCTTATGAATCTTTCAGTTTAGTTGGAGGATAAAGCGATCCGCGTGACAGAGAATATTGACATAAAATAAACAAGGAATGCGTACGTATCATACACCAAACGCATATATATATATATATATATATATATATATATATATATATATATACATATATATTTTATTTTTATTATATATATATATATTATTTTTATTATATATATATATTATTTTTAATATATATATATATTATTTTTAATATATATTATTTTTATTATATATATATCATTTTTAATATATATTATTTTTATTATATATATATCATTTTTAATATATATATATATATTATTTTTAATATATATTATTTTTATTATATATATATATCATTTTTAATATATATATATATAATTTTTATTATATATATATTATTTTTATTATATATATATATTATTTTTATTATATATATTATTTTTATTATAAATATATTATTTTTATTATATATATTATTTTTATTATATATATTATTTTATTATATATATTATTTTATTATATATATATATGTATATATATAAACATATACATGTATACATATGTGTGTGCGTGCGTAGATATATATTTTTATATGTATTGAAAATTGTATTGTATATTGTATTTTCGCTGGAAAAATTGTTGAATCGTTCTACCGCTCCAGTAAATATCTCACTGCCGATGAAATTCTCTGCCTGTATAAGGACCAAATACATTCTAGGATCGAGTACTGTTGCGACATCTGGGCAGGAGCTGCTCGCAGCAACCTATCCTGCTTTGACAGAGTTCAAAACCGACTTCGTAGCCTAATAGAGATGTCCTTTTCATTTGCTGCAGCCTCTATTCCATAGAAGAGACGCTGCTAGCATGTCTCTGTTCTATCGCATTTTTTATGGCAACTGTTCGTCTGAACTCTAGTCTATAGTTCTTCTTGACAATTTTTTTTCCAAAAACACTCGTCTAGCTGAAACCACTATCAATAATTTCCCCCATTATATGTAACAAGACCTAAACATGGATTCCACGAACAAAACTTCTTACTTAGAACTGCCCGCCTGTAGAACTCTGTTCCGTTTGCCTGCTTTCCAACTACCTACAATATGGTAGTCTTCAAGTCTAACGTAAACAAGTTTTTGATGAGCCGTCTCCTTAAGTAATCCAATTTACCAAATTTCCACTAGTAACGATTACTATGCTATTGTCCCAGTCCCTATTGTACATTCATTCACACTTATCCTCGAGTGGCCTCCGAGCCTTGATAAGATGTGGTTCTTTTGTAAAAAAAAAAGTATCCAATTAAACAAATAATATCCTCTGGATTTACGTAAGTTTCGAACTCTGATAATGACGTCGTAAAAAATTATTGTCTTAGTAATGCTTACTCTACCGATTCCCTTTTTATAGACCGCAATATGCTTCTATTTGAGTACGAATATAGGAACACAAAAGCGAGTGTAGCATTTCAATAGTATAAAGACCCTTTAAGACTCACCCCGATGCCACCATCTTGTAAATAAATAGTAATGAATAAGTAACGTTATCATCAGAAATACATACTAAAAGGTTTAGGATTCGAAATCGGTCTTGTAAAAATGTAGGCGTCCAAGTTGTATATTTCAAAACACCAAATAAATCAACAATCAGAGTCAGTGTCGGAATTTATGCCTTGAGAGAGAGAGAGAGAGAGAGAGAGAGAGAGAGAGAGAGAGAGAGAGAGAGAGAGAAATGGACTAATTCTCGGTTCATTCGCCTCGAAGAGCTTTGCGGGTGCGCAATGTTGTATTCTGTGTCCGTGTGTTTGTCCCTCTCGAAGAAAATTCTTCCAACGCTGAATCGAAACGATTAGACGCGATGCTTATGTTTGGCTGCTTATCATAGCCAAACAGTCAACTTTACGCGAAGATCATGGTAACAAGTTCGATTCTGATCGCGGGATGCTGCGTAAATAACATTTACTATAATTTTGAAGATTTAGAAACCTGTGACACGATGTACGCGTATGAAGACTCTTATCCTGATCATGAACGTAATAACCACCAAATTTCGGCTGTTGTCAATTCCGATCTTTTAGAGATAACACACTGTTATTTATTATTATGAGAAGGTAATGTCCGAGATCATAATGTCAATAAGAATGCTCCTCAAGAAGATGTTAATGCCTGGGTGACTTGCCAGGATGTTATCATAAGAAACAAACATATACTATATGATCTCCGTGGACTTAAACTTACTAAATTAATTCCCAACGTTTTTGTAAAAATTGTGTCCGTGTGTGTATATACAAAAATATATATTTTTTAATTATATGCATTGTGTGTGTGTGTGTGTGTGTGTGTGTGTGTGTGTGTGTGTGTGTGTGTAAAGAGGGAAAAAAGGAGATTTCCGCTGAGATATGCCAGGATTCAAATGATAAACACGGCGAAAGTATTATAAAAGAAAGGAACAGTTTTTTTGCATCATAAAATATCATATTGACGGAAGCATAGCTGTAGGTGGGTCACTAGTCGGAAACGCCCCACCTCTTATAATAGGAGAGGGAATCTATAATTTCTAGAAATACCAGATCATTTGCTCCATTTTATTGGAATAATACACAACTAAACGTGAGTATACTTTGTAGGTGGGCACTTCAAGGAGAGAATTCTTCTGCTGTCTTGAACCTCTTGAGGCGCTCTTCTGGAACACGTGTTTATTTTCGCTTTCTTTACTGTTCTTATAAAAACTACGTCATAGCAAAGTAATATATATATATATATATATATATATATATATATATATATATATATATATATATATATATATATATATGGCGCACATTTATGTATATGGGTGTGTATGTATGTATGTAATCAGTCGACGGAAAATGCCCATCGAAGAAGTAGGTAAATAATACTAAAAGAAACTAATAAACATGGAACTTGTCCTGCCGAGTTTATTGGACGATTTTAGAAACAAGTGACCCCCCGTCCCCCATTTATTTTATTGGTTCTTGTTTGTCTTACGATATACACTAGGGAAATCTCGGCAAGCATTTCCCTATTTAAGCCCCCAAGGAAGTGTGAACAGAATTCTTGAAAACGACGAATGCGCATATGATTTTTCCAAGGGCGCCGAACGTAAAATTGACAAATATATTTTCTTTAATTGCAGAATAGGCAACTATCGAATAGCTTGGTCTCTTTAATCATGGCGAGATTAATACCCAAGCAACGTTTGCAAATTATGAAAATTTATTTTGAAAATCACAATTCAGCTCAAGCAACACATTGTACACTAGGCGAGTTTCATGGTGCGCACAATCGACTATCAGAATGACCTGTTAGAAAAACTGGGAATCGTTTTCAGACTACCTTCACTCTAAATGATAACAGCCGTCCTGTAAAACGTCGTTCAGTGCGCACACGACATGCGCTTGCTGCCGTACACAATTTTCCATGGAGTCGAATGTTTACTTGTTGAGCATATTGATGAACTGATATTTACAGTACGGCAGCAAGCACATAAAAAAAAAAAATTAAAAGGCAATTGTGGATCAATGGTAATGTTTCCCTCTGTCTATTTATCAAATGTACAGTATAAACGATGACTATTTGGCTTCAACTCCTGAACAAGTTGAATCTTGTAAATGTGCAAACCAAGATCTTTACACAATTGCCTTTCAAATTTTTTATTCAGTGATGAAGTACACTTTTGCTTATCTAGCCTACGTCAATAAACAGAATTGTTGAATTTGGAGCGATTATAATCACAAATTATAGGCGAAACACAGTTACATCCAGAAAACGTCTGTTTGGTGCGCTTTCTGGTCTGATGAAATCATTAGTTTGCATGTTTTCAGAAATGATAATAGTCAGAACGAAATACACCTATCAACTGGCTAACTAGTTCGTGCGGTTTAAGTCCATTAGATTATTTTCTTTGGAGAGATGTAAAGTCCCACGTCTACACTTAAAAATCAGACATAATAGACCACTTGGAAAACAGCATATATATATATATATATATATATATATATATATATATATATATATATATATACATACAGCCGAATTTAATGCGTACAGTTGTGAAAACTGGACCTCCAGATTACTCCATGTACGCGTTCAAAAACAGCCTAAAGAAAATGGACTCTGATTTAAGAAAGTATGACAGGTTATGAAAAGGAAGGGTTGTAAAGAGATAGCTTCGAATTTGGGGGCATCAAAACCAAAGCAAAATATGATGAAAGTAAAAATAAAATAGATAAACCCCATAATTTATTATACCATACCTGTTCACGCTGAAACACTTATCACACTATTCTGTGGATCTATATTAAAAAACCTTGTTAAACGTTGTGACATATTTCCATTCTATGGAGGTCAGGTGCGAACAGACACCCCATAATTTTATTATACCATATTTCTTCAAACTGAAACATAATTATCAAAGTATACTTACGCAGATAGCTATGAAAAGTCTTTATTAAAGTTTGTGCCTATTTCCATTCTATGGAGGCCATGCGAGAACGCAGACCCCACAATTTTATTATACCATCCCTATTAAAGTTAACACATACTTAAAGTATTATTATATACATTTATATCAAAAACACTTGTAAACGTTATTTTTTTTATATCTTTAATTTTTTTATTTCCATACTTTGTGGACAAGGCGCGAACGCAGACACCATAATTGTAATGAACCACCGTTGTGCCAGATCAAACATACCCATTTCTGTGTCTCGATACATCTTCTATCATTATATGTAATCAATTTTTTAAAATAGTCAACCATATAGGAGCCTATTCGTGACCAGACACACACACACAGCTTTATATATATATATATATATATATATATATATATATATTATTTTTAAAAGTCTTAAGATCCCGACCGTTTCAAGCATTTGTTTATTTGGGTCAAACCAAACAATAAAAGCAGATATGACTGAATTTCATAGTAAACTTTTATTCATCAAAAGTTTACACAATACATTTAAGTAATTTTTACGGCCAGAACGATAAAAAATGGCTTGTTCTCATACGAGTTTTGACAAGTCGGTGGCCAGTTTTGTTGTTAATAAAATCAGAGGTGCGTTTTCAAAAATTGCTGATTCATATCTTATTACTGCCGAATAATGGCTTCGTATTTAATTTAACATTGCTATTTTAATGGCTGAGATGAAAGCTTATAATATATATATATATATATATATATATATATATATATATATATTAGTGAACGTGTGTGTGTACATTTTCCTACGCAATATATCTGTCAATTTCCAGTCTACAGACACAACATTTGATATACAGGGTACTGAGATGAAAAAAAAACATGTTGTAATCCATTTTAGGCCAGAAATTTGGCTGTTAAGGGGTCAACTCTCAACGATTTGTTCTTTGAGAACTCTACCAAACTTCTCCGCCAATTTTGAGTCTAAACACTTGAAATTTTAGATATAGGTACCTTGGACATGGATCTAACTTAATAACTTGATTTGAGCCCAAAACAATAAATGTTTAGTGGGGCCATAATAGGGGTCAAAGTTTAAAAAAAATTTGACCGCCTTTTTTTTTTTTTTTACTCAACATGCACCTCCAAACACCCGGGCAACGGCGAGCTGAAATGCTTGTATATATATATATATATATATATATATGTGTGTGTGTGTGTGTGTGTGTGTGTGTGTGTGTGTGTGTGTTATGTTAATTCTCATTCTAAGAATGGGGCATGTACCAATAATGCATATCATTGCCGCAGTTAGAAAGTGTTTGTTATACTATCGAGTCAATATAAACTTGTAAAGTTTACAAAAGCTTATGTGAAAATGGACTGCTTGCAATCATACTCACACCGCAAGAAAATTGTTTGCTATGATGCTGAAAGTAGACACATTTCAACAATAGGATCTTTTACTGTTGTGAGAACTCACTCATGCACAAGCACTGAAAATGAACTCTTCTGAACTGTATAACTCTGGATGTGGTCAGTGGACTTTCGTAGTACAGATAATTCGAGGTTCCCACCTGGACAATCGATCCGATATAAACGAGGTCATTTCTGTGTCCTTTTTGTTGTCGGACTGATGCAAAATGTTCTGTGTAGCTCTAGGTGTTCCCCTCCCAGGCCTTGCTTCCCGGTTTTCGGGAGAAGCAATTTATCGCTTGTTGCCTGAGGTGCTCTCACCTGGGAATGCCGACAGGGCTACCCGGCTATATCATTGCAGCGTCAAAGTGCTCCTTCTTTGGGAGCACTGACTTATTTTCCCTCCTTTCGACCTTGTATCACATCCTCTTACGGTGGGAGAAAGGTACATATCGGTCAGTGTACTGTCGTAGTCCGCCATCTTGCCAGTCCTTACTCTACGGTTGCTTTTTGTATATGCTGTTTTTTTTGTTTATTTTGTTTCAACATATTTTATCTTTTCTAACTCATCTCCGTGTCCATGTTTTCTTTAGTGACTCTTCCAGGGCCACGATACCTACCAAGAGAAGATTTGCTATTTGTCTGTCTAAAACCGAAACTATATTTTTACTTCTGTCACTATTGTACTATAGTTCAGTGCTCACTTTATTTTGAGTTTTGTTTTATATTGTTATGAGATCATCCTCCCAAATATTCTCTCCTCTTTTCAGGTACAGTGGAATATATTTTTGTTGGCTATGAGAGTACGCCCCTAGGCATTATCTGCCTCCTTGGAGGAAGTGAGTAGTTTAATATATGTCTATTCGTTATGATACTACTATGTACTGAAACATTGCCTCCTCCTATGAGAGTTAGTGTAGTATCTTTCTGTCTTGTTTATTATTCAGTAGCAGAAGCAATAATTACATTATATATCCGAACAGAGAAATATGCGAGTGAAGGAAGCATGTTATCTCTAGTAAAACTAATTACTGATATGTGAAATGTAAGAAATAACAGTGTTTTCCACATACGTATCGAATAGCTTATTAAAACAACAACAATAAAAAAAAACAATTTTATTGATCGCATTCAACTGTAACAATCTATTTAAAAGAAAGGTTAGTATGCCTTTTTTGTTCATCTGACAAACTGTATTTCAACCAAACGTAAATTCTTGCGTCAGGCGGAATCTCCACAAACAGAACTTCTTCGAAAGAACTTCCCCTCTGTGGAACACATTGCCAGAGGACTGCTTCCTTGTAGATTATAACACCGACGACTACAGATCCAATGTCAGCAGATTCCTGTTATGAAACGTTCTCTCAAATTCTAGCATGCTTCATCACTTCCATTTTTCTAAAATGCATTACAAGATTTTTTCAACTCAAAATCCTTGTATCTCATTAACACTTATTAGCCCCCTCCCCCGACAAAAGGGGGGGGGGTGGACCTGTAAATTCACCCTCGTCCGTTCGTCTGTCCGCACTTTGTCAATAAATACGGCTTGGAATTTTTTGAAATTTTGCACAAACATTAAACATGATATGTGTAAAAAGTAACAGACCAGATTTTCCGAAAAAACTTCGGTTGCCCCCCCCCCACCCCAAGGGTGCCTTTTGGGATTAAATGGCTAAAATTGACACTTTTGTGCTTATTAAAATAAAATTGAGTTCTTGGATTTTTATAAAACTTTCTGAAAAGTTGTAACTAACTCATTTCTATATAATTTTGTTTGTCTATACTTTGCGATATCTCTTGGGTGTGCCCCAGGGGCTCTTTTAGGGCTAATAAAAACGCTCCATTTTTGGGACTATTTTACCATATTTGTCCAAACTTTTCTGCCTATGTATATTTAGCAGTTTTGCATGGTGCTGAAGTCAAATATACCTATGTTAAGGCACTGTTTGTTCATTTTCACCAGGATGTGACGCCCCCTGGGCACCTTTGGGACTAAATGCTGAACTTAGTCATTTTTTATGCCTCGTTAACTGTGGATTCACGGGGGACCATCCATTCTTCACTTGTGTTTCTGAATTTTTAGATGAGCATATGTTATTCGTATTATTTTGATCCTGCGGGCGACTGTTCTCATCTTGAGTGTCATTTATACGACGTTTTAGTCGCTGTAACCTCCGACCTTCTTGATGTGTACCTTGTCGAACTCAGGAATGTTTCTCTCGAACTGGCGAATCCGGACAGAATTTCGAACGAAATCCTTTATTTACTTGCTTGGAACCAATAAATTGGAAAAACGATATTTTCCTGAAAGTTCAGTTCTGATTGTGGGTGAACGAAAAATACAATTACGAATTACTTAAGATCTTTATTCAGTCAGGGCTGACGGAATGGGAGCATGCTACTCCCGTAAAGTAAATAAAGGGTTCTGTTAGAAATTCCGTCCAGATTTCTGAGTTCGATAATATTCATCTAAAGATTTTACATCAGCCGAAACGATGTGAAAATGACACTTAAAATGAGAAAGGTAGACCGAAGAATAAAAGTCATACAAATCATTAACACTTAAATTTGATTGGCCTTCAACTTTTATAAGTGGCGATCCATTTACTAAAAAAAAGTGAAGCATTCATGGCTCCCCGTGAGTACACAATGAAGTTCAGCATTTACACCTCCCATCCACCATTTAGCCCAAAAGACCCAAGGGGACGTCACATCCTGGTGAAAATGAACAAACAGTGCAGTTTTAGGCTTTAACATATGTACATTTGAGTTCTGCACCATGCAAAAAAAAGAAAGAAATGACTAAATACATTATTTGCTCACCCCCTCCCAGTTAGCCTCCAAATCCCCAAGGCCTTAAAATATTTAAATTTGTGTTCAGCAATATGCAAAAATGCTAAATAGACACACAGAGAAAATTTTGGACAAATATAGTAAAATAGTCCCAAAAATGGAGTGGTTTTATTAGCCCTAAAAGAGCCCCTGGTGCACACTCAATAGTTATTGTGAAGTATAGACAAACAAAATTATATAGAAATTAGTTAGTTACACCTTTTCAGAAAGTTTTATAAAACTCCAAGGCATTCTTCTTCTTTTTTTTTTTTAATAAGCACAAAAGTGTCAATTTAAGCCATTTTAACCCGAAAGGCATCCTTACGTGGGCAACCGGAGTTTTCCCGGAAAAGCTGCTCTGTTATTATTATTTTTTTTTTTACTCATATCATGTTTAATGTTTGTGCAAAATTTCAAAAAATTCCAAGACGGAGTTATTAAGAAAAGTGCGGACAAACGAACGGACGAGGGTGAATTTACAGGTCCACCCTCCTTTTGTCGGGGGACGAGAAAGAAACCACCATATAAACAATTATATTCAATCGTTTATAATAGTAACCGCTTATTGGAAAACAACGTCACTCCCGCATGTCGGGTCATATAACCCAAACTGAAGTTCAACTAAAAGTCAACTCTTCAAAAAGACTATAGTGCTCAATTTGAAAACTTGTATCGCAATAAAATATTTAATTTATTAAACAAATGCTGAAATTCTAATTAAAATTAGATTATTTATAAAGAACGTGATCATGGCATACATTAGAGATGCCGTTATAACAGATTTAGCAGAGTAGTAGGCATTAACTCGTAGCATTGGCACTCGGTCTACATAAACAAGTGAGATAAAATGCCAGCCTGTATTTAAGTTATGAAGTGTAACCATGATTAGTTTTACACATGTCAAGAAAAAAAGGCAGTCCTTTTTAAATGATCAAACTGTTTTCTAACTATCATAAATATACATTTAAAAGGATATTTCGAAAAGTAGATAATAATTTAAACGCAAAAAAAAGTTTAATAAAATTTAGTCTTTGGCTGAATTGAACAGCTGAATGAAATTATTGTCTTATCTAGTGAAAATTCATTGTTTGATTATGCTTTTCTTTTCTAGTTTCCAAGGTAATTATATTGTGATTAATCTTATCAAAGGAACAGCTGGTATTTCAGAAAATATGATAAAATGGGTTAGAGCAGTTGGAATGTCCAGATTATCAGTGTCAGAATGTGTTACGTAATAATCTAGTTTCAAAACCGACATCTGAGATAACAGAGTCCTATTATGTGCAAAATAAAATATATAAATAAATAAAATCATTTTTTGTCTTAAAATGAGTAATGTCTTCTATTGTCCAACTCTAATCTTGATAATTATAACACTGTATGGACGGTCCGGGTGTCCTTGTGTGCTGGAATCTTGTCTATTTAGTATATGGCTTTCACGAGAAACACTCGTCTATCTGAAACTACTATCAATACTTTTCCCCCACGTTTATCTGTGCCTAAACCTAAACGTAGATTCTATGAACAAAGTTTCTTTCTAAGAAATGCACGCATGTGAAACTGTCTTCCGCTTGCCTGCTTTCCACCTGACTGTAATATGGTTGCCTTCAAGTCCAACGTAAACAAATTCTTAATGAACCGTTCCACTTCAGTTAACAAATTTACCGAATTTCCATGACTAACGATTCTATATTGTCCATTGACTACTGTACACTCTTAAACTCTTATACTCGAGTAGCTTTTGGGCCTTGAAAAGTGGGGATGCCTATATAAGAGCAAACAATTAATAAAACATGCTAAAAAACACTTTGAAAAAGAGTTAAAAACATTTAATCTGAAAAGGAAACACTTGATTAGTGGATAGTCCTTAATCCGCGGAGTTTCGAAGAAATACTTTCCATCTCATCAGAGGGTAGGAATTAGTAAAATGCTGGATCGGATTTTGCATACAAAAGTATTTGATGAAACTAAAAGTAAGTCAAAGATCTTACTTGATAACAAAAAGTGAAGCAGAGAGAATATGGTGAAGAAAAAGGTGATTACACGTGAATGAGTAGTCTGGTGAAAGGTAAATAATTATTATATATATATATATATATATATATATATATATATATATATATATATATATATATAATAGGCACGGCCAAAAAATGAAAGAGAAAAAAGAAGTTTTTTTAATAAACGAATTAAAATCTATAAAAATCTATTATACTTGAGCAGCTTATAGTTTCCCTAATTTTATCACTTTAAAAGCAGAATAATACAAGAACTTTTTCTACTATTTTTAGTAGAATTTAAAATTTTCCAAAAGCACACCAGTCCCCGCCATTTTTGTCCCGATTGCTGAAATATTAAAATATTTTTTTAAAAGGGTTTTGAATCAAGTAATTTGTTTCTCCGTCTGAATAAGATTTAGGATGATTTGCAAAAAGAATATGCATAAATTTTATAAGTACCTGAATTTCAAATAATTCCAACTTTTTATACCATGCTATAGATTTTCGTAGTTAAATTGATAAAAAAAACAAAATTAAATGGTAGCTTAAAATTAAATATGGAGGCCTGGAGGGGACTAAATAAACTACATTTAGCCATGTATTTTTAACGTTTGAATTTGACGATTAAGTGAAGGGTTTCATTTTTTTTTTCATAAGCGATATATATATATATATATATATAATATATATATATATATATATATATATATATATATATATATATATATAATATATATAGAATATATAATATATAATATATATAGAATAAATATATAATATATATATATAATATATATAATATATAATATATATAATATATATATAATATATATAATATATATAATATATATATATATATAATATATATAATATATATCATATATATAATATATATAATATATATAATATATATATATAATATATATATTATATATAGTATATATAATATATATATTATATATATAATATATATAATATATATATAATATATATAATATATATATTATATATATAGTATATATAATATATATATATATTATATATATATAATATATGCAATATATAATATATATAATATATATAATATATATATAATATATATAATATATATAATATATAATATACATAATATATAATATACATAATATATATAATATATACTGTACATAATATATATAATATATAATATACATAATATATAATATACATAATATATATAATATATAATATACATAATATATATAATATATAATATACATAATATATATAATATATAATATACATAATATATATAATATATAATATACATAATATATATAATATATAATATACATAATATATATAATATATAATATACATAATATATAATATACATAATACATACATATATATATAATATACATAATACATACATATATATATAATATACATAATACATACATATATATAATATACATAATACATACATATATATAATATACATAATACATACATATATATATATATATATATATATATATATATATATATATATATATATATATATATATATATATATATATATTAACATCACCAAAATGGACACCCATCTGGTACTGGCCAGCCTCATCGTTGCTTTGTTGCACACACATATATATATATGTGTGTGTGTGTGTTTGGCTACTTAGCCCTGAAAGTTAAGCAACAATTAGGCAGGCCAGTACCAGATGGGTGTCCATTTGCATGATGTTAAGCATCGTAGGAGTTGGAAACAACTCCGGCATCTTCTACCACGGTTGGGCCACGGCAGGTGAATAACCAAGAAATTGCCGAAAGGAATTATCATATGTTTAGAAAAATGTGCAGTTATTTATCGAATTTTTGGTTATGGTATCGATTCTTCGAAGCATTTCGTACTTTATGGTATACTATCAATAATAGATTCACTAAAAGAAAATTATTAATTTTTTTTCAAAGATTTAAAAGTAGTGTTTTTTTTTTTTTTTTGTTTTTTTTTTTACACAGTGATCACCACTTATCAAGGCCCGGAAGCCACTCGGGGATAAGGGTTATTGCAAGTACATCACGTTAGTGAGGAGATTTTATGAAGTGTTTAATTAGGGGGGGCGGTTCATAAGGAATTTGTTAACATTAGACTTAAAGACATCCAAGTTGTAGTCCGGAGGGAAGCAGGCAGACGGAACAGAGTTCCACAGGCGTGCAGTTCTAAGAAAGAAGCTTTGCTCATGAAATCCGCGTTTTGATTTAGGCACAGATATAGAGTGGGGGAAATTTTTCACAGTGGATTCAGCTAGACGGGTGATTTTCGTGAAAGTTTGGCGAGGGGGGACCAGAGATTGGAGTTCAGACGAGCACCTGCCATGAAAATAACGATAAAACAAGGATAG
Source organism: Euprymna scolopes (assembly GCF_053919585.1). Lineage (NCBI taxonomy): Eukaryota > Metazoa > Mollusca > Cephalopoda > Sepiida > Sepiolidae > Euprymna > Euprymna scolopes. The sequence continues at coordinate 97,358,185 of NC_136484.1, forward strand.
GCTCGCAACGTCTCTTCTGTGGGAGAGGGGTTGCAGGGTAGAGAAAAGGGCATCCCCCACTAAACCACGAAGTCTATTTTGTACTCTGTCAAGGCATGATAGGCTGTTTTTGGCAGCTCCTGCCCAGATATGGCAACAGTATTCCATCCTTGGCCGTACTTGGCTTTTATATAGATAGAGAATTGCATCAGTAGTGAGATATCTTCTGGAGCGGTAGAAGGATCCCACCATCTTTCCTGCGACCTTGGCAACAGACTTGATGTACGTGTTCCATTTCAGATCAGGAGTAAAGGTCAAACCCAGAAGCTTGTCAAAACACGGGGCCTCACCCAGACGAGAGCCATCCATCACAATTGATGCCAGCTGGGGATCAGAGCGTTGATGATGTAAGGATAGGAGTTTGGTTTTAGATGCATTAAAGGTAACTAGCCACATCTTCCCCCACTGAACCACGCGCTCGAGATCAGAGGAGAGAGAATCAGAGAGAACTTCGTCATTTACAGCCTTTGATGTGTTGCCGTAGATGGTCGTGTCATCAGCATAGATGTCAACGAATGATTTAAGTATGTGTTTAGGGAGGTCATTGATGTAGATCAGGAAGAGAGTTGGGCCGAGGATTGACCCCTGAGGGACTCCAGCATTTATATTGCAGGCCTCAAATTTTTGTCCATCTACCACTACTCTTATGAGCCTATCGGAGAGAAATGATTTAATGATTGAGAAAACATTTCCAGTTATACCGTAGCTGGAAATCTTGTGAAGTAGACCCTTATGCCATACTTTGTCAAAGGCCTTTGATATGTCAAGAGCAATTGCCCTAGAAAGGAAGCCTTTGTCAAGAGATTCACTAATCCTGTGGGATATAACCGTCAGCACATCTGCAGTAGATCTTGCAGAGCGGAAACCATATTGTGTGTCACTAAGAAGGTTGTTTCTGCTGAGGTGGTTGACTATTTCTCTATTTAATATTGATTCCAGTAACTTACTCATAACACAGAGAAGACTTATTGGTCTGTATTGAGAGGGAGATGACTTATCACCTGAATTCTTAAATACAGGGCAAACTGATGAGGTCTTCCAGGGGGTCGGAAAGCACTTCTCCTTAAGGCAGCGCTTAAATAGTTTCGTAACTATGGGAGCAAGTTCTGGTTGAAGCTTTTTTAACACTATAATTGGGATGCCATCAGGGCCAGTTGCTTTACTGGAATCTAGGTTTTTTATTAGCTTGGCGACCTCATGCACGGATATTTGTATATTACCTAGCTTGTTCTGTGTTATAGGAGGAAATATGGGGAGTTGATGGCCTTCGTCGCATAGGGTAGAATTAGCTGCAAAGTTCTTTGCAAATAGTTTGGCCTTGTCTGACGCTTGGCCTTGTCTGATTGCAAAAATAATGAAAATATATACTTTTTTTCTTGCTAATCTGAAAGATAATAATTATTAACATATTCAATGAATTTCACACTTCACAACACAAAAGATGAAAAATAAAACTCATTCAGAATTCGGATGTTCAACCTAAAAATCTGCTACGTGCACAGCTTTTGTTTTGTTTGTTTTATCTATAATCATCACCCTACCCACAATAGAATATGTTTCGCTCAGTTTCGGCTAATTTTAAACATATTTGTACCTACAAATAAAGAAGGGGATTTTGTAGATTATATATATATATATATATATATATATATATATATATATATATATATATATATGATAGATGGATAAATAGAGAGATAGATATACATTATAAAAAAAGTACACCATTATAAAGTTCGTTCTTCACTTAAAAATCCGTATAAATTTCATATTGATTGGATAATTACTTGATTTTAGGTAGATTTTTAAGAGACTCTTCAAAATAATACTTACTTCCTCCTTTCATTTTGGCCGTGCCTTATATATATATATATATATATATATATATATATATATATATATATATATATATATATATATATATATATTAGTAATTTATAAAATTACTAACTAGCTCTACTTACGTATTGAGCACTTTTGAAGTAAATACTTAAAGTTTACGCATAGATCTATAGTTTCGTATATTAATTTTATGTGAGTAAATGAAGTAGTTATATATATATATATATATATATATATATATATATATATATATATATATATATATATATTTAAATAAGGGAGTAGTCACCAACAATGTGTATCTATTAACATTATTTTATTATACCGTGTCTTGGTTTTTCATTGAGAATTATGTTTGGATCATTGTAATAATGTTTTTAAGTCATTGAAATCGTTAACGCGCGTTTCAGACCGTCTGTGAAACGATTTCAATGACTTAAAAACATTATTACAATGATCCAAACATAATTCTCGATGAAAAACCAAGACACGGTATAATAAAATAATGTTAAAAAATACACATTGTTGGTGACTACTCCCTTATTTAAATATACATCTTTCTTTCGTTGGAATTTATTAACCCATTATATATATATATATATATATATATATATATATATATATATATATATATATATATATTTATTGAGTAGTGAGTATATATATATATATATATATATACCGTATATTTCGGTGTATAAGGTGACCGTCATATGAGACGAGATAAAAAATTTGAGCAGATTTTAATAAATTTTTCATATATCGGTTCTATAAGACATATCTTATGAATATTGGTTTTTAAAGATGATGTTTTAACCTTAAGTGTTGTCTTATAGGCTTAAATTCCGTATCCTGGGATTCTATTGCGTATATATATATATATATATATATATATATATATATATATATATATATATATATATATATATAAGTAATGGTAGTTTGTTTGAAGCATTACTGGAAAAAATATGTGGAAGTTTATAAAAGCCGAGAGCAATGCGGAAAGACCAGAAAAGCAAAAGGAAAGAAAGGAAAATCATCAAACAAATAGACGGCTATGTTCGAATAGAGAAATGTCTAATTATTTATTCATTTCTAAATCCTCCTCTCATTATATTCATCAGCAAAGCAAGTTGCTGGTATGTCTGGGGTATATAAAGTCGCTGAGTGGTATAACTTAATTTCGGGAGAAAACACCAGGTTGTTTATTTCTTTACAAGCACACCCATTTTCAATAAGAAAACAATTAATCAAACTTCTATACCATTAATGGACTTTTATATATCGATTAAAAATAAAAAATAAAACGTAAGATGAATGTACAAAATGTTTAACGATTGTTTCAATTTAAACGCCTTAAAAATAGTTAACAGATGAAAAACCCATAAAAGAACAGCCCGTAAAATATCCAACCATTTGAGGCCCCTAGCGCCGCTCTGCGACTTTTAGTTTCGGAGAGGATAGTGTTTGAAAATATGGAGACCGGCAGACCTACCGACATGTCGCAGTTTCTATATTAGATTACGCATTAAAATATCACGAATAGTTTTTACATGCCATAAAAAAGTAAACAAACAAAAAAACGTATAGGCTTCAAAACTATTAGAATTTCTTACGTATTAATTCATCGAAAATATGTATACAAAGTTAATTTATAAAAGGCATAAAATACAAAAATGTAAGGGACATATGTACCTGCATTTTTTTATACGTTTAACATTGAATTGTGTTCTTACTTGCGTCAGTGTTGTTTTGGAAGTTTTGTATCGTATGATATTTCGGGAAAATCTTCCTTCTTCAAATATGTGTTAGACTTTAGTTCATATATGAATAGATGGGCTGATGTAAACATGAGTAGTGAGTATTTATGTAGATATGTTAGTAAAATATTCATTTGAAAATCGAAAATTGTATTTTTCATATATAAAATTATCATCATTACCTCACTAGGACTTCTCACACAGTCCACCACTCACTGGCCACAACCTGATCTCTAGACTTTCAGTGCTCTTTTCTCTCGAGGACAATCGCAGAGGACTTTATAGTAGCGCAAGAGCCGCTTACCATGGATTTCTCGCTAGCAACGGCCATTGATATTCTGTAGGGATCGCAAAAAGCATTACCAAGATCTCGGTGTTCTTTCACTCTTCCAGTTAAGATCTGGTTAGTTCCCTCCCTCCTCGGTCCCCTTGGATTCTTCTTTGGTGTGACTCCGCCATTTCTAGTAGGGTGGGGGTAGGTAACTTAACAATTTGTAGTTCTTCTCCTTTCTATTATTATTGTTATTTTTTTACTATTATTTAATTCTTCTTATTATTATTATAATGATTATTTTATTATTATTTTTATTTTATTATTTTTATTTTTATCATTATTATTATTATTATCTTTATTTTATTATTATTATTTTTTATTATTATTATTTTTTATTATTATTATTTATTATTATTATCTTTGTTATTATTATTATTATCATTATTATTATTATTTATTATTATTATTATTATCTTTGTTATAATTATTATTATTATCTTTGTTATTATTATTATTTATTATTATTATTATCTTTGTTATTATTATTATTATTATTATCTTTGTTATTATTATTAATTATTATTATTATTATTATTATTATCTTTGTTATTATTATTATTATTATTATTATTATCTTTGTTATTATTATTATTATTATTATTATTATTATCTTTGTTATTATTATTATTATTATTATTATTATTATTATTGTTATTATTATTATTATTATTGGTGATGTTTTAAAGAAACAAACTTATTCATGACTTTTTATGGTAGCGTGAAATATATCTCTCCGAATTCATTTAAGGCGATGATGCAAGTCTGATATGGATATCAGATTTGCTATTTAATTTCTAGCTTCCCTTCACCACTTGGAATGCTTTCGTTCAGGGGCTGGAAAAAAATGCAAATGTTTTACTCGCTAACTTTTGCGCGACAGGATGAATGCTTTTTATTTATATGCAAATGAATGCACATTGGTTTTTATTATAGATGGAAGCTGCAAGTTACTCTCTCCTTTTTCCAATTTATTTATGCAAAATGTTTGAAACAGCTATTGCCTGCTCTGGTCATACCGTAAAATGAAACTGCATTGTTTAAAGCTACATTTTTCTTTTCATTTTACAAAGTAGTTTTACTACTACTACTACTACTACTACTACTACTACTACTATTAATACTGCTACCCCCCCAAAAAAAAACAAAAAAAAACAAAAAAAAAACAGATGTTATTTCAGAAACTATGAGGAAATGGATGGCAGAAAATGAAGGAAGCGCTTGGGATGTTCCGGTTAGAAGATTTAAATGATGAGCACAGTGTCAGGAATTATGACGAAATGACCTGGTTTCATCAAGCAAAAAAAAAAAAAAAAAAAAAAAATGCGCTACAGTTATGCAATATAAAGCATACTATTAAACATTTTTTTAAACATCTCAATTATTTGATACGTTAAAATAACTTGGCATTGTTTTATCGCTCGGCCTTTTCGTTGAGATTCAAATGTCGCCTCTTCTAGAAGCTGCTAAGCTTTCGAGACATTGCATCCCTATTCGAAAGAAGGTCGTTTTATTTCCGATCGCCCGAAGCACCCTTGCCGAGAAATACCGACGACGATAATTAATCAAATCTAGTACCAATCTAGATTGTCGTTTTTTTTTTTGGGGGGGGGGGCGATTGTTGGATCTCATTATAAACTAACCTATTGTCTAGGTTTTTTCTCGAGTATATATCCGTTAATATATTATATGCTTTTATATAGACTGATGTGGTTCTCGGTTGATTGACGGTATCTTACTGTGTTGGATATATATTTGAGAGTCAAAAGAATGAAAAGTCCTAGTCATTGCACAAGGTTTCAACCGAACAGTAAAAAAAATAAATAAAAAAAATAAAAAAATAAAAGAAAGATACACTGGAACTAAATAGGTTAAGACACACAATGTAAAAAATGTCGCTCGTCGCTTAACATTTGGATGTTTGAAGGCTATTTCTTGTAAAATAGTAACAATAATAACTTATCCTATAACTAACCCAAAGGTCCGTGTGTGATTAGCCGGTCAGACTTAGAGTTAGCTGCAGGGTTAATTGTTGGAATTATCAATATCGATAGAGATTTTAGCTGCGATCATGTTTTAATTCTGTTTACCGATGTATTCGAAAATTCAAGATGGCGTCTCACACCCTCTTTAACACCGTAAGTATGGAAAAAGGTGTTATAAATAAAAACTATGCAAAATACTATTAAAAACCCGCCGAATATATGTCAACCTATGTCACGGTAACATATATTGAGCGAGTTTTTAACAGTATTTTATCCGGTTTTTTATTTATAACACCTTTTCCCACACTTACCGTGTTAAAGAGAGAATAAGGCGCCATCTTGAATTTTCGAATACATCGGTAAACACTGTATGTTTTTCGAGCTAAATAAATATGTTACATTGAATAAAAACACAAAAAAATATATCCAGTTAGGTAGAAAAGTAACTTATCTTTCCTTTGATAACATTTATTTGATATATATTTGTTTTTGGACAACTTTTTCGAATCTATGTGTACAGTAATACAAACCCGTCGCTTTACAATGAATACAATAATAAATCATTTATCATTAATATGTGTTTTTGGTTTTGTGTTGAATGAAACTTTTTTTTTCATTACAACAATAATGAACCAATTTAAATCTTCCGGCATGCGTTTAAGGGTTACGAAATTATCAATAAATCATTTAGTTACTAAGCCAACGTCAGTAAATAAAAAAAAATGTTACGTGCGCATGCATTAGCCTTGACTAGGGGGGGGCTAAGGGAGCGACCATTAAATAATTATGCTGGTCGCCATGGAACTCAACGCCCAAGGAGTACCTAAAGTGGCACTTATGCACTTATGTTATCGTGCTATTTTTTAAAATAGTATTTTCATGTTAAATTCAAATTTTACAATATGTTTTTCTGGGTTTGTATTACTGAACACATAGATTCGAAAAAGTTGTCAAAAAACAAATATATAACAAATAAATGTTATCAAAGGCAAGATAAGTTACTTTTCTGCCAAACTGGATATATTTTTTGTGTTTTTATTCAATGTAACATATTTATTCAGCTCGAAAAACATACAGTGTTTACCGATGTATTCAAAAATTCAAGATGGCGTCTCACACACTCTTTAACACTGTAAATTTGGGAAAAGGTGTTATAAATAAAAAAACTATACAAAAACTATTAAAAACCCGCCGAATATATGTCAACATATGTCACGGTAACATACATTGAGCGAGTTTTTAACAGTATTTTATCTGTTTTTTTTATTTATAACACCTTACCGTGTTAAAGAGAGAATCAGACGCCATCTTGAATGTTCCAATACATCGTTAAACACTGTATGATTTTCGAGCTGAATAAATATGTTACATTGAATAAAAACACAAAACATATATCCAGTTTGGCAGAAAAGTAATTTATCTTGCCTTTGATAACATTTATTTGTTATATATTTGTTTGACAACTTTTTCGAATCTATGTGTACAGTAATACAAACCCGTTTTTCTTTTATTAATTTGTTAAATGAAAGTACAGATAACCCGGTCGGTTTCTAATGTGATGAAAATCTAGCCCCCCCCCAAAAAAGGGGTACTCTAGATAATAACAAAACATTAAAATTGCCTCAGTCTCGAAAGATTTCTTCTCTACTGAACGAGGAAACAAGCGGTGAAGTGTAGTTCACCTTCTGTTTCTCTCCCCCTCTCTCTTCCTCTCTTAATATCTCTCTCTATCCATCTCTCCCTTTCCCTCTCTCAATCTATATTTCTCTCTATATCACCCTCTCCATCTCTCTTTGAGCCCCTTTCTCTAACTCCCTCTATCTCTCTCCTTTCCTCTGTCTCATCCCTCTCTGTTTCTAACTCTCCCCCTCTCTCTGTTTATCTATCAATCCCTTTATCTCTCTATCTCCTTCTCTTTCTCTATTTTCCTCTCACTTTCTCTTTTCTATCTATATATCTTCCTCTCTATCTGTCCATCTCTAATCCCTCATCCTATTTTAGTCTCCTAAATTAATTACAGTGAATAAGGCATTGTCAAAACATGGATAAATCCTATTTTAGTCACCTAATTTACTGACTGTGAGAATAGAAGTTATTTGGAAATTACTGCTACCTTGAACAGCACCAGAAGTAACTGGTAAAACCTTTCTAATTAAATTGATTTTGGCAACCATTTGGCAACAAAATGACATAACCTTAGTTTTTGCTGCATGAGGAATACCTGCGACCTTGCTTGCCAAGTAGAAGAATTATTTATTCTACTTTAAAACATTCAATTTTTCAAAAATCTCATCTTCGACATCTCAAAAACATCCAATATGGGGAAAATATTGCAGAAATGCAAACTTATTGTTTAGGATGAATGCACAATGGTACGCAAAAAATCACTTGAGGCGCTTGGTCGATCCTTGCAAGATTTGCGTGGCAATGTCAGACCATTTGGGAATGCAGTAATATTGCTTGCAGGAGATTTCAGACAAATGTTACCTGTTATTCTTCAATCAACACCAGCAGATGAAATAAATGCTTGCCTCAAATACTCTACTTTTTTCTTCCATGTGAAGCTATTAAACTTAACTCAAAATATGCATGTCCAGTTGCCGACTGTTCGATCCGCACAAAAACTTTTGCATCACTTGTGGGAAATTGGGTACGAAAAAGTGCCAGCTGATCAGAGTTAAGGGCAAAATTCTTTGACTTTTAACTTCTGTAATTTCTGTAATTTTATTTCATCAAAAGAATAGTTAGTTTAAAATGTTTTTGCAGATATTCAAATTATAAGAATTCCCCTTGACTGAGTGAATGAGCTATTCTTGCAGGTCAATACAAAGATGCCCATGAACTTAACGCTATTATTCTAATGTAAAATTCCAAGTGAGGTAGTCAAATACAAATCCATCGACACTGTTGTGAAAGCAGATAAAGTGGTTAATTATCAAACAGCTATATTTGCCAGGGATGCCACCGCATGTATTGCAACTGAAATTTGGTGTATTAATTATCATGTTGTGAAATATAAACCAATCCAAGCTTTGCAATGCACATAGCTTGCAGTAAAAAAAAAAATTAACAAACAATATCATAGAAACAGCAATCTTAACAGGACCTTTCAAAGATGAATATATCTTCATTCCATGCATTCCTATGATTCCACCGGATACATCATTACACTTTAGGAAATTGAACTTTCCAATTTTATTGTCATTTGCAATAACCATCAACAAAGCACAGGGAACAATCTTTACAATTGTGGGCCTTACAGTTACACACTGACTGCTTTTCCACATGGACAATTTATATTACGTATTCAAGAGTCACCACACCGGAAAATCTCTATATCAGCTAAGAAAATGGAACAACAAAAACGGTGTACGCATGCAAAATGGAAAATTAAACCTATAAGAAACTTGCTTTTTCTCATGTTGGAACTTTTTCCATTGCGCAATTTGAGCCACAACAACGCGTGGCAGGGTACAGCTAGTATATATATATATATATATATATATATATATATATATATATATATATATATATATATATATATATATATAGTACCTATATCGCAAATTTTAACTCTTTGTAAATACCTATTTACTAGGTCGCCTTTTTAAAAATTAATATGCCTAAAACACTATAAGCGAAGAAATATTTTTGATAGATGTTTATTTTTTGTTTTGTGAGATATAAACATTTTTATGTTTTATTCTTACTGTAAAAATCATATAATGCAACTCTGAGTAAATCATTACTATATACTATTACGAATAAAAAAAAAGACGCCTTTAGCAGTGGACAGTAAGTTTTCGAGCCTCGATCTGATTTGTAAATGGCGAACGAGTGGGTGGTAATGAATGTGTGAGTATCCGATGGCCCGAGGCCCGGGAATGGGAAAGAAAGGTGGCTGTTATTTTATCTTTTTTTGCCACACACGTTTTGTGTGTGTGTGTTTTTTTTTTATTTTATATTTTTATTTTATTTATTCTTTTTTTATCAATTCTACCTGTGAACGGCCACAACTGTTTCCTCTTCGTTCCGTTGTCATTTTTGTTGTTTATTTGTGTTATTCTTCGATTTCATGTATCAAATAAAATCGTCTGTTTGGGCTTGCATTTCTTTGCGCGTTCGTCATTTCTAGTTTCTTCTGTTCGTTTCCGCACTGTGTCCTCATTCTTTTTATAGCTTGAGTTCCTCCTTGTCCTAGATTATTTTCTTTCGTGATTTTCAACGTCCTACTTTTATCCCCGTATTTCCTTTTTTTTTATTCCTCCGATACGCGGTAACTGCTAATTACCTTTTTCAAAACAGGTTAGACGTAGGAAGTGGATTCGTTCTAGTTTTTCTTGATTGTCGACAAGGAGTTTCCGATGAGCTTTCAGCGAAGTGTAAAATAACGCAAGCTAAACTCTTTGTCTATGACCACAGAGTTAGACTCTCGATGGCTATCTTGGCCTTTCACAAAAATCACAGACCTCTATGAAAAGAAAGAGAAAAAGTCGAAGGTTACTTTAGTTCTCGTGATTGTCGACACGACGTTTTCAACGAGTCCAAAGAAACGAAAAACTAATTTTATAGCACACCCGAGGATAAGTGAGATCTCGTCCAAAATTTTTCCTTAAAAAACAAAAATAAAGGAAAATATATATGAAGTATGCACACGTGACGAAACGAAAGCAGCATCTTCGAAAAACCACATAAATTGTTCAAGTAGTTTTATTTTTAAATTAAAAAAAATGAGCATTTGATAACTAACTAAGATGCCTGCCATTGTAAAAATAAAGTATCTAAAAAGGGAGATAATCAAATAATTCATATTTACTAGATTTATGTTGTACGAATTCAGCATAATCGCTGAAAATGATTTTCTTTATGAAAATAAAAACACTTGGCCAATTTACGTTATTTTTTTTTAATATATTTTGGTACGTATATCATACACCGTTTTCTTTATTTTAATTCCCAATATTGAGGAAATTCTAGACAACAGTGATAACTATTAATACAATGAAATGATTGTAAGTGGAGTGATGAGAAACACTATGCAACACTAAAACTAATCTATTCATTACTTAATGGGATGGATTATAATAGATATTTGCTGACACTGGATTGTAAGACGACTACGTTGAAATCTGCAGGGAAACAATCACGCGGTTATGCGTTCCGCATACGAAAACTCATTGACAAACAAAGTCACGTTCATGGGAATGACGCTGGTCACAAGGAGGAAGAAAGGAAAGACTAGTTCTTGTTGTGAATGTTTTACAAGGATTAATATAAGATTAGGGTTCAGTCGAGGGCATTTTATAGAAATAAAGATGTAGAGACTAACAATGCCTTTTCTTTTTCTGTGAGAGAAAAGAATTGTAGGGAAGAGATCACCCTCCTATTAGATTTTCAAGTCTATTTTGTAGTTTGTCAAGATAGAAAAAGCGCGGCATCTCCCCACATGTGACAGTCGTACTCCATGCAGGCCATACTGCTAAATAATTTGCTTTTTACGTTATTTGATAAATAATACTCTTTGGAACCAACAAATTGTACACCTTTAATTTGACGCATGTTGCTATTTCAGCCACAGTTAAAACTAATGTCAAAACTCAGATCTGTATCTAATATATAAAATTCACTATGTTTACCCGTCTGTTTTTCTCTATTTCTTTTTTCAAAGTTACCTTGTCCAAGACGCAGCGTCGCGAGGAAGGTTAAATGATTGCGATTTTTGTGGATCGTTCTTATATGAGGTTTTAGCTGGTAAAAATAGCTGCTATAAGGTCAAAATTAAAATAAAATGAGACTTGACAGGCTTAAATCGACTTAAAATATTCTTGAACACATGCCTAAATATACATTTATATGTTAACTTCGGTTAGTTTTTAACTATTACTTATTCATTTGACGATAACTAATGGTAACGACTAAGGCTTGCGCTTGTTTTGGTTTCGATTCTAGCTGATGGAATCCAAATCATATATTTTCTTAATTTTGAAATCACTACTATATATTAGGTACAATATAATTATCAATAATCTGAAATCTGCGTGAATTAAGATACCGTGTTTAAGCGTAATTTATGACCAGACAACGTCGGGCACCCTACAAGTATATCTATATCTGACAGCGGTCATGGGTTAATTCTTTTTTTTTTCATTACGACTTCCAACGAGCTTCTAGCGTCTTGTAATAAAATGTAAATGGGACTTAATTCTCAAACACGAATAGGGTCAATTCTGTTTTGTTTAATTTTTTTTTGTCGTGATGACGTTTCGGGAAAAAAATTCGAACCTGTTATAAAGAAGAGCATGTTAAACCAACCGATTCGATTCTCACTGGATATTCTGACCTTATCTTGTATTAACGCGTTTTTTTTTCTGTATTGTGAAACATCAACTCCTTTTCGTTTGTATTATTTACTAGCAATCGGTGCCCGGCGTTGCCCAGGTGTTTTGAAGTGTATGCTGAGGAAAAAAAAAAACGGTCAATTTTTTTAAACATTGACCCCTATTATGACCTCTTAACATTTATTGTTTAGGGGACAAGTAAAGTTAAGTTAGATCCATATCCAAGGAATCTATATATAAAATATCACGTGTTCAGACCTTAAATTGTAGGAGGAGTTTGGTAGAGTTCTCAAAGGTCTAATTGTTGAATATTGACCACGTAATCGCGAAATTTCTGTCGAAAACCTATCACATCGATTTTCCCAAATCTCAGTACCCTGTATATCAAATTTCGAATCTGTAGGCTTAAAATTGACAGAGTTTTAGCGTAGGGAAATGCACACAGGCGCACAGACACACACAGACACTATACATATATATAAACATAAACATCATATATATAAGGATAAGAGTACGCCATATATATAACAAAAGACCATTATTTACTGAAGTGAAAGGAAAATCCGGGGGAACTTTACCCAAAAATAAATCTATATTTTTTTGTGTGTATTGATAGTCTGGTACTTATACAGTTTAGTGACGACATTAAAAAAATGGAAATATTGAAAAAAAATTTTTATTGTACGTAACTGTTATAGACTGAAGTTCTCCGAAAAAAAAATTCACTTCATTTGATCAAGTAGTTTTTATTTTACAGCGAAAAACAATGATTTATCACGGCTACGTCAACGTGGCCATTTTGGAAAATTATTGCAGGCCCAGGAATTCCCCAAGGGCAGGTAACTGCCGTACATAGCAGAATACCTCCATTTTAGGCCAATCTAGCCCTTTTTACCCCCACCAGAATGAGATTTTTTTTTTTTTTGCGAAGACAGATGCCATTTTTGGGGTGTTTTTTTTTTTTTTTAATTTGTAACAGAAGTAAATAAACGAAGTTTCGAAGTTATCCATGCGTGCCCAATTGAGCATGTTTCGAAAATAATCTCGTATAAAAATTCTTCAATTCTTTGCATTCTTCAATTTCTTTGCATATTCAATAGTATTCTTATTAAAAAAAAAAAACGCAAAAAAATTGCAGATTTAAAAAAAAAAGAAAAAAAAAACGTAAAAAAATTGCAGATGTGTTGTGCGCATCTCAATATGGCGAGAAAAAAAAAGGCTAGATTGCGAAATTTGGCCTAAAATGGAGGTATTCTGCTAGGTACATTTCCAAAATGGCCACGTTGACGTCGTGGTGATAAATAATTGTTTTTCGCTGTAAGAACAAAACTACTTGATCAAATGAAGTGAAATTTTTTTTTCGGAGAACTTCAGTCTATAACAGTTACGTACAATAAATTTTTTTTTCAATATTTCCATTTTTTAATGTCGTCACTTAACTGTATAAGTATCGATAGTCTTATCAACACCCCTTTTTTCTATTTATTTAAAAAGAAAATACAACTTTATACAAATTCCCTATTAGTTTTTTTTTCCGTTCTCTTATACGATGATCATCTTTATTTAACTATTACGTGTAATTATATTCATACAGATATTCTATATGATTTATATTTGCATAATATTTGCGTAGACATGAAGAAAATCAAATTTACTGTGTATTTATCGTGTTGCCATAACAACGTGACGTAGCCAAGGACGGTAGTGGACGTGAGTGTGTGTGCGTGTGTGCGCGTGCTGTATTGTTTGTAGTAGTAGTAGTACTAATAATCTGTCCAGCGTTTGCTTTCCTGTTGTGTGAATGGCGGACGTTGAGTCGGAGGTTGGATTGTGATGTCTGTAAGTTTCGTATTTTTGTAATTTGTAAATGGCAAGTTAGAAAAAAATTAAACCCTTCCAAGATGGACAATAAATAAGACCAAAATATTTTATGGTAAAGTTAAGAGCGTAAGAACTATAGTTTTTTAGGAGATGTGATTATTGGATTAACCAATCAGAAATCGTCTGTGGCACACACATCTCTGTTTTTATAGATATATAGATTGTTCTACATTTAATCACTCAAATAAGGCATATTGTCACAGAAACTGAAAAAAAAACTATTGTGATTATATACAATATTTAAAAGGGCTTATCTTAGATGGAGAATAGTGCCGCAAGGCGTCTTTTCAAATTTAAATTTCTGTATGTTGATATAGTCTGGGAAACAGAGGGCAGGGAAGAATTCCAAAGGCAAGCGGTTCGAGGAGAGAAACTATTAGTGTAGAAAGTGTTTCAGCCTTTAGAGACCCATAGATTTAATGGTGGTATTTTGGTGATCATTGGATTAGTTGGCGATATTTACATTATGGGTACGAGGGCAGCAAGTTTGTAATACAGAAGCAAAACGATTAATTAGAAACGTTTTGCTTGAATACAAGTTACTATGTTATTTTTCTTATTACGTTTTCATCCCAAATAAGGCACAGTGTCACGTTGATGTAGAGGGCTAATATTAGGCACATAAGCAGGAATACTATGCAGGGATTTGAGCAGTAATATATTTGTTCACATTACAGTTGGGGAAATAGGAACACGGAAGGAAATTCCAGAGTCTCGCAGTTCTGGGAAAGAAACTATTAGAGTAGAAGTCTTTCTTACATCTAGAGATTTTTACTGTGTAGGGGTGGGACTTTGCTGCTTATCGGGGTTTTCGGGGGTATATAGGCCGAGAGATGAAACATTTCGTCGATGGGACACAGGTTGAAGCATCACTTCAGATTATGGTTATAGGTTTACGCAATATATTTTTTTTCATTTTTGACACGATATTTTAGAGGAGTGTCTGACGTGGTTTATACAACTAAAAGGCAACACTTATTGCCCAAGACAACAAAGCTCGATTTCCATTGGATGATGCATACAAAAAATTATAACAATGGCACAAACACAACCCCAAATTTCCCAGTAATTGATCTTTGTATAGGCCTTTGTCTTTAACTGTATCGCCAGACAAAGAGACAGAAACACTACAAGTATAATATAGATTCAATTATGCTTTCGAAAAACACGAGAATCGTTTAAGTATTCATTGCTGCCGTGGTATACGACTTGAGCCGTTTATGTGTCCCTAAACGGCTCTATTTCCGTTTGTCTACGTCGTGGCGGATAGATTCAGATCTTGTATTTGCTACCCTGAGGAATAACTTTACAAAACGAAGAAAAAATTTTCTTTCAAGTCTGTTTTGTCAAGATTAAAAACTGTTTCCGAGTTTTAAACAAGTGATATCGAGAAATATATATATATATATATATATATATATATATATATTAAATGTTTGTCATTCAATGAATTTAAAAAGATTATGACGCGAAATGTTTGAATTTCAAATCAAAAGATTTTTATTATTCTACGTATGTAAGACAAAGAATACATTTAAAATATTATAACTCCTTATCCTATAGGATTTCGATGTCTACCATCTCTTCAGAGGAGAAAATATTAGCAAATAGTTATAATGGTTTACACCTTATTTGCTAAAGTCAGTGAGACATGGGAATCATAATTAAAAGTTGTATAAGTATTTAAATGCCATAGAGTAAGGGAAGTTAATGAAAAGGATAAAAAAATTCACATCCAAATTGCATATATATATAAATATATATAAATATATATATATATATATATATATATATATATATATATATATATATATATATATATATATATAAGAAACGAGTTTCTTATCGTTGAGTACTTTACAGTTAAAATAAAGTCGGCCAATTAGCTCAAATGCACAGATCATCATATAATGATTAGATCATTCTGAGAGACGATAAAACATTTAAAAATAAATTTCAACAATATTTCTCGCGGTCAACGGTGGCCGAATGAATTTCGTCCTTGCTAATGGAGTCAGAGATGGCTTCGTTTCCGGGTTCGAATCTGTCGACAGGTGATAATAGTGACACTCTGCATTGATGTTTCCCGAAAGAATGAAACATTAGTGTCTGTAGGTATTTAATATTTATTATAGTAAATAATTATATATAGTTACCTGGTGGTAATGTATATTTCATATGATGTTTTAATTTACACAGATGTATTATTATGTATTATTATAGAACACATTCTCCGTTGATTATTATATTGTACCCAATATTTATAATAATGATTTCAAAAGTTAAAAAAAAAAAATGATTCGGCGCCTACAGCTGGAATCGAAACCAAAACATTTAGCGCTCCAATCATAGTCGTTGTTTAGCGCTACAGTCTTCGTCGATACCATCTATCACCAGATGGCTGAAAAAAAAGCTAAAGCGACTTCAAGATAAAAAAGGTATATGGACGCATGCACACAAATACACGATTAACCAATGTTCAGCGTAACAGTGTAATGAAACCAATTATCTAATTAAAAAAATAAATAAATGAATAAGTAATTAATTAAGGTTCGTTTAAAAAAATAGTTAACCGTCGTGTAGTCGCTCGTATATTCATAACTGAGTATATTAAAAAAAAATCGTTTTTTAAAAGAATTAAATAGAAAATGTAGGTTTTTAATATCAATGTCAGAGCAAGAAAAAATTCAATTCATAGGTGTATGAGAGAATATTTTTACGATATGTCCAGCCAATCTGCACATTAAACCCCCCCCCCAAAAAAAAAACAAGACCGATAGCCATTAGTCGCGTTCTCTGGTGTAATGAATGAATGCGTGAATGTAGGATTGGCATGACATTCTTAAATATAAACTAAAATGACCGAAAAATGGGCTGAAATAAATAAAAAGTAAATGACTTAGAATGACTTTAATGAACTTAAGGATGAATTAAATGACCTTACGAATGACTTGAATGCTTAAAAAATAACTGGAATCCTTCATAAAAAACTTGAATGATCTGGAGAATGACTTGAATGGCTTTGAGACTGACTGGTTGTAAAGTGGGTGATCATTTAACATTAAATTAATACAGGAAAGTGATCCCCCACTTTATATCACAATAAGTACAGCGTGTAGTAAGAACATATACTACACTTTGATCTTGGCCAAAAGGCCAAGAAAAGCTGTATTTGCTCCCCCACCGAGCAAATTAGGCACAAGGCCGATTTTTAATGTGAGGAGTGAAGGGGAAATGGGGACCAACTCCCCGGGGAGTAGGGAAGTTGGATATTGACAATTGGTATGAAGGGTTTCCCCTACATTGACAAAGGTCTTATATGTGGGGTTGCCCCCACATATGGTCTTTGCTTGCAGTATCTGCCGGAAAAGACACTTTGATCTCAGCCAAAAGGCCAAAAAAAGCGTAAAAAGCTAAGAAAAGCATCTATTAACAACATACCTTTGATCTTAACCAAAAATGCCAAGCACAAAAGTGTTACGGACCGCCAGACCGACCGACGGAGTGACTTATAGAGTCGCTTGCATGCGACTAAAAAGGCTATTGCAAATTGACGCGTGACCGACCGAAAAACGAACAGACACACCCTCTTCTAAGATGCGCCAAACATTTATAAAAATGCTAATTAAACCGTAAGCGTAATGTAGGGAGAAACAGACCAACGGACCATCTTTTACACAATGGGAGCCGTGTTAGAATAGAAATGTTTAGGGGTCGAAGCGTGACACCAGGAGGAAGCTGCAAGCACGTGATTTCTGTACGAAGCTCTATCTCCCTCTTAGCCGGTGAGGTTTCAAGCATGAACGACGTGTC
Organism: Euprymna scolopes; assembly: GCF_053919585.1. NCBI lineage: Eukaryota > Metazoa > Mollusca > Cephalopoda > Sepiida > Sepiolidae > Euprymna > Euprymna scolopes. Next base: position 97,376,174 of record NC_136484.1, read on the forward strand.
TATTGTCTATTCCTAAAAAGAAGGGAACAGTGGTTAGGTGTAGCGAGACAAAGTAGTTATCTATCTCACGTGCAAACAATTTTTCTTCCTAATGTTTTATTGTCTTCAATACACAAAGATGTGACGTAACGGGTACAGTGCTAAGTGATAATCAGTTCTAAAAGAATAATAGCTTCTGGAGTTGTAAGTTTCATTTCTCAGTACAGGCATTAGGAATTATTGAAGTCTTCTACCGGGTCATAAGCCTAATATTCGATCTGTTGCAAACGTTTGTTGGATCGCTCCAGAAAGTATCTGACTCCCGATACAATTCTCTAATATTATGAGAGTCAAATACGTCCTAAGATAGAGCACTGCTGTCACATCTTAGAAGGTGCTGCTTACCGCACGTTTCCGTGCCTTGATTGAGTAAAAGTAGTCCCCCCCTTTAACTTCTGGTGGCAAGGTAATCTGTTCTCTACAGGCTCTTTCTATATCATTATTTCTATAGAAGACGTTCGACCGAGATTCGATCTTTTGTTTAATATTTGTAATAGATTTAGAGCAAGAACTCGTCTCTACTACAAATGCAAAAAAAAACTTTCTTTTTTCCAACATACGGAATTTCCATGAAGAGAGTTTTCTTTCAAGAACTCATTGGTTTAACAAATTACCATGTAATTTATTCTTCGTGTGCTAAAACGTGTCCAGCTGTACAGTTTTTTATTCATTCACATGTCTTGCAGCGGATTTTCCATGAACAGAAAGTCTTTCTATGTACTTTTCGTCTGTGAATGTCTGTCTTCAATCTATAGTCCTCCCTTGCCAAACTTTCACAAAAGACACTAGACTAGCTGCAACAATTCCCCCTCCTCTCTCCTTCTCTGTGCCTTAATCTAAACGGAGATGCCATGAACAACGCTTCTTTCCCAGAACTGCCAGTCTGTAGAACACAGTTCTGCTGGTCTGCTTCCTGGTTGAATACAACACAGTAGCCTTCAAATCCGATGAAAACAAGTTCTTTTTGAGTCGCCCCCATAAATAATGAAATTCTATCCAATTTACCCCATTAACGATTTCTACACAACATTTCATTTATCAATCTTTATCCTCGAGTGGTATTCAGGCCTTGATTAGTGGTGATTCCCAAATAAAAAAGAGAAGCCAAGGTCAATAGAGATTTCTCAAAAGTAATCAAATTTCGTCCATTCTATTCATCATTTGTAATCCTCTCATGACACTATTCATCATTCAATTGATAGCCAATCTATCTCATTAACCATTATCCTCGAATGACTTTTAACCTTCACGAGTAGCGACATATAAGTGACTAAAAAGTAGTGACTAATCAGTAAATAAAAAAAAGAAGTACTATACATAGAACATTAGAGCCTTTAAGTACCTTTTTCTCATTTCCTGTATAGCCGATGAGTATAAACAAATAGAAACCGAAAACCTTTAAAAAGAAATCTATAGGCAGAATGCATTTCCTTTTAAGCTTCAGTCGGAATGATCAGCGCGTCTTTGCCGCTGATTTGGCCTGTTATCCGCGTATCATGCATCTACTTTGATATGATCTCTACACGTTGTTAATGCGATCTTCATCTCATATTGCAATCAGCACAGCAGAAGAGCAAGGGAAACGTTTTTTTCTAATTAGTTTTGAAAAGTGTGTGCTTACCGATGATGATGCTGATGCTAATGTAAATGTCGCCCTATATGGTTATTATTAGATTTTGTAAAAAATATAGAAGGAAACAAAAAAAAAAAACAAAAAAAAAACAGGTAAACGTTTTTATAAGATCTGGACGCAGTAGAACGAAGGAATTACATGGACACCTCTTGGAGTTCGGTTAATAGAACGAGACACGAGCGAAAAATGAGAACCAACAGAGCCGACAATGAGCGAAGGAAATAGGGCAAGTTTATCAACAAACCCAGGAAACAGAGCTTTTAAGAATCTGTTTCTTTGCGTTTTGTTTAGACAAGGACTCGTTTTGTATAGATACACTCAAAGGACGAGAAAAGCCATTTGCACCGCAGATAAATAGATTCCAGGAACTCTAAGAGATAAAGAAAGAAAACATTGATTGGGTTTATTGTGTGTATGTGGATGCCAGAGATTCAGGAGGAAGGGCGTGTCTTCCTCTTTTTACCAGAGGTTCAGAATATTGTTTAAAATAAAGAACGCCAGGAGAATAATATTCAGCAGAAGTTTTCCCATAACGTGCATTAATATTTTAGCTT
>NC_136484.1:97383399-97423399 GCF_053919585.1 Euprymna scolopes
CAACACCTAACATTCCACGATAAAACCTACAGTCGTCCGACATGAGAGATATCTTAACTACAACACTAAAATTCGATACCGTAATAATTGCACACAAAAACTAAAATTACTAGAAGCCATACTAATTAAAAAGACTACAGCCCCTTATAAACCGGATCTCATTTAATACCGAGATTTATATACAAGCTGTATTCAATAACAGGCAAGAAACTAAAGAAATAAAATATAAAATAAGAAAATCGGAATTAAAAATAAAAATAATTCGCCCCTACCCCTCTTGGATCCACCTTTATAACTAATAAAATAAAAAAAATATAAACTAACTATAAATACACGAAGCATAAACGAAAAATAAAACGACAACAACAAAAATCGCTCCTGACGACGATCGGATGTACAAATAGAAAGCGCTTGAGAAGAATATGGCTGAAGAACACTTTTTGGGACCCATAATATACAACATGCCAGCCGAAATAAAAACGACCGCTCGTCGGATTGAAAAGATATTAAAAACAATCGGAAAAAAGAATAACTCTGTCGTGTTCAATCAGTCGTGATTGAATAATTACTTGCTGCCAAAATATACAAATATACATATATATGCATATGCATACATATATATATATACACTATATATATATACATATGTACACACATATATATATATACATACACACATATATATACACATATATATATACATACACACATATATATATATACATATACACATATATATACACATACACACACATATATATATATACATACACACATCTATATACACATACACACATATATATACACATACACACATATATATACACATACACACATATATATACACATACACACATATATATACACATATATATATATATATATATATATATATATACATACACACATATATATACACATATATATACACATATATATACACATATACATATATACACACATATATATATACACATATATATAAATATATATATACACATATATATGCACATATATATATATACACACACATATATATATACACATATATATACACACACATATATATACACATATATATACATATATATATATATATATATATATATATATATAAGAAACTTTACATGAGTGACAAAGAATGAGGGTGTGTGTATGTCTGTGAGATAGAAAGAGAAACAATTATCAAGAGAATTATTTAATTGACTTACGATTCTCAAAATATAAAAATCTTCAGGAGCCAGAGATGGATACCATCTTCAAGAGTGCACCCTTCTAATGCAGTTTCTGTATCTTGTTTCTAGAAACGAAAAGGAAAAAAAAGGTATGAATAAATAATACAAGGAATTAAAGAATAAAAGAGCCATAAAGACAAAGGAAAAAAAAGACCTGAAACGAAAAACGGTCTCACGAATTTCTCAGGAGAATCAAAACTCATTAGAGCCACATTGTGGAGAGGAATAAAAAAGAACAACAGGACTTCGCTATTTCCCGATGAAACCAATCTTCAGGAATTTCTTTCCCGAGGTGGTAAATATCTTTTATTCTGATTTCCTCACTTGGAGACATGTTGAAACCAGCTGCAATCATTGAAGTCTCCGTTTGAAAGGAATCAGATGATGTAATAGTGTTTATTCTGTGGGAGAGTTTTTATTACATTTTTATTTTTACCTTCTTCTTTCGACACAGCGTCTTGTTGAAGGAAAATTACTAATTGTCTTTTGATAGGTTATGGAAACAATGTCTACATGGTAGCTCACAGTACGAGTTAGCCAGAGATTAAACCCAGAAAGAGCCTCTTTCTGTGAAACTTATCATGCATCTGTATCAGATGCGACGAAGTCGGCTTTGGTTAAGAAAGGACAAAAAATGCGTGGAAGGTCTCCAGGCGAGATTTCTTTTCTGTTAACAGTCGACTACAAAGCAAGCAAATAGTTAACAACATTTTAAATATAAACTCTCATACATTGCTTGAACAATGTACAAATATCACTCAAACACTACCGTGTTTCAATATATTGTTAAGTGACAGTTTTAGTCATTTAGAACTGCTTTAAAGCTTCACTACACATTTTTCGACCATATGTAAAAACAATTGTTGCAGTTTATAGAGACACCTTCTCAGCTATATTGTGAATTTTGTTTTCAATTTTTGTTCAGTAAAACAAAAGTTATGATGAATTTACTGGTATTCAAAATCGTAAAAAACGTAAGGAGGTGCGCGATGTTTTTAATGACTGGTTTCCAGAGCAACCAGGTCGCTCTAGCGACTATTTTTGCTACCAATTCACCGCTTTTGCGAAAAGAGTAGTAACAAATTAAACAGAGACAGAAAGAATGAAAGGGAGATAATTGGGGTATTTTATTGAAAGCATACGAGTGCAGAACATTGTTATTACATACGTCTATGTTAAGTTTATTGGTCAAAAAAAAAAGACTGAAATTAACCAAAGAACAAGAGTCTTTACTGGAAGTCTGGAAAAATCATGAATTACAACAGAAAAATACGAGCATGAAAAGCAACATGGTTTACCTATAACATGGAAAAGTAAAGGACAAGTTGTTAAAACTGGAAAAGAAAAAGATAAGATATTCTAGTAAAGATATAATAAATTTATAACTTAAAATATTGCAGCATTAAGAATATTTTTAAAATTCAATTAATAACATATAATCAATTCTTAATGCTGCAATATTTTAAGTTATAAATTTATTATATTTTTTACTAGTATATATTGTCCTTTTCTTTTCCAGTTTTAACAAATAGTCCTTAACTTTTCCATGCTTAAGCTTAACCATATTACTTTTCATGCTCGCATTTTACTATTGTAATACGATATATATAGACACAAAAGAAATAGATATTCTTATAAAATGTTCAAGTTCTTCTTATTACATTAAGAAATTGTATAAAAGAAATATTAGTGCCCCTTCCGATCCTTATAATATATATATATAATATAATATATATAATATAATATATATAATATATATAATACAATATATATATAATATATATAATATATATAATACAATATATATAATATACAGTGATGATCATATTTATTGGCACGGTAAAATAAAAGTTAAATTTTGTCTAATAAATTCTAAAAAAGGAATTAAATTAAAGAAAATAACAAAGTATATTATGTATTTTTAACTGGCCTTTCCGATGCAGCAATCGGATTTTAGAAAAAATAAATAACAAAGGAACAACAAACATAATTGCAAAAAACCCTTGTTCAAAATTATTGGCATGGCTTTGTTTTTCTTTTAGTATCAGTATAATATCAATCAATTTCCGGTTTACGTGCTTTCTGAACTTTTTTATAGCCATATTATGCTTGTTTAACGCTAATTCAGTGAATAATTTTTTTCAGATAATTTTTAGATAGCGATTTATTTAAACTATTATAAGTGACTAAATTATAATTTTCAATCGCCATGGTTAAAACTAAGGAACACAGCGAAGACGTCAGGAAGCTTGTTGTAGCATGCCATACCAATGGGGAGGGCTATGATAAGATTTCAAAGAAGCTAAACCTTCCCAAATCCACTGTTAGAGCCATAATAAACAAGTTCAAATCGCAAGGCCACGTTATGAGTTTAGAGGGTAGAGGGAGAAAAAGGATTCTTTCCCCAAGAGATGAACGGAAATTGTTCGACAAGTAAAACAAAACCCAAGGATCTCTGTTGGGGAGATTGTTGATGAACAGAGCACATCTGGAGTGAATGTATCTCGACATACAGTTGGTAGAGTTTGAAGAGAGCTGGTTTAAAAGCATGTCGTCCGAGAAAGACTCCCTTATTGAAGCCTATGCACCTGAAAGCAAGGCTAGCCTTTGCAAAACGTCATATTGATAAAGATGTTGCATTCTGGAAACGTGTTCTATGGACTGACGAAACGAAAATAGAGTTATTTGGCCATAATAAAGTGTCTTATATTTACAGAAAATCTGGCGAAGCTTTCCTGCCTAAGAACACCATACCCACAGTGAAGCACGGTGGAGGCAGTTTGATGTTTTGGGGATCCTTTGCTGCCTCTGGACCAGGGCGACTTGTTAAGGTCACAGGTAGCATAAAAAAGGAAGATTATGTTAAAATATTGGATGAAAACCTGAAAGACTCTGCTAAAGAGCTCTCACTTGGTCGTCGTTGGTGGTTCATGCAAGATAATGACCCAAAGCATTCGGCTAAACTGACTAAGAAATGGCTTGAGGACAATCATATTAATGTTTTGGAGTGGCCATCACAAAGCCCAGACCTTAATCCAATTGAAAATTTATGGAGAACATTAAAATTGAGGGTAATGCAAAGGAAGCCTAAGAATCTTATTCAATTGGAGGATTATTGTCAGGAAGAGTGGGCTAAAATTACTACTGAAGAGTGCAACAACTTGGTTGTAAACTATGAAAAGCGACTGAGGAAGGTAACCAAGGCCAAAGGCTATACAATTGATTATTAAATAAATCGTGCCAATAATTTTGAACAAGGGTTTTTTGCAATTATGTTTGTTGTTCCTTTGTTATTTATTTTTTCTAAAATCCGATTGCTGCATCGGAAAGGCCAGTTAAAAATACATAATATACTTTGTTATTTTCTTTAATTTAATCCCTTTTTTAGAATTTATTAGACAAAATTTAACTTTTATTTTACCGTGCCAATAAATATGATCATCACTGTATATGATATATGATATAATATATATAATATATATAATATATAATATAATATATAAGATATATTAATAAATACATATGCATATATATGGAACTCGCACCAGCCGACGCATGATGCCATTTAATGTAAAAAGCTAAAGACGCTACTTAAAAAAAAAAAAACCCTTGAAAATGATAAGAAACGTCGCTTTCAAAATGTAAGGTCTAAACGGCGAAATAAGGGAAGCGAAAGATACTCTGGTGTATGTGTGTATGTTCATATACGTACAATAAACATGTTTTAAATATATATAATATATATATATATGCACACACACACACACACACATATATACATACATACATACATACATACATACATACATACATACATACATACATACACGAGAATGTGTACTTTACGTTGCCCGGTAGTAAACGTAAATTTAAATTTCTTTTATAAAAATGAAGTAAAAAATAACGAAAAGAAACTACGACGTTTTGGAATCAATGAGATGAGGATTGTTTATTCGTATTTTTTGGATTTAATACATTTTCTGAAGACAGATATAACATATTCAGGATCCAAGGCCTATTTGAGGTCATGTTGCTTAAGTTCACGGCACATTCCAATCATTTATAATACGTTTTAAAAATTAAAGAGAATTAGTTTAGATGAAAATGTTACCCAAAGTAACGGAAAGGCATGCATTCACACTTGCTTTGAGTTCAAAACATATCTATTTAGAATCAGTAACATTTTTGCATGGTGCCAGATCATTTTTCATACGCTTAAGTGAAATGTGATGGCAACATTCCCCTGACAACTGCCTATGTTTTTCATATTCTGAAATACCCAAGGCGATGCACACCAATAATCATGCTGCTGCGATGCTTTTAGGAATCGTTATTAGTGACGATCAGGTCATACTGTACGCTTACATTTCCCATGGTGCTTTAGCTTTAATGCTTCTGGATAAGTTGCTGTTCTCATCAATGTAGTTACATATAACTGTACCATCAGTCATGTGGTTACATATAACTGTACCACGAGCCATATTGTTACATATAACTGCACCACTAGCCATATTGTTAAATATAACCGTACTACCAGCCGTATGGTTACATATAACTGTACCAGATTCGAATCCCGGGCCGCAATCACCTTTGAATTTTATCCGACCTCAACGGCCACTGAGATAGCTTTACAACAAATGAAACGGGGGGGACATTTATATCCTGTTGCTGAATTTTTGAGATGAGGATTGGTTATTCGTACTATTTGGATTCATCGGATTAATGTTCTCATCTTGAGTGTGGTTTTCACAACGTTTCGGTCGATGCAACCTTCGACCTTCTTCAGGCGTATCCTGTTGAACTCGGGAATGTTTCTGGCGAACTCGGGAATTTGGATAGAATTTCGAGCGGAACCCTTTATTTACTTCATGGGGGTAGCGTGCTCTTGTTTTGTCAGCCATAACTGGATAGAGGTCCTAAGTAGTTCAAGGCTCCTAAAATTCGTACTAGAATTGTCGGCAAGGACCCGTGGCTCAGTGGTTAGAGTACTTGGAAAAATCAATTGTAAAAAGTGATATTCTCCTGAAGGTTGAAAGTTCAATCCTTAGTGTGGGCGACCGAAAAAATACATTTGCGAATTACTTAGGACCTCTATCCAGTCATGGCTGATGGAACAAGAGTACGTTTTCCCCGTAAAGTAAATAAAAGGTTCCGTTCGGAATTCCGTCCAAATTCCGTAGTTCGACAGAAACATTCACGAGTTCGACAAGATACACCAGAAGAAGGTCGGAGGTTACATCGACCGAAACGTTGTAAAAATCACACTCAAAATGAGAACAGTAGTCCAATGAATCCAAATAATACGACATATCTATATCCATTGAAAGAACAAAGTCAGCATATGTAAAGTGATGGGGTAATCTTGTAATACTGTTTTAGTAAGAGGCTTTATATATTAATATGAAATACTTCTTTTCTTTTGAACGGAGCATGAAATAATTAACATAAACATTTAAAATATTCACATACACGTTTAAATTTTAACTAAGAAGCATCACCGTTAAAATCATTGAATTTCACCAGACATCTATGCCTCAACGACCACTTAATCAGCTATTGGACGAATATCCTATAATAATTTATACATAAAACAACTACACAAATTTACAAATGTTTCAAGAAGGATCTGCTCAGTAAAAAAAAAATGGTGTTTCAAGCAGTTTAGCATTAGAGATATCTTTCTTTAAATTCTTTAGATTAACAAGAGTGCTCAATATGTAAGTAGAAGAAAACACTAGATTATAAAAATATATATAGCAATTAAGCTACACAGTTTCCGCGTTTCATTCTCGTGAGAATTCGTCAGGCTGTTTCATGGAATTGATATTGCCGCGCATTTTTATGTATACACGTGATGTGAAAGTTGCCTGTTAGTCCATCAGTTCAAATTGACGTTTGTCTAATAAACGCGCGACCATGAATTGCTGAAAGTGGACGCGGAAACAAAGACTCCAATTGGCTCGCCAGTAAATAGATAATATATACACGATGTGTATATATTAAAACGCGCGATAAAATCAATTTCATGCAAAAGCCTGACGAATCCTCACGCGAACTAAACGCTGAAAACTCTCTCGAAATTAAATCTATAATATAAAGCTGAACGTTTGTGTGTGTGTGTCTGGTAACGAATAGGCTCCTTTATGGTTGACTATTATAGAAAACTGATCACATATAATGATAGAAGATGTATCGAGAAACAGGAATGGGTGTGTTTGATCTGGCAGAATGAGGATTCATTAAAATTGTGGGGGCTGCGTACGCGCCTGGTCCACAAATATGGAAATAAAAAAATTAAAAATTAAAAAACCAAAACGTTTACAAGTGTTTTTGATATAGATGTACATAATAATACTTTGGTAAGTATGTTTAAACTTAAATAGGGATGGTATAATAAAACCGTGGGGTCTGCGTTCACGCCTGGTTTCCATAGAATGGAAATAGGCACAAACTTTAATACAGACTTTTCATATCTATCTGCGTAAGTATACTTTGATAATTATGTTTCAGTTTGAAGAAATATGGTATAATAAAATTATGGGATGTTTGTTCGCACCTGACCTCCATAGAATGGGAATATGTCACAAAGTTTAACAAGTTTTTTTTAAATATAGATCCACAGAATATTGTGATAAGCGTTTCAGTGTGAACAGGTATGGTATAATAAATTATGGCGTTTATCTATTTTATTTTTACTTTCATCATATTTTGCTTTGGTTTTGATACCCGCAAATTCGAAGCTATCTCTTTACAACCCTTCCTTTTCATAACCTATCATACTTTCATAAATCAGAGTCCATATATGCATATATATATATATTATATATATATATATAATATATATATATATATTATATATATATATATAATATATATATATATATAATATATATATATATATAATATATATATATAATATATATATATATTATATATATATATATATAATATATATATATTATATATATATATATTATATATATATATATATTATATATATATTATATATATATTATATATATATGCTTTTTTTTAAATATAATTATACACACACTATATATATATGTAATATATATATATATATATATATATATATATATATATATATATATATATATGTACAGAAAGAGAGAGATAAGATGCTGGCAATACTCATCTGAAAATATATTAATATAATACATACTGTGTGTCCATTTCTAAAGTATTTTTCTGCATCATTAAACACATTCCATTATGAAGCATGAATTAGAGAGAACCGATACCTGTTACATTTTTTCGACGCTGACAGTAAAATGTCATTATGACGCATGTAAGAGAAATGCGGAAAAGAAAGAGAAAGTGTTCATTTCTCTTTCTTTTCATCTCTCGTGAATTCAATTCAATTTTATTGCATTTGGATGACAACGTGCTTTAAAAATATAAGTTTTGTGATTCGTGATATGTTTTCACTTCTTCATTGACTAATAACATTTTTTGTATATTGTGTTTTCTTTTGAGATTTGAAAAAAAAATGTACATAAAACAGAAAGGATAATCACATATACGAAATAACCAATAATGCAGGTTTTAGCAACGCATACAGCACCATTGTTTTTTAGTTGTAAACATATGCATGAAAACTGAATCGATTAGTCAAATTTTACATTCTTAAAATATGTACTAGTTTATACCTGCCCCTTGACGGTGTTGGTATAATATCTGGGGACCTCAGTTTTAATATTTTCCAAGCAGTTACTGCTTTACAGCTAATATGAAGAAAATGCTTGTAAAATTTCTTAGAAAAAATACGCCTTTGCACAAAAGCTTATATCATTATGATGAATGTATATATTTACGCATTGTTTTTATGGGCCGAAATGATTAAAAATCACAATTATAAGCAAAAATAGTTCTCGTTGAACTAGTGCTAAATACCTTTATTTCCATTACATTTGATTCTTTTTTTTTTTAGATGAGGACTGGTTATTTACATTATTTTGATTATTTGAACTACTGTTCTCATCTTGAGTGCCATTTTCACAATATTTCAGTGGATGTAACCTCCGACCTTCTTTAGGTCGAACGCGAGAATGTTTCTTTCGAACACAAGAATCTGAACGGTATATCGAACGGAACCCGTTATTTACTTTACGGGCTAGCATGTGCTCGTTCCGTCAGTATAGCGGTCCTAAGTAATTCGCAATTGTATTTTCCGGTTGCCCACAATGCGAATTGCAAGAACCACTGGCGCAATGGTTAGAGTATTGGGACCTATCAATTGTAAAAGTGATATTCTCCTGAGGGTTGAAGGTTCCATTCTCATTATTTTTACTTTTTTTTTTACACAAGAATCACCACTTATCAAGGCCTGAGGACACTCAAGCATAAGGGTTAATGGGTATACATTAGTCAATGTTATTATCGCTTAGAAGACATAAGTAGTGGGAGTTTTGTCAATTGGATTACTTAGGGGCGGGTGCGGTTCATTAAGAACTTGTTTACGTTGGACTTGAAGACAATCAGATCGTAGTCAGCTGGAAAACATACAATCGGAAGACAGTTCCACAGGCATGCAGTTCTAAGAAATAAACTTTGTTCATGGAATCTACATTTAGGTTTATGCACAAATAAAGAGTGTGGGAAACTATTGATAGTGGTTTTGGCTAAACTAGAATTTTTCGTGAAAGTTTGGTTAGGAGGGACCATAGATTGAAGCTCAAATGAGCACGTGCCATGAAAATAATGATAAGGCAGAGAGATATTCGCAACATCTCTTTAGTGGGAAAGAGGTTGCTGGGAAGTGAAAAGGGTTTAATCAAGAACAGATCATTTAGTTAAAAAATATTTATGCGATGCTTTATATAATGTTACGTTAACCTCATAAAATGTATAAAACAGGTGTCCCGTTAAAAATCCTTTACATTTATTTGGGATTTGAACTCGCATATTAACATAGTAAAAATCCTGCCTTAGTAATCAATACTTAACCTATTCTTTTTTGTTGGCAACCAATCTCGTTTTTTTTTGTTTTTTTTTTTGCATACGAACAGAAAACTTCGCGACATGATAACAATTTAAATATTAATTAGATAAATAGCTGTGTATGCATTGCTTTTAGTATAATGAAAAAATAAAAATTAATAAATAATAAAAATAAAAAAGAAGCACAATTCAATAGACATAGAAGCGCTAAAACTGAACAATACTCAAACGTGTTTGGGTAGTCAACGTTTAAATCATTTCCCAATGACGTCCAGATGGCATTGCCATTTTTTTTTTCGAAAGATATCTGGAATGCTACTTGCTGTGGTCCATTTTCATTTACAAGTGTTCTGTCTACATTGGTTGACATAGAAACTGATTCTCCGGATGGGGATGAATGGCATACACTTTCAAAGTACTCATCCAGGGAAAGCATGTTTTCCAACCAGTATTTGAATTTCCCCGTGACCATAATCCGGGAGGAGGCCCCGTTTTGAAGAAGGGAGATAGATAGTTCGGATGGTTGTTCCGGATAATTTCCATCGCTATTTTCTGGGGATGGGGGTGAACAAGCAATTTCTATTTTTTCAGTAAAACTAAAAAAACAACAACAGTAGCAATTATCTAGACATCTATAAAAGTAAGAATGTGTGTGTATATGTGAGGACACTTATCAACCTTTATACTCAACGAATTCATTTATCTACAGACACAAATTTTGACATATAGTATATTCAGACATATGGAAAACTTTGTAATCAGTTTTCACCCAGACAAAAGGGCTGCTAAGGGATCAAACTGTAAAAATTGGTACGTGAGGGTCATCGGATTTTTATTCGTTTGCTTACTCTTCCACGATTGAGGATACGTAAACAGTTTACATTATAGATTAGTCATGTTAAGAATAAGTATGGCTGAAAACACTTTTTAAAGATCATGCAACGCTGGTCTAATGGTTATCGTACTTGGTTCACGATGTTTCCGTTCTTGCAGCTCCAACTCGATTATTTTTCTTTTTACTTACAAGATGTGAACGGTTTAGAAAAAAGACAATACCCACATGCATATGGCTCAGTTTAGACTTCGTTGCTTAGTAGGGGAATGCACTTTTCTCTCCCTTGCAATCCCTTTCCCACTAAAGAGACGTTGCGAGCCTATCTCTGCTTTATGGTTATTTTCATGGCAAGTGCTCGTCTGAGCTTCAATCTATGGTCCTCCCAAGTCAAACTTTCACGAAAAACATTCATCTAGCCAAAACCACTATCAATAATTTTCCACGTTCTTTACCTGTGCCTAAACCGGAACGTAGATTCCATGAACAAAGTTTCTTTCTTAGAACTGCACGCCTGTGGAACTCTCTTCCGATTGCCTGCTTTACAGCTGACTACACTCTGATTGTCTTCAAGTCCAACGTAAACAAGTTCTTGAGGAACCGTCCCCCTAAGTAATTCAATTTACAAAATTCGCACTACTTATGTTTACTACGCTATAATCACATTGACTAATGTATACCCATTAACCCTTATGCTCGAGTGGCCTCAGGCCTTGATAAGTGGTGATTCTTGTGTAAAAAAAAATAAAAAAAATAAAAATATAATATGTATCTGTATTTTACGACCGGCCAACGCCGGGTGACCTGCTAGTAATAATAATAAAAGCCTTTCTTTCTTGAAGTTTTTGATGAAGTCATGATACTTAGAAGGATAAATTGGCAGAGTGGATCTTTTATTCCTTAATTACAAAACGTTTCACCTGACTCGTATCAAGACAAACTCCAAGAAAGGACGGCCCTTTTTTTTTTTTAAAAAAAAAGAAGAAAATTGCGCACATCTCGTCTGTCAACAAGCAAGAGATACAAAGATAAAGAAGAAAATAAGGATTGTCTCAACGTTGACACTTTACAAACCACTTAACGGCAATGTTGTTATTGTCATACGTTTTTTTTTTGTTGTTTATTTCAATGAATTTATCATTTTGTTCTAGCTTGGGATTTTCACACACATTCCAACCAAGAGATCCTTTTTAAGATTCAACCCTTCCCTTTTTTCAGTTCAATTGTTTGTATCTATTGCACTTGGTTCACCGGATATTTTTGCCAAGTAGTTTTTGAAAATCTCTTTTATGATTTCGATTGCTTACGTAGTTACTTGAATAGCGGAGATCTTCTTACGATTCCAGTTCCTTTACATATAGTACATAAGACCTTTGTAGTTAATTATTCTTTCCCATTCAGCTTTGTTTAACGCAGCGTCATTGGGTACATTAAATTCTACTAAGATTACTTTTCAATCCTACTTTTTCCATACGGAAATTCTAAATAATGTGCGTAAATAAAAAGTACTCGACAGGACTCATGGACATAGGATAGATTTATATTTTTGGGAACAAGCCTCTATGAATTGCTCTCCACTGAGCAACACGTCCCTTTTACGTTTTGGTCCCCGGACAAAAGATGAGTGGACCTATAAATTCACCCGTGTCCGTTCTTCTGTTTGTCCGTTCTTTCGTTCGTCTGTCCGCACCTTTCTCAATAACTACGCCTTGAAATTTTTTGAAATTTTGCACAAACATTAAACATGATACGAGTAAAAAAAAAAGTAACATAACGGATTTTCCAGGAAAATCTGGTTGCCCCCCCCCTAGGAGTGGCTTTCGGGTTAAAATGGCTAAAATTTCCACTTTTGTGCTTATTAATAAAATTGATACCTCGTAACTAACTGATTTCTATATAATTTTGACTGCCTTCGCAGTAACTCTTGGGTGTGTCCCAGGGGCTCTTTTAGGGCTAATAAAAATACTCCATTTTGGGGACTATTTTACCATATTTGTAAAAAATTTTCTGTACATGTCTATTTAGAAGTTTTGTATGGTGATAAATTCAAATTTTAATATGTTAAAGCCTTGAGGACTTTTGGGGCTGAATGGGGGGGGGGCAAATGATTAACTTAGTCATTTCTATTTTGCATGGTGCAAAACTCAAATTGACATATGTTAAGGCCTAAAACTAAACCTTTTGTTTATTTTCACCAGGATTTGACGTCCCCATGGGGATTTTTAGGGCTAAATAGGGGGAACAAATGCTGAACTTAGTCATTTTTGAATGTCTCGTTCACTGTGCACTCACTGGGGACCGTGTATGCTTCACTTGTTAATATATGTTTTACTTCCGATTTAAAACCTACTTTCATTCTCTTTTACATGTCACTTTAATGTACTTCTCGTTCTAATCTCACTAAATATTTATTTTTTGTTTGAAATAGATTAAAATCTTTACGTATGTTACGTTCTGTTCAAATCATACTGAAATAGTTTCCGTTTGTTACTTTTAGTTTAAATCTCGATTAAATATTGTTCGCCCGTTATTCCACAATCCCATTTCACTAAAATATTTTCTATATGTTACTTGCGGTTTGAATTTAAGTAAAATATTCTATCTAGGTTAATTCTCGTTTAAATCTCACTAAAATATTTTTTATACGTTACTTCTGTCCAAATCTCAATAACGTCTTTTTTTGACTGATACTTCCGGTTTAAAACGCACTAACACCTTTTTCTGTGTATTGCAGGTAGCTTGGGCCTAGAATAGTAGGCTCAAGCTACCAAATAATTTCTCTAAACGGGCGAAGAGGCCAACTCCAATATACACAGCGGGGGATATTGTCTGATATATATTTGCTTTCTCTTTTCCCCTAGAAACTTTAAATATTTTTTTCTAATATCTTTTACTCGATTACTTTTATTGTTACGAGACGTTTATTCATTTACTAGCTGGCAGACAGGCGTTGCCCGGACATACAATACGCTTAAACATGATATTTTAATTTATGCAGATCGCGTACGTATTATTATAAAATCAATCTTCTGTTTATTATTACATATATTACGAGGAATAAATTACTCAGTAAACTAATTCAAAAAATAAAAATAAATAAAAGTAATAATAATGATGATGTCGTTCATTAAATTCCGTCTGTATTTATTTACAATATCACGTCAGCTGATATTTGGGCTTGACGATGCGCGGTCTAAAAAAGTCACTTCTGATTAATGTTTAATTTTAAAATATGCAAAGGAAGAAAGGATTTGCGGCGAGTTTAAATAGTACCTCTTTTTTTTCTCGTAAATTGAACTCGTTAATTAGAGAAAAAAAATATAATATATGTAATACACCCGAGCTTGAACAGGGGATGATTCGATCTGTAGTCAAATGATCTATCACTAAGCTATATCTTCAGATGTTAATAAATCTTTTTTTTTTTTTTTTTAAGTAGAAATATTCTTATCTCCTCTTGACCGATATAACGTAAAATATTCCCCAGTACAAAATTATTATTTTTTCTTTTTATAAGAAAGAAAAGCTATTTTTAAAATAGGATTTTTTCGATTTTTAATACTTATTGGATTTATTTCTGTACAAAACATATCTAAGAACACTGCCAGACATATAAATTAGCTTTGTGTGCAATTTGCAAACGTTTCAAAACCTATAAGGAAGGCACTCACACATACACAAAGTGATTTATATGATAGGAGAGCTTTATATACAAATAAATATATACGGATCTTTATGATAGAGAAGACGACAATATTTTTATTGGCTACATCCGTGACAGACCACGTGATTCTCCCCTTTACAATATCGCCGACCTAAACGATGTTTCCATGGGTTTATTCCTATTCGTCTTCTCTACCATGTCGTTGTCTTTTACATTTGGCGGCTGCCGAAGGGACGTGCACGGGTTTACAAGTATATAACAAAACTATCCTGGGTGCCCGGCGTTGGCCGGGAGTCTGGAGATGTGTGTGGAGCAAAAAAAAAAAAAAAAAGTCGTAGTAGACAGGCAGGCTCAAACCCGTACCACGAAGGAGGAAAAGAACGTGTAAAAAGAACGTGACTTCTTTGCAGTTGCGTCTATCGCCAAACTGGAAGTAGCTATGGTTTAAATTGAGGCTAGTCAATCGAAAAAAGGGATATGACTTTCTAAAACATCGGCGGAAAAAGCAATCCCCGTTGTAGAAAAGTGCCCAGTTGAGGGTGAAAGGAATTAATGTTTTTGGCTAATTTTTCGATGTTTGTCGCCGGAAGGTCGAGCTTCAAGACGATACCGACTTCGAGAAAATCCGTCGCCTCTGTCGTAAGTTTTAGGCAGACATACATACACACGTACATAATACATACATACATTTTAACAGACAAGTGAGATTTATATTATAGATCAGAAAAAAATATATAACGACACGTGTTGTCAATATTAGTTGTACTCTGGGTGTGTATGTAACACCTCGGCTTTATACACGCTAAGGTTCATATCTACGTTGGGTCAAGATCATGTTCCTCGGTGGATTTCAGCACACCTCTATCTCCCAAGGCTCTACCGATTTGATCCATATCACGATCTGCCTTTGACTGCGAAAAACTCACAACTGTCATCAACTGGACATATTCGTCAACCGTCGCAAACGTTCTCAATCGTAGTAAAACCCAGACACTCATACGACTCTAAAATATATCCGGTCTTTTGTTCCCCAGACCCTTACTAACACTCCCATTCAAGTCTAATCCTGGTGAACAACTTCCTCTCCGTCGTCATGCCGATACACCTATTTCTTATCCCTTTGTTGGTCGATAAACTTATTTTCCCTTGTCTTTTGTCTTACTATTTTCCTGATTTTTTTAACCTTCAACACTTGGGGGCGAGGGCAACGTCGATAATATCACATATTGTCAAAACGGCATTTTAAGCGAAGAAGCTTGCATTTTTGAAGTTCGTTTATTCACATTTATCATTTCTTGTTCGAAATTATGTATACGGATAGAACTTAGAATAAAAGCAATTTATTTTTGGCCCTAAAAGGAACATACACACAATACGTTAATAGAGTTTAATGATATTGTCAGTCGGTCATGTGATTGTCACATTTTTATGACATGTTCGTACCTGGATTGGTTGGGTAAGGACAATAGGGATAATTGCCTCTTTTTTGTGACTTTGGATCGTTGACACTTTAACAAAAAAAAAAAAAAAAAAAAGAAAAGAAAATTGCATTTGCAATCTGAAGAGTTTTTTTACAGTTTAGAAATTATGATTTGTTCCTTTGTTTGACAAGTTGTTCAAAGATTTAGCCGATTTCAATTATATTGAAGACCTTGCGGCTATCATAAAGGCGTAGGTAAACATTGCGTGTTTTTCTGTGTCAGTGTGATTTACGCCTTATCTATATAACTAAAAAAAAGTAAAAATGTGAGTGTGTGTGTGTGTGAGGACACTTCTCAACCTATTTGTTCAACGAACTTTTGATCTACAAGCTTGAAATTTGGTATGTAGGGTATTCAGAAATGTGGATTTTTTTTTTAAATTGGTTTTCATCGTGAATAAAAGGATGTTAAGGGATCTAAATTGAAAAAAAAAATTGTACATAGAGGGGGGCGTCATCGGATTTCCGTGTGTCAACTGTTTCAGGAATGCGCATGCGCGAATCGTTCACGTGACAGATTGCTTATGTAAAGCATAAGTAGGTTTGAAAAGACTTGTTAAAGAACGTGTCCAACTGGCCTAATAGTTATCATACTTGCTTCACTGTCTTTAGTTTTTGGTTTTGATTTAATTTACAAGAGGTGAACTGTTAAGAAACCATAATAGTTGCATGCACATGTCTCAGTTTCTGTATGAATTAAAATATAATATTATGCATATTTTACCACCAGAAAACGCCGGGCAGCCTGCTAGTTTACACTACTTTTAAATTACTCTATACTGATTTGGTAATGGCCCCCCTCTCCAACAATAATAAAAAAACAATCTAATAACGTAAAATGAAAACAAAAATGAATTATGTCGATTACAGAATTAAAACCAGCCGAATACATTTAATTTAATTTGTAAAGCAATTATTTATGTTTATTGCTGTTATTCGAAGTACTTTTCTAGTTTCGAATGTTTTTAATTTTAACAACATTTTGGCCGAGTTGAACTCTTAAACTTCATATTAACTAGCTTTCATCATATTTTGCTTTGGTTTTGATACCCCAAAATTCGGAGCTATCTCTTTACAACCCTTCCTTTTCATAACCTATCATACTTTCATAAATCAGAGTCCATTTTCTGTAAGCTGTTTTGAACCCAGTCAACGAGTGGTTCTTTTGCTAGTATATATATATATATATATATATATACATATGTATATATATATGTATATATATATATGTATATATATATATGTATATATATATATATATGTATATATATATATGTATATATATATGTATATATATATATATACATATATATATATATATATATGTATATATATATAAGTATATATATATATGTATATATATATATATATATGTATATATATATAAGTATATATATATATGTATATATATATATGTATATATATATATGTATATATATATATATGTATGTATATATATATATATATTATATATATATATAGTTAGATATTTTTTTGCATGTTTATGTATTTGTATCAGCAGGATTCGCTCCTGAACTAATTAATAGATTATTATAAATTGATGAATAACGATGGTAAGCTTGTTTGGTTCTACAGTTGATTGTATAGAAAGGTGTTTGGAAGCCTTTCGTGAAAAATTCAGATCATTCAGATTTTTGTGAAATTATAACAATGTATATTAATTAATAAATATCCTCTGTATGTTCATTTTGAATATTTTAAAGAGATTTTAGACGGGACAATATTTCACAATCTCCCATTTGAAATTGCAACTATATCCGATGCATTAAATGTAATGATTTTTATCTTCTTAAGACATAAAATGTTATAAAAATGTAATGATCGAGAATAAATTTTATTCGTCCAATAGTGGATATTGTATACATATATATATATATATATATATATATATATATATATATATATATATATACATTACAATAGTAGCATGAAAAGTTACATAAAATAGTGTTTTCTTTTTTAGAAATTTACTTGTAAAGTTCGAAGTTTAAAACCTTTTTTTTAAAACTACGTTGTTTGTTTTTTTGTTTTTTTTAAATGAAACCTTGGTCCTTGCTCCTTTAATTGGAAAAAAATTAGGGGTTGAATTACATTTTTCGAGTAGTTATAAGCTTGGAAAGACAGGGGGTCGAATTAATTTACGCCCCTCATTCTGAAATGTCTATTAAAAAGTAAATAATTAATTTACTCACCAAAGTTGTATGTATCTCAAATTGAAGATAAAAGATCAATAAATAATATATTCAAATTTAAAACAAAAAAGTAGTGTTTTGTAGAAATTTACCTGTAAATTCTGAAGTTTAAAACCCTTTTCTTTTAAATCACGTTTTTTTTTTTTTTTTTTTAAATGAAACCTTACTCCATGCTCCTTTAAGTGAGAAACAAAAATTAGGGGTTGGGTTACATTTCCCGAGTAGTTATAAGCTTGGAAAGACAGGGAGGTCGAATTATTCAATATTTTTCACAATGTTTCTGACAGACCTAATGATGCTGTGATTCGCAAGTGAAATTTTTGTAGCAAAATTTGCACAATCTCCAATCTCACCTCTCCTTAGTCGGCACTGTTCAATACCAGTGGCAAGTAGACATTTCAGGATGACTGGAAACAATGCAACGATAAACAGTGAGCACATGCCGAGAGCCCGCTATTTGCAGATGGTAACCCATCTGATACTGGCCAGACTCATTGTTGCTTAACTTTGCTGATCTGATGAAAACAGGTTTGTCAACGTTACGATGTTGTACTACATATACGAATACAAATATATATATATGTAAATATATATATATATATATATATATATATATATATATATATATATATATATATATATATATACATACATATATATAGTCGTCTATGGACGAATTGTTTCGCGCTATCACAACTATTCAATGCAATTAGACAAGTCAAGAATCCAAATATTCTACTATCTCGTTGATGGTTGACGGCTTGCATCACTGAGCGACAGGAAAAGTGTGTGTAAATTATATCTACAATGACTTTATTTAAACATTGACCATCACTTGTTCAGTGCTGTATTTGTTTATTACATATCATCATCATCATCATCATCATCATCATGCAGTCCGTCAGTCTTGATGATGACTAGTCGGGGTCTTGGTGCTTTATCCCTCGGTGTTGGCGTAGTCCTGTTTCTGTGTGAAACGTCCGGTTAAAGGCAGCACATATCTGGGTGTCAAGGTTGTGTCGTTTCTCTAATCTTTCTTTCTGTTTCTTCCCATTTTGGAGACTATTCCACCAGCTAATCCTTTCTTTGGCTTGTTCCTCCCAACTATCGACATTGATGTTCATCGTCTACAGGTGTCGCTTTGTTGCATCTTTGTAGGGAAGCTTTTGACCGCCTACCCTGCGGGTTCCATTTTTCAGTTCCCCGTAGAAGATCATCTTTGAGACTTGGTTGTCTTCCATTCTAACAATGTGCCCGGTCCATCGTAGTTGCATAGTAGCAAGGGTAGCATCCACGCGGTCTAGGTTTTTCTCCTGAGAACTGCCACGTCTGATACGTAGTCATTCAATTTGATCACTAACTCCAGTGTTTGATCATTAACGGGCTTTCTAACAGATGTATCAATGCCTTGGCACGCGCAACTTATTTCATTTAATTTTTCCACTGCCTCCAATTGACATTCATATAACATATTACTTTTCCTTTTTTTTTCTTACCCGTAATATTTTCCTTTTCTTCTTTACTTAACAAGCAATCTTCTTTTTTCTTTTCAATTCATTTTAACTTTAACTTTTCGTCGGCCCTTAATCCTTAACTTTAATTCCTAACTACATATGATCTATATCCCCGCCCATTCCTCTTTCATTTTCTTCCCTATTACTCCTCCCCTCCCCTCTCTATCCAACATTTCAAATCCTGGATTTTTATACTCATTTGTAATTTTAAAGAACGTGTTATTTTGACTTGAATTGTCTGAAGAAATCGGCAGGATAATATTATTGTCCTGTCAATAGAAACAATCTGTAATGATTTAAGCAAAAAAAAAAAAAAAAAACCCTGAGGTTGAAATAAAGAACATATTTACCTCTACTAAACTATTGAGCACATTTTCCCTGTTTTTTTTTTACTAAATATACCTCTTTATATATATATATATATATATATATATATATATAATGTGTATATGTGCGTGGTGTCAAGTAAGAGACAATAGATAAATAAAAGAGCGGTGGTTAAAGTATAACCAGCGACTGAAAAAATTACAGAGAAGAAAAAAAACAATCATAATTTATTCTTTATTCGGAAATGATTCGCTTTAATTTGATCCGAAGGGAAACTTTCTTGACAGAATTCTTGGCGCGAATGATTGCTTGAATTTTGGAAGAATTAAGAGACAAACAACAATAGAAAATGAAGAAACGTCATTTCATGCTTGCGAAGAATTCACTTCTCGATGGATTCTGATAGAAACTCGACCAATAGATATCAATATATCGATTTCATTTTCTTTTTGTCTTTTTAAAGCAACAAGATTAGATATCCTTAAAATACATCCAGTTAATCTACGCGGTTTTTGAGGAGAAATGTTATTTCAAGATTAAGCCGAGTAGACCGCTGGGTGGCCTTCTATTGTAATTCCCTGTCGACTATAAAATGTTCGTCTTCAAGTTTTATAGAATTAAATTTTTTTCACGTCAAATGTTGTTCACACTATGCATCTTATTCAATCCCCTTTCTGTACCTGGCTCCTCACGGGGGCAGAGTTCATGACACAAGGTCGGTGTGTAATGCGGAGAAAATCCAGCTCTCCAAAATGTAGGACTCTGGATTAGGATAAAAATAAAAATCTATAAGTATTTCTCTTTCCTTTACCCAGGACAAAATATTGTAGCATTAGAACATATACTACACTTTTCTCCTTGCCAAAAAAGGCAATGGAAAAGCAATCTCATGGTGTTATTTGTTATCCATTAATACACATTAACCCCCATTTTACAATCACAATTAAAAAACAAACAAAACAACTTTCTTCTTTGTATGTCTAGCGTCAGGCCGAGTTTTCCGTGAATATATATGGTTTTCAAGGCGTTCCCATATGTAGAGCACATTACAACGTGACTGCTTCCCTTAGAGTAAGAACGTGATCGTTGTAAATTTTGCTATAAATCGTCACCATAAGTCATTTACATTTTTCATACATACATCATTTTCAATCCTCTCACAATATTCTTTATCATTGAACTGACAATTCGTCGATGCCATTGACACTTATCCTCCGGTGGATTTTGAGCTTGATAAGCAGTGACTCTTGTTATTAAAACAGATTTTTTACATTCTCGATAACAAGGAATTTGTGTTGATGTTGTTAATTACGTGTTTGTTTTGTCTATTTTACAGTATGTTTGGTTTCATGCGGAAAAACATGAATACCTACTGGAGAAAACTTGAATGCCTACTAGACACGATCCTCTAGTATCTACGATCTTTCTCTCTGTACAAGTGTTTGTCAGGACAATCTGGCATGATGATACTTTCTCTGAAAGTAAACCCTGACTAAACATTCAAAATAACATAATATTCGAAGCATAAATAAGATCTCCTTACTCTGGCCAGTCTACCCTGGCTTTTATGAGGAATAGGGCACTTTCTACAAGTGATGTTATATCAAGGAGCTAAACGAAATGGATACTCTACCAGACCAGATGAATTCTTGTTCTAGAACACAGTAAGACTAATAGACCACAAGAAAGACATACTATAAACTATTTAAATGCTCGACTGAGGATAGGAAGATGATGTTCTCAACTTCTTTACTAACTCAGCGTTTGAGAGGTATAGGAGAACCTTAATAAAATATTCAAATAGCTATGGTATCTCATATAAAGATCAAATGTTAGATCAAGGAAAATAGCCGCTTGATTTCTGACAAGATTGACTGAAGTGAAATGAAGCACCAGAGGAAAGAATTAGGGGAGCGTAAGTCTAGCGTGGTCGTGACGTCACAAGAGAGAAATGAAAGGTTCATCTAATAAAAAGAAAATATATAGTTTGAAATTCAAACGAACAAAATCGAAAATAAGACACTTGAACATATCTCAGGCAAGATGCGTCCGTTGGAACTATTCGTTTATCGATGATCAATCTATCCCAAGCATAAGTTGCAGACAGACAAAAATAGGTGAAAGTAATGCGTGACAGACCAACAAAAAGGTGCATTTTAAACTATAATGTGAAAGACCATTCGACGGACAGAACCTCTTACAACGATTCGAAGACACGCCTATAAATTGGTTTCATTTAGATGATTGATGTACAAAATGGCTGATATTTGTGAAATGAATTTACAAAATGGTTGATGTTTCTAATATTAATTCATAGAATCTGTAATGAATGCCAATGATGAGGCATAACCAAATGAAAAGAATATCGAACAAACACACGACGAGGATAATGAATCCGATTAAATAGAAAATCAATTCAAATCTACTTCTTAGAGATTCATGACCGATTATATCAATAAAATCAAGCGTAATTATTTTATCTCTCCTGGAATTACTCTTCTGGTTTCTGATTTAATAAGTGCCAGTTAAACAAAAAGCTAGAATATGGGGCGCACCTGAAGAGTAACGGGAATGACGCCACAAACGGTCTATGCAAATTTCAAACAAATAACAATAACATAGCTTTCCCCGTTCAAAATATCCCAGAGTTATGCCCCCTATGCAAGTTATACAGGTTCCTTCATGTTTTTGTAAATATTCACGCTGACCATCTTGATGACCTAGGCACAGTCAAAATAGAACTCCCTAATAGCTCACTGTAGTTTGTGGGTAAAAAAAAAAGTCACATGGAGCAAGATCAAGAGAGTAAGGAAGTTGTTCTAATATTTTTTATACAGTCAGAAATTCCTGGATGCTCAAAACGTTGTAATAAATAAGAATATCAGTAAACAAAGTTATGCAAAAAACATGCAAAAAGCTAATATATATGTGTGCAAATATATATATATATACATACATGCATACGTATATTTACATATATATACACATGTACATATATATATACATATATGCACATATAGATACATACAGTTAGATTAGAAGACAGTTCGCTTGTCCCCTTCTCTTTGTAGCCTCCACCTTACACGCAGACAAGTTATTTTTCAGTCCTGACCCATATATCAAATCAAGTATCTTACACCTTTGTACATAACATTACTGTTTATGTTATCAAAATGGAGATTGAGCGTCTGTCTATAATCGATATGAAACCATACATTTCGAAAGGCTTACTTACAAGTTGAAACCCAATTTTACAGTCTTAAAAGTTCGGTAAATATTTAAGGTTTGTATACTTTTGCGCAATTTAGCAGGGAGACCCGACGTTGCCCGGGATAGAATGATGATCAACGAATATTTCACCCTCCTATATTTTATTGTCATCGAAATCCGTGAAATCGTCCGGGAGGAAGCTTCACATGCCTACATACAGTAACAACTTAGTCCAAACTATGTTATTCTACATTGCACTCCAGAGAACCTACCGTTTCTTTTTATAAAATCATATTTTTAAAATTCTTTTCCAGTTAACGAAAAACAAAGAACCCCTCCCCCACCAACAACATTAAGAAATTTACATGCGGGGGTTGAATCTACAGACCACGTCATACAAAGAAAAAAAACAACAAAAAACTCACTATCAATTTACCCGCAGTAGATTTTTCACGCCCCGTTGTTCTATCATTGTTGCTATGCGATGACATTGAAAAATGGCTTTACCGATGATAGATAAATTAAAATAACGGTATCGGTTATCGGTAATTATCGGGGGTATTCTAAGGCAAAACTTAACTAAAATCACTCCCAGATTTATTCACTAAAGTTCTGTAAATTTTACAGAAAATCTGTTCAGCCGTTTCGGAGTCTATAAGGAACAGACTCACACACATAGACAAAGTTGCGTTTACATAATTTTAGATAGCTAGCTAGATAGATAGATTCAAAGCTTACTATCGTTAGAAGAAAAATAAATGTCATTTGTATACTTTTTAGGAATAAGTATTGAAGAAATTTTCAATATGTACGTAATCTAAACTGAATGTATTCTTAGATTGTTTTTTTGTTTTTTTTTATTCTTTTCAAATACGCTATTTGACCAAAGAATTTTTGACTTAATTATATTCTGTAATATTGTTTCGGTACTTCTACTTAATACGAACCGAACTGTTCATTAATCCTATCCCTAACCTAAGTTTTAAGGCTAGCCTCGCAAAAGTCGGTTTATTTGGTTTCGCATTGTATAGAAACACCATTGTCTCCTTTTGTAATTTGCTTTTCGGTCGATTATTGGTACTTATGGATATGTAAAAAAAAGATCACTTCTGATTTTCTTAGGAAAAATAAATATTAAAAAAAATACCCCAGAAATTCCAAATTAAAAGCTGCAAAAAACAATAAGGGTATCTAAACAATCATTTAAAAGTCGTAACTAGATCTTTCCGATCGATTTAAAAATAGTTGTATGACAAGAAAAATAGCGTACCTTCTGTATTCGTTAAAAGTCGGAACTTGATTCGGCTTTCTCCGCAACTGCTACATCACGCCTGCAAATTTTTGGATGTTTCTTTCTAACGTTTCCACATTTGAGAAAAATATAAATAGATTTCAGACTGTTTCACTTTAGTCGATTTGATTAGGTAGGGATATTAAAACACACACACACACACATTTAAAATTAAGTCCCTAGTGATTTCGGGGGTAAGGAATGTATAGTGAAGACACAGTTTTATTATATATGACAACACTTTTAATCAGACATTGCCTAATTCCAGCTATAAGGAAAGGTCCAGGACGATCGGAAGCAAGGAACTGATCACTAGATTTTCCTTCGCTTACACACTTCTTTGGTAACTAGTGTAAGAAAATGAATTTAAAGTTACTTCCGCTTTAAGACATGCCGCACTTGATATATTTGCATACGGAAATTCTCTCAGACAAGACATGAAGCCACTGAGAAGCTGGTAAAAGCAGATGACTATCTCGAAGGCAGGAGAAGCTAATTGATCTTAATCTTGAAAAACGAAAGGCTGTTCGTAGGACGAAAATGGTTAGCAAGAATACAGTTCAAGTAGCTTGCAGTCCTTCGGGAAAATCTAATAGAATAGGAAGCTGTATTACATTGAAGTATCAGAACAGCGACCACGTGGTGTATCTGCAGTCTCTTATATAAGTGTTAGATGGTTGAAATTCCATAAACATCTTGATAATTCGTATGATAATGCTGAATTTATCATTGCTGACATTAAAATGAGATGTAACACAATTTTTGTTACTGATTTCTAGATTCATTTAAAGGAAGCATATATATAATTCTCTTTGGCGACTAAGAATAGGTCGGGGATCATTTTTACAAAATTTCATGTTAGTAGGTTTAATAGTGTGAAACATTTATCATACCTATCACATGTGTATACGACAGGTATTACGATAAAAAATGAAGATACCAATGTGTGGAACCAGTGTACCGTTGCATAAGGTTTTTTTTTGTTAGTTCTTCCCCACTGCGAGAACTAAGTGACCCAAGGTTAAAAAGTGGGATTGAGAAGTCAGCGTCCCCGAGAAGAGGGGCACCATGACCTGCAAAAAAGTGCCCGGGCATCCCAGTCAGCATTCCCCGGTAAGGGCGCTTCAGGCGATTAGCAATAAACTAACCCCTTTCTCAAGAGAGAAGGCAAAGCCTGGGAGGATGGACCTCCTAGAACGGCACAGAACAAAATACCACCACAAAATCAACAGATCATTAAAGGAATGGTCTAATCTCTGTTGACTTTAGGGCAGAGAGAGAGAGAGAGAGAGAGAGAGCGAGAGAGAGAGAGAGAGAGAGAGAGAGAGAGAGAGAGAGAGAGAGAGAGAGAAAATCCCCGAAACAGCGTACCCAGGAGCGGTGAGTTTGAGAAATGTTATACGGCTGCTGGCAAACACTCGTATGATTCGAAGAAAACCCTGATTGAAAGTGCGAGGGTAAAGACTGATCGTATAATTAGCACCGAAAGCACTCAAAGTCGACGGACAGACCAGATGTTCCATTTCATCGTTTCTCCATTCCACAGCTGTTCTAAGCATGTCTGAGCAAGCATAGCCTGGCAGAAAGCGTAGAGGGAATACTACTCCTACAGTTAATATTATTTTTCATTTTCCCACTTGACTGACAAAATTAATTTTAATGGAAGTAAAACAGTATTTTTTCGTCTAAGCGGAACGCGTGTTGCGAGCATCAGAAAGCGTATAGGCATCCAGTCAGAACAGTAGATTTCTGAGCGGCTAACAAAGATGGTCAAACATCCCAGTTTAACGCGCAGTTCAGAACTTAGACGTTTCAAACAGTATTTTGTCCAGCTATGCTCTGATCTGTTCTTCCTATCGTCTTTTTATGTTCGTTTACATAACCACGTTCCACTGATTTGCCCTTATTTCACAATATCTCATTACAATCTAATTATATCTCAACAAATAGTACGTCTTTTACTAGTTATATACACAAAGTGTTGCTCAAGATTCTTTTATTTTTCATTTCTATTATTCTATTTGTTATCATCTACTTGTTTTAGCGAGGTCCCCGGCGTTGCCCGAATGTAGATAGATGGTGTAGTAAATAAACCCAAGGGTAATGAGAGATGTTAATAAAAATAAAAATGTCAAAACAACAATAGGCAGCCTAGGTGGAGTGAGGTGTTAAAAATGTAGTAGCAGGCAGGTAGACAGGCAGGCTGGAACCCGTAATGCGAAGGTGGAAAGAAGATGAAAAAAACCTAACGTTTTAGCTGATGCGTCCATCGCGAAACCGGAAGTCGGGAACGTTGGAATTAAGGGTCGTCAATCGAAAGGAGACGATGACTTGCGAAAATGTCGACGAAAAAAGCGACCCCTTCTTGTTAAAAACAGCTGACTTGAGGGTGAAAAAAATGAATACGTTTGGCCATTTTTTTCGATATTTGTTTCCGAGAGACCGAGCTTTAAAACGATTCAAATTTTGTCACGGTTCGACGCGTTTGTCGGAAGGTTTTGGCATACATACACACACACACACACACACACACACACACACACACACACACACACACACACACACACATATATATATATATTACACTTTTGAAAGGAGAATTCGATATATGCCATTAGGAATAAGCATTCTTGCATGAAAATCGATAGGACGTTGAAACTTAAATCCCATAACAATTTTTAAAAACATTTTTCATTTAACGACGAAATAACATGTTTTCTTTTAAAACAACAACACATACTAGGCAGAAAACCTTTTTAAAACATTATGTTGTATAAGACGGATGAGGAGTTACTTGGTCCTTTTCCATAACACATTATCTTGTGCTTTTACAAGTGTTGATTTGTGCCTATGTATGTGATTTTACAAGTGTTGATTTGTGATTGTGTGTGATTTTACAGGTGTTGATTTGTGATTGTGTATGATTTTACAAGTGTTGATTTGTGATTGTGTATGATTTTACAAGTGTTGATTTGTGATTGTGTGTGATTTTACAAGTGTTGATTTGTGATTGTGTATGATTTTACAAGTGTTTATTTGTGATTGTGTGTGATTTTACAAGTGTTGATTTCTGATTTTGTATGATTTTACAAGTGTTGATTTGTGATTGTGTATGATTTTACAAGTGTTGATTTGTGATTGTGTGTGATTTTACAAGTGTTGATTTGTCTATGACATAAAGCAAAGTTCATAACGTTCTTCAGTAAAAAAAAAGTACTTTTAGTTATCAATATGGTAAAATGTAAACAATTTGAAAAGTTCAGTTTAGAACAAGACAGCTTCTATTCATAGCAGTTTATTCGTCAGCTAACATGATAGAACATCGAACTGTGGTCGTCATGGTTAATACCGTTCTAATGTCGAATATCGAGATCGTTGCGTGTGTTAAGTCTAGCCACATCGATGAGTTGCGAAACGAGGAAACAGCTTTCTATGGACAACTCTTTTTCTCTTTCTATCTGTAACTCAATGTCTATGTGTGCGTGTGTGATGTTTGCGTGTTCTTAACAGAAAGAAAGGTTTAAAAAATCTACAGAAAATCTGAAAGTGTATTCTTATGTAAACTTTACCGGTAATAAGGGAAGTGTTTCCGAATCTCTAAGTGATGTTGAACTTAGTATCCTTAGGAATTTAAACTTCAGTTTCTTATTCATTACCAATTACCCAAAGTTTTTAGACGTTAGTGCGTAGTACTAAGGGAGCGAATTCATTATATAACATAAAGAATATCGTTTTCAATATAAAAAAGCTAATTGTTATTCGGTTTTTGTACGAATACAAATACAGAAAATAATTGTGTGACTTTTTATAAATAGTTAAATCTTTCGGAGTTTCTTAAAAAAATAAAGGCGGTAGAATTTAAACGGACATGAAACAAATAGTTTTTGGTTAAGTGATAGGCATTTTGTTTTAGCTCTGATTGTTTCTGATAAAAAGAAATCTACGCCATTATAAGTACGTCTCACATTCGCTGGAAACGCAAAGAAATAATGTTTTGATGTTTGAAACATAATAGACAGTTAAGGCTTTTCAAATTTTTGTCATTTTTTCCCCTATCTTCTATATCAGTGTACACAATGTTTTCGAGTATTTACACTTTCATTATATACTAACATAGCTTTCTGGCGTTACCCGGATGTGCAAAGGCAATGTAGTAAAGCTATTAAGCCACCAACCCCCTAAAAAAATTAGAATAGCAGAAGCAGCGAGTGCCCGCGCGAACACACACACGCACACACACACAAAAGAATTAGCCGCAATGAAAAGGCTTGAACCTGCAACGCCAAAGAGGAAAAGGAGGTAAAAAAAAGCAAACGCATTAGCTTGTGATGTCACCCGCCTTTGAAATAAGGTGTTTTATACGTACGTCGAGATCGCCAAGCGTGAATGAATTTACAGAAATGTCGACGCAAAAACTGCCCATTTAATAGTCAAAGAATTAACCTTTTGGGCCATTTTTTCAATATTTTTCGTCCCGGAGATTGATCTTTCTTACGATACCAATTTTGTCAGTGTTCGTTGCGTGTGTTGAACGTTTTTGCAAAACATACAAACAAACAAACAAACAGACAACGTTTCTTTTATATAATAGCCAAACACAAGACGAATAACTGTTCCAGGTCGGGTAAAATTATTTCTCCGAACGGAACAATTTTGAAATAATTTTATGCATCATAAAATAAAGATATACTTCAGTTTAACTTTATTTAGCATCTTTATTCAAATTTTGCACAAAATACATTACATGGTTTGAATTCCAGAAAATGATTAAGATTTAAGGGTCAAGAGATCTTAAGATAAAACTGAAATTCAAGAAATCCTGCTTTTATTTACTAGGAGCTCAACGCTAATCAAAGCCCGAATACTATCAAAGATAAGTGTTAATGTTTGTTCCGTAGATTATCGGAAAACGCCGTGATGATCGTTGATTGTAAAACTTGGAAATTGTTTGATTATTTATGAAAAAGGACAGCTTAACAAGAATTTATTTACATTAAATTAAAAAAAAAAAAAAACGCCCATAATATAGTCAGCTGGGAAGTAGCTTCGCTGTAACGTGTTCCACACATTAACAGTTATAGGAAAGAAACTTTGCTCGTGGAATTTTCGTTTAGTCTTAAGGACAGCTAGATGGTAAAAGAAATTATTTACAGTTGTTGTAGTTAGGCAAGTATTTTTTGCGAATGTTTTGCAAAGATCACCTACCATGAAAATCCTAATAGAGCAGAGATAGACTCGCACCGTCTCTTTTGTAAAAAAAGGGGGAGTATGGAAACGAAAGGGCCTACTAAATTTCGATGATGGTTTTGTACTCTGTCAATGCAGGAATATGTATCTGAACAGCAGCTGTTAAAAATATGACAATAGTATACTATTTTAAGACGTATTTGATGCTTGTATATGTAGAGAATTGCATGTGGAGTGGGATACTTTAATTTGTGTCTAATGACCGTGGATAAAATTAAATGCAATTTTCATATATTTTGATTTTAAAATTGTAGGTTTTAGCCATTTTATCCTATCCAAGATTCTTAAAATATGAAAATTGGGGAAAATTTATTAATTGATGTTTAACAGCTGTTGCAAAAATTTCAAACATCGAAAGGTATCTGAATTTTGACAAAAAGGCTTCAACCCTAATTTGATCCACTTTAACATATTAAGGAAGTGGATCTCGGACACTACACACATTCGTATGGGAACCAATTAGTAGCAGGTGTATGACTATCATCACCGCACACAGCGGACAATGAAAAATAAGAAAAAAGATCGCCATTGATGCATAAAAACAAGAGCATACGTTAATTATTAACCGACCGAAGTTAAGCGACGTTGAGCCTGCCCAATACGAGATGGATGACCATTTTGAAATACCAAGTACTGTATGCTAGAGGTTGAAAATTAGCATACTGATCTGCAACAGTAAAGTGAATTAAAAATTAAACGATAGTGCATAAGTACCATTCGTAAGAAGTAATAATATAGTTCCGAGTTCAAACTAATACAAATTATCTATGAGTAATAATACATGATCATAAAAATATTATCATTCCAACACTACCGTATTTGTGAATGTATGGTTAAGTGGCAGTTTTAGTCATTTAGAACTGCTTTAAAGCTTCATCGCTCACTCATTTTTCGACCAAATTTTATACAATTATTACAGTTTATATACCACCTTCTCAGATATATTATGAAAATTAAATTTTTCGATTTTCGTTCAGTAAAATAAAAGTTACGAGGAATTTATTGGTGTTCAAACTCGTAAAAAAAACGTAAGCAGGTGGGGGACGTTCTTTCTGACTGTTTTCCATAGCAACCACGTCGCTTCAGCGACTACTGTTGTTACTAATTCACTAATGAAAGCATGAAAGGAAGATAATTGGGGGGATTTTATTAAAAGCAGACGAGTGGCGTACATTGTTAGTACATGTGTTTGTGGGGGCAAAAAATAAGACTGAAATTAAGCAAAGGACACGTGAATTTATTCGAAGCATGAAAAATTATGGATTACAATAGAAAAATGCGAGCATGAAAAGTAATATAGTCAAGCTTAAACAAGGAAAGTAAATAACTAGTTGTTAATATTGGAAAAAAGGAAAAATATTCTAGTAAAAAATATAATAAGTTTATAACTTAAAATATTGCAGCATTAAGATTTTTTCATTCAATTTATAACATTATATAATCGATTCTTAATGCTGCAATATTTTAAGTTATAAATTAATATTTTTTACTAGAATATCTTGTCCTTTTCTTTTCCAGTTTTTACAACTAGTCCTTTACTTTTTATGTTTTAAGTTTAACCATATTACTTTTCATGATCGCATTTTTCTATTGTAATAGAAGATGATTATATTCTAGAAGATATACCATGCATTACCTGGTAGTAAGTGTAACGTTAAATTCATTGAAAAAAAAACTGAAGTAAAAATCGGAGAGAAACTGAGACATGTGCATGCGAGTATTATGTTTGTCTAAACAGTTCAATTTTTATGAGTTAAAAATAAAACTTGAGCTGAGATCGAAACAAAAACCTAAAGACAGTGATCCAAATACGATAACCACTAGACAAGTTTTTCAGGATCTTTGAAAAGTGTTCTCAAATCTCGTGAAACAGTTGACAAACAGATAAAAAAAATAGATAAAATGACCCATTAAGTATCAATTTTTCATTTTTAATCCCTTAGCTGCCTATATTTTCGGATGAAACCCGATTAAAATGTTTTTTTTACATATCTGAATACACTATATAACAAATTACACGCCTGTAGATAAAGAATTGATGAGTATATAGGTTGACAAGTGCCCTCTCACACACACAAAATTCTCACTTTTTTTATAACTATATAGATTAACACTAATTGTTGTAGGAATACTGCAATTAACAGTAATAATAACTTGAAAAATAGACAAAGCACAGTGCTAATGGTTGCCTATGAATTAAGATCCGTGTAGGGTGTGTCAGAATTTTTTCAATTGAAAACAGAACGCGTAAGCATATTTTTTTTTCTTTAAGGTTTTGTTTGTTTATATTTTTATTTGCCTTGCTTATTTGACATTATACTAGTCACGTGAGCTTGCTACAATTAGGGAAAAAGAAGTAAGAATAAAGAATCACGAAAAAGATAAAGGGTAAAAATAGGAACCATTTAATCAAACGAAAATGTATCTTATTACACGTTCGTCACGTCCAAATGGTGTAATTAACGACGTCCACGAGAAAAAGCAAGTGTTGCTATGAAGAAAGGTTTATAGGACACGTAATGTTTTGCAGACATAGGTACATTTTTCACTTATATGTTAATAGGTCTGTTGAAAATTTGAAACAACCTTCATGCCAGTGCTAGTAAAATATGCAATATATATATATATATATATATATATATATATATATATATATATATAGTAATTTATAAAATAGATATGGCGATTAAGCTACACTGAATATTCTGCGTTTCATCCACTATAGGAATTCGTCAGGCTTATGCGCATAAGCCTGACGAATCCTATAGTGGATGAAACGCAGAATATTCAGTGTAGCTTAATCGCCATATATATTTTATAAATTACTAACTAGCTCTACCTACGTATTGAGCACTTTTGAAGTAAATACTTAAAGTTTACGCATAAATCTATACTTTCGTATATTAAATTTATGTGAGTAAATGAAGTAGTTATATACATATATATATATATATATATATATATATATATATATATATATATATATGTGTGTGTGTGTGTGTGTGTGTGTGTTTATTATACAAACGTTATTGGTTACATAAGTGAATAGATGTTTCAGCGGAGTCCTAATTCAGGGACAACACTTCAGACCAGAGAAGATAATCTATTTTAATAAACAGACTATACACCAGCTCTGTCCTGCATTGAGCACTCTTTAATAATCACGCGAGTTTCATTAGATTTACATCTAGGACATCAATCGATACAACTGTTACACACACGCACACTCACACACACACATATGTGTGTGTGTGTGTCTGTTCAGTCTCGGAAGACAAAGGATATCCTCTGAAGGGGAAGCTGCGCATGTAACAGTGTGAAAAGTGTTGCGCAATCACTAACCACCTCTCCTGAATCTGCACTGTTTGAACCCAGCGGCAAGGAAAAGTCCAGGATGACTGGAAACAATGCCGAGAATAACGAAGAGTACATACAACAACTGGAAGTTCCAATTCGTCACCCATATGGTACTGACCAGGCTCATCATTACTTAACTTCGGTGATCTGACGGGAACCGGTGTGTCAAACGTGATTATGCCGTCTGTGTGTGTGTGTGTGTGTGTGTGTGTGTGTGTGTGACAAATTTTAAAGACCTACCATGGTTTCATTGCAGTGGATCTGCCTTTTAAAAGCTTTTGAAAATCCAAACTAATCATCAGCGACTTACGAAATGAAAAGAAAAAAAAATTGAAACATGAAGTTCCAAGAACTGCTAGAAAAGCGTTCAAGTGTTTCTTTTGAAAAAATAAAAGTATCGTTTCAGTGAAGGTGGACTCTATGCTAATATGACTTTTAATTGTAGCTAAATATCGTCTCATTAATATAATTGACGGAAACAGATATTGTATGCATTTCTGTTTCGTGGTAGTATATAAATTTAAGGTTAGTGGTGTGTGGTATAGTTTATGGTATGTTGAGTGGTTAGATATTGAGTGCAGGTGTATTACTGTAGTTAAAGGGTATGAGTTTACACACCCTTTAAAATCATAAGGGGATTGTAATTAAGTGTAAACCTATTGATATAATGTTAGTTTCTTAAAGGTACGTGTTATAGAAAAATCGATCAATCGAAAACCTTATTGATAATGTTTTTCAAAGCATACGGACGCCATATGTGATATATTTATATCTAGTAATCCAGAAAAGTTGCTATCCACAAGTTAAAATCAGTAGAACCATTACTGTGGTTACATAATAGTGCGTAATAATAAATAAAGATGCCTATATATGTAATAATAATTTCATTTATATAAACATGCGATTACGCACCGAGACGCGTTTCAATCGCAGCTTCGACAAGCTTAATGTTTTCGAGTCCCCGAAAATAACTGTCTTCTCTGTACAGTTTCGTTTCAAAGATTAAAGCATTTTAATGGAAACATAAAGGAAAGACACTTGGTTTTCGTCCTGAAGAAACCAAGCCTGTCAAAGCAGCAGTTGAAATATGCTCCCATGTGTAGCTTTGCGTTGTATAAATAAAACTTTTTACCTTTTATACATATATATATATATATATATATATATATATATATATATTTACTACATATAAGACGACCCTTAAAGTTAAAAAAATCATCTTTAGAAACCAATATTTTATAAGATACCGGATGTTGCAATCTCTATCCTAGGCTAAACAAACATTGTTTCGTGATTAAACAGTGGTCTTATACAACCCATATATGATACATTTATTAAAATTTGCTTCAATTTTGTACCTCGTCTTATCTGACGGTCGCCTTATACGCCGAAATATAAAATGGACTCTCCCATCGACTTCGACGCATGAGGTTTCGCCACAACAACTGAGTTGTTCGGAAATCCCCACAAATAGTTTATTTATAC
Organism: Euprymna scolopes; assembly: GCF_053919585.1. NCBI lineage: Eukaryota > Metazoa > Mollusca > Cephalopoda > Sepiida > Sepiolidae > Euprymna > Euprymna scolopes. Next base: position 97,418,216 of record NC_136484.1, read on the forward strand.
TGGTGAAGGATTTGTGTAGAACCAAGCACACTAATTGATATTACTTCTAATCTTTTGTCAGAGCAAATGACTGCCACAAGATAGAACACGCAGTAGTCCGGAGGTTTTTACATCAGAATTACTTTTTCCTAGATGCATATCTTAACGAATACTAGAGGGGCATCTCTCCCAGTGAATTAATGCTCCCCATTTTCTTGCAACTGGAAATTTTTACGACTTGGTCACGCATCTGGTACTGGCCAGGCTCATCGTTGCTTAACTTCAGTGATCTACCGAGAACCGGTGTGTCAATGTGATTGTGCCATGTGTACACACACACACACACACACACACACACACACACACACACACACACACACATATATATATATATATATATATATATATATATATATGTATATATATATTTAAAAGAGTGTAGCCATCAACAATTGTGTTTTTTTTTAAGGTTTTCATCATATTTTTATTTTAAAATATTTTTATAACGCGTTTCGAGCTTAGGGTGTGCTCTCTTCAGATGTTTTCGTAAAACGTTTTTCTTTAAAATGGGAGTTTGAAAAGTTATTTTTACCTTTGCTGATACTAAATGTGTTTTTCAGAGTGATGTGATCCCAGACATCCTGTCTCCAACCGTAAGTGTTCAAAGTGTCCGGGCAAAGTTAGATTCAAAGAGGGCGCTTTTGGTCCATTTGGTGAAGGTTTTTATGTTTGTTTTAAAGACTTTCTTTCCTCATACATATATGTATGCGTGTGTAATTGTGTGTGAGTGTGTGCTATACATGGGGAAAGAAAGTCTTTAAAAAAACCCATAAAAAAAACATAAAAACCTTCACCAGATTATTTGTGACGAACGTATAAATCCGCATTACAAGTAAAGAATGAAGATATATAGACTCTTTTAGTTTTTTCCGATTGCAACTTTTCAAATGACTCGATTATTCGGTATCGAGATTTACTTATTTTGTATCGATTTTCATCTTGTTTTCGTTTATGTAATGGTTAAAAACAGGGTCTACGATTACTAAAACACAAGTTGTAACTAGGTATACGATTACTAAAACACAAGTTGTTATTCCAACCATAGCGAGTATATAATTGAGAGTCAGTAGCCGGTCGAATGGCATCAGTTCCTAATCCAACACACAAGATCTAACAAGATTCGGACCTGGCGTAACAGATTCCATACCCATGTTCTAGTGCGGTATTCACCGGCTTCTCTTGAAGGAAGAAGGTCCTAGGAAAAATCACGTTGAAAACTGATCCCTGCCGTACGTATATTCCGGTCAAAGAAGATGACATACATCGTTTCCATCCATCTAGCGCGGCCGTATCCGAGATTGAACTCACTACACGAATTTGTAGTGTACCTATTTACTATGCCTCCCCACGGGACAGAGTTAGACACCAGGGTCGTTTTTTAATGTGGAGAAAAGGTACAAAAATAAAAATTGTCTCAGTCGTGAAGGATTTCTCCTCCACCGAAAGAGAACAAGAAATGGAAGTACAGCATCTGAAGAACAGATACTACACTTTGATCTTGACCAAAGGCCAATTTCATTTGTAGTGTAATTCAAATCTTGCGAGTAGCTAAATACTTGATGCTTCACCAGGGCTATCAAGTATGGTGTATTTTTTGTCGTGACGCCATCACTAGATGGAGTGCCTACCACGGCTTAAGAGAGTTCCATCTACCCTCGAGAGAAGGACAGATCGCGCTAGTTTCTCAACCTGGTATTTTACCTCGCGGTACATACAGCGCCTCGCCTTCCCAAATGGTCACGCATCTGGTACTAGCGAGGCTCAACGTTGCTTAACTTCGGTGATCTGGCGAGAACCGGTGTGTCGATGTGATTATACTCTGATTATAGCAGATTCTATAGTCCTCGAGTGTAACCATGAGACCAAACACAATCCAGCCCCTCCCAATCGCTATCAAAAGACTATCATACTAATCGTGTGTGTGTGTGTTCAATTATGGATTTGTTCTGAATTCATGACCTTATTAGAAGATTATCAAATATTTCAGGTGGTCACGTGTTCAACTTTCTGAAACTGAGAATGTTCAGCTGTTGCATTGACCTTTTTTCTCCATTTCTTTAAAAGAAAAAAAAAATGAAACCAATTGTATTTCTATGATTTATTTAGGAGGGCCAACAGGTTGAAATTCAACTGATCGATAACAAAAACGAAACACGTTAGAAATAAAAGAAAACATTTATTTCAGTTTTGTTTTTTCAACAAAAATCATTAAAAGTTTCTATGGTTAGAGTATAAAGAGAAGTAGACATGATAGATACGTCCTAAGATGGAGGAATGCTGCACCCTTACTTGCTTTTACAGAGTGTACAACTTCGTAATCTAGTGGGGACGATGTTTTCTGTTCTTTACAATGCCTTTCTTACAGAAGAGGCGTTGCTGCATTTTCTCTACTTCGTCGTAATATATAACGTATTGATGTTTGGTTTCCTTTTTTATTTGATAATATTAAAAACAAAACACTCGACTGCTGATATCAATAATAAGATAATAAATATTTATTGATTTTAATTTACCAGTAACGCTAAAATTTGTAGATCCCACAAGTTTATTTGTACGTTTGACAAATATGTGTATATTTAACACGTGTTTTTACAGTAATCTAATTTATGGTTAAATATTTAGAGATTTATAAAAAATCAGAATCGAAATCGGTAATTGCATCGGAATCGGAAATTTAGTACGGAATCGGTAAAAAAAACATTGGAATCGTCCTATATCTAGTTTAAGCGTAGTGTGGCTTAGATGCCATGAGACAGAAATGAGTGGTTGATCAGCCTTTTTCGTTAACTAGATTCGTGAGAGAACAGATATTTCAACGACTCGCGGTGCATGCCTCTCTACCAGCCTGGAGAAAAAAAGTTCCGTGATATATAGTAATGACAATCTAATACCACGGTTCTTATTTCTATGGCTAGAAAAAGTAACAAAAATCTATTGTTAAAATGCTCGCGGCCATTAGTATACGCTGTCAACATAAAGATGGCACCCGACTACACATTGCATAATTTTGTAATAACTATGCTAATTGTAAACCATTGAATGTATATGAGTAGTTGAATGGTATTTGCGATGTTAGCCAATTAAAATTGCCATCTCATTAATTTTCGAACTATTAATGCGTAAGTGAGGAGAGGTATCAATACAGCATTTTGAGCTACATAATTTAATACTCAGAAATATATAAGCCACACACGTGCACTTCCTCCATTTCATAAGTGATGTCACGTAAGTTACGTTTACAAACTGAAGTAACTATACGTAAATTATTTTTGGTATGCTTACGTAAGTAAAAGATATTTTATATTTGCTCGCTTCCACAAACGTCATTTCTTTTTGTCTGCTTCTGACAAACCGATATTGAATAAGATATGATTATTTACCTTATTCATCTCATAAGGCCATTAACAGCATTTATAAATTTATAAATAAATGTTTGGCAGTATACTGTCTTTTATTAGGGGATTTTGAAACTAATCTCTAAAATTGGTAAAGTTTACAAAAAATATGTCAAGGTTAAGGTTAAATAATTCTACGATAATGTCAGAAAAATAACTCCACGCATGTTAGTGAAGCAGTTTGACACATAACCCGACGTTAAATCACATTATTCAGGTTAAGTATTATATACACACATCATATATATATATATATATATAATTAAAATTTTCCAAAAAACAAGCAAAAAAAAAAAAACAAGCAAAAAAAAACAAACAAACTTATAAACCCATAAGGAAGGTATACACAATTTTAATTATTTGTAAAGGAATACAAATAAAACAAAGAATAAAGAAGGACAACACCTTATTCAATGGAGTTTCGAATAATGCAATTCTTCTCATCTGAGGAAAACAGTGTGCAAAATATACAATAGATTTTGCAGGTTAATACATCACAGGAAACAAACAATATGAAGTTTATCATATTTGCATTAAAAAGTCATTTAACAATTTGAGATAGTTTGAAGGGATTCAAGGGGATTGAGAAGGAAACAAACGGGGAAAAAGGGAGAAAAGAGATATGATAAAAATCCAATCGGAAAGATGGTAAAATCCAGAACAGGAAAAATCTGAAATTGGTCTGCTAAAATGCACTGGTAATACATGAGAAAACAGAAATATAAATATAAGTATCCAGAAAAAAATGGAACTTCAAGAAAAAATCATCAGCTTGTAGAGAAGTCAAGATCTGCAACATTTTTTTAAAAATAATGGATAATATATATATATATATATATATATATATATATATATATATATACATATATATATTAGTATAATAGGTTAAGATTTTCATCGCACTTACACTGATATTAAAGGCCTACTTTTTCTGTTAAAGTATAAGAAGTTCGCTTTAAAAAAATTTAGTCATGGACTAAATAAAGGTTAATTAATTTGCATATTCTTTAAAAAATTTACTTAAATTGATTCATTATTCATGGTTTCTTATTAGATAATTAGTTTCATTTAACTATTTTGCTCAGTTATATTCATACATAGTTTCAACATTGTCCATAATTGCTTAGTATTTCGAATAAAATGTTCTAGAAAACGTATATCTATTTATCTCTCTCTCTCATATATGTAAAGTGGCCTGTCCGTTAATAATTCGTCTGCAGATTTGAACCTTGATATACAGGGTATTGAGACCTGTCACATACTTTCGATTTGATTGTTAGCCGGTAAAATACCTGAGAAGGGGTAAAACTTAAAAGAAAAACATTGACCATAGCAAGCGTAAATCGTCTACCCCCATTATTTCTTCGCATACACTAATTGATAGTTACAGGTTAAACAACGTTATTTTTGCAGTTTTTGTATCCGTATGGATTTAGGTCATAGGCTAACCTACAAGGTTGGAGAACTATATGTTTTGGTTTCAATTCTAGCTAATAGCAACCAATTCATATTTATTTTTACTTTTGAAATCACTATTATATATTAGGTACGCTATAATAATCGATTACGATTTGGCGCTATTATAATACGAATCTTCAGGAATTAAAATATAATATTTAAGCGTATCTTACGACCGGGTAACGCAAGGCGGCCTGCTAGTATATATAAAGAATATGTTATCAAAAAGTGTAAATTTACAGAGGAAACTTATAACATTATCAAGTTATAAAGGTTTACAGAAAGAGGAATG